>NC_088652.1:4707491-5137187 GCF_964019385.1 Sycon ciliatum | reverse complement strand
GAAAGAGGTGGAGCGATATAAGTACATGTATCTCTTAATTTGCTGGGCAAAAGTCCTATATATAGGATTTGAAAATGCGTGACCTTTATGCCGTTGTTATTGGTCATCGTGAGTCATTCATGACCCATAATAAGAGCATAATGGTTTTATTAGAAGCTGTAAATATGTTTGAGGCATGAATGTTTACTTTTTAGATTCATAGGACATCTTGAATACCCATTTTGAGCAAGGATTGGAATTTTGAGCAGCATTGTTCAGCTGGTGTAATGGGAAGGACTGAAGCAGTGAATGTGCAAAAGAACATTACAGGTGTGGCACGGGGTGGTTTCATGACGACATATCGTAGGCAGGCAGGCATAGTGGGATGGTCTAAGACCATGATTGAGAAACAGAGGGTACCAGGTTCAAGTCCTGCTTGGAAGCGGAAGGATATTTTCCAGCCGTGCTGCGACCCACAGTTAATTGGGCACTCGTGGCCTGGCACGAGGGAAACATGGATGCAGTGAATGGGATTTCGGTCTTTGACCACTTTGTGGTGGGTCTGATCTACTCACCTCCCACCGCTTAGGAGCTGCATCTGCGCCTTGATCCAAGAGGGTGGTGGGGTTCCTGCGGATGCGGAAAACTGGGCCTTTGGCCGAGTCTCACGCGAACCCTGGTTTTTTTTTTTTTTTATCGCACATGCCGTCGTGAAACTACCAATTTTAAGGATAAAACAAGGTCCAATCCTATATATAGGATTCGAAAAATAGGACACAGGCCTTAGAAATATTGCGCAAGGAGATGAGCATTAAATGTTAGTATTTGAAAAAATATCTTATTCAACTCTCCATATCAACTAAGACCTAACGCGGAAGAATTGGTCGCATACGTTTCCCTATGCTCATGCCACACCCATTTTGAGTTGAAAAATATGACCAAAATCCTATATACCGTATTTTTCCGGTTGTAAGTCGACCTTTTACGACTTAAAATCGAAGGAGAAAGGGCGGGGGTCGACTTACAACCGGGATTCGACTTATAACCGGGACTATCAGTATCTTACAAAAAAATGACCTGCACTGCATGAACGAGTGCACCATGTTTACACATTTTGCAAGTTTATTGGCCTTTTTCAAGGATTGGGACGTTATATCCTCCAATAAGGAATGTTTACATGATTTGTTGTTGTGTTAGTAGCAGGGAGTGGTTAGTAGTGCTTCTTTGGGTGAAAACTTTAAAACGCAGAATTGAGACTTCCAGATAGGGGGGTCGACTTATAACCGGGGTCGACTTACAACCGGTAAAATACGGTATAGGATTTAGCAAATTAATAGATAGAGAGAGAGGTGTTCTGCAGGCATACCGCCGCATACGACTATAATGCTACTTGTAGAATGGGATAAAAATTATGATTTGAATCAACTTATGGCAGGCCAGTGTGATACATGTACATGGCTAGAATCAGTAATGAGCAGAGCACCAATCACTCTCCTGCAGGTGACGGTAAGCAGCAATCTTGTGGCTCTGCAGGTGCTTCGGAGCTGGGTGATTGTCCAAAACTATCTGTGGCAATTTAATCCCCACTGGCACGATGCAGTATGGGAAAGAGCGCAGAAGTTAGTCAGGGGTCCGTGGCGAGAAATTCAGTTTAAGCTGGTGAGGATGCTGCTGTGCTCCTCGTGTGAGGCGATGACGTGACGGCATAGCTGACAGGGGCCACATGGCTGCATCTTGAAAGAGACCATGACCAGAAATCAGGAATGGTTAATCACAGCGATTCGATCGCCCTGTAATCAATTCTTTCCCATACTTTCAATGTAAGATAACACCTTCCTGCTCAGGATGTGCACCTAAGATAAGAATTAAAGATACATGAACAATATCCAACATGTTTACGTAAGCGGCTTGCAGTTATTATTGTCGGATCGAATACAATCTTCCCAACATTGATAGTTACTGTTTTGTTGTTCAGTTCACAGCCTTGTCCATGGATAGATTCACTATGATTGAGCCTGAAAAGCTTGTGTCTGGGTGTGAGACAGGATGTTCACATATGATGTGTTTTCGCAGCACACGATTCTCTTTGCGCGATAATGCTAGCATCAGATCAATTTCCGAAGCTGAACCATACACCTGATAACTATTTGCCAAGCCAGTTTGTTGCAATGTCTGTTGTTTTCGGAATTTGCTCTGTATGCTACTGAGTAGCGGAGTGCCGTTCTGAGTAGGATTTTTGCACCTAAGTGTATTGTCGCTTTGTTTAAATTCTCATACTTTAGCATCCTGAAGGATGCCTCAAGCAGCTTCCTTTAAAACATAAAATGTGTTCTTGGGCAGGAAACTTACCAACACTCAATCCGGTTATTTCAGCGCATTATGTTTTATTTTGCTTTCGTTATACAGTCTCTTTTACATGTCATTAAACTTTCGCTCCACCCAAATGAGCACTGCATTCTCAGTTTCACACGTACATGCAGTACTTCAGTAGTTGTTTCAACGCTTCATGCATATTTGCCATCTCTAAACAGTCTGTTTTCACATTTTTTACTTTCCATCCCGTTATTTTTTCGAAAATGCAAGAATTACAACGGCCATTGTTTGAAATCACAGTTGCTCACAAATGGAGCTCACGGTTCATAACGAATTCTGGGAGTGTTGTCACTTGTAGATACTTGCACTCGAAATCTAGCTAGACCTTTCAGGTACTAGCAAACTAACCTTACTAACCAAGTGAGCATTGGCGACATATAAACAAAGCTGAACGATAAGCAACAATATCGCTGACGCGGACCAAGCACATTTAGCATCAGAGGGCCAAAAGAGTATGTCGGGTTCATAAGAGAAAATTAATTATTATTCATTATCTAGGAGCAGTGCACTGAATAGGATACCTCAACTTTAAAATACGGTCTCTTTGTTATAAATAATGAATCCACAAAATCATCGGGCATGGCCCACAGGGAGAGTTAAACCTAGCTGGTATTGGTGTAGTAGACCTGGTTTTAGTCGTAATGCTGAACTATCTCCTCACTGAAGGCCTCCAGAAGATGTGTTTCAACAAATTTCTGACATGAACGGATTTTCAGATGAGGACTCTAGGTTTTCGCTGGCGGAGGCCAAGATGTTGCTGCAGTTGATTCCTTTTCACTCCCAAAGCGACTGTTCAGTACATTGGGTAGTGGTCTACCAGAGCAATCACACTCACCACCGTGCTGGTTTTCCAGAAATGAGTAGAAGCAAAAAACCACACTCGCAGCCACATAATAGATAAATAGCCGAAAAACATCTAAATCCATCACAGAACCGCCAGCAAGCGGGAGAAAAGGCCATGAAATCAAGTGAAACAGCATGGCCAGTGGTGAGCATGGGTGACTGGGCAGCAGGGGAGCGCCTGAAAAACAATGACTCCCTACATTCCTAGCCGCGACCGCTCAACCCGGCTAGAGGAAAAACACGCCTTTCAGCCAAAAAACCTTTCTATTTCATTAATTCCTGCCCCGCTGCCAGTCGGACCCAAGAATAGAGATAGCAAGAAATGGTATATAATAACCGGTGTATGTCATAATCATAAGCCAAACACATAGGCATAGATTGTCAAGAAGAACAGCGGACGACTCCCATGAATCCACGGTGGGTGGGCGGGCAACTTCAACTACCACGAGGAAAAACAAAGACCACGATGGCAGGTTCAACGGAGTTGCGCAGAACAAGAGCAAATGCACGAAAATATTTGTGAGTGAAAAATACGTTTTTTGCACTCTTTCGCTACGCTCAGCCGTGAAAAAACAAACCTTTTTTCGAGTTTACAAAGCAATCGGATAGAATTGTCAGGAATGCGGGGGCGAATGATAATTGTACAAGTCATTTGCGTTGCAAAGTGAAGCACAATCATCACTTCGAATGGTCCACTCCGCAAACCTGCAAGAAAGTGCCACTCCCTGCTCAATACACAGTGTCTCGAGGAATTCACCCCTCATAAGTTGAGCTTGAGTAGCCTGAGGAAACGCTGTGTATTGTACAGGGAGTGGTGCTTTCTTGCAGGTTTGCCGAGTGGACGGTTTGATGGACTTCTCGTGTGCTCTCGATGGCAGTCGTGAGTCAGTCAAGCGAGAATTCAAGTCGGCACGAAAACCGCGAGCTCCCATATAGGGAGCAACACACTCTTCCCCTACTATCGCCGAAGTCGCACCAACCTCTTCTTCACCACATGGATGAAAAGTTTTAAAAAAGAAAGAGAAAAATAAAGGAGCGATTACGAGCGAATGATGAGTGTACCATCATTGTCCAACAATAGAGCAACGGCACAAATGAGACAGAACTTCAAGGTTGTATAGCACGGTCGACAGCAGTGGGTGATAAAGACAGTGGGGACACATTGATGATGATTGTCTGTCATTGATGAATTGTGGGAAATGAATGACGAGGCGTATAGTCACTGCATAACGTCTTATCCACGAAACTCCTGTCTACGGGAAGCGATCAGGTTCATGGCGTGGGTGAAGTAAATGAACAAAATGAGACCGTACATCAACCGGTAGATAAACCATTCTATGACACTTGACAGGATTGCCAGCAGCGCACACGTGCCACTTTCTGGTAAATCCTCTTGTGAGGCATTGTACCGTTTTTTTCTTTTCTGGTTTTCTGGGTTTGCATTAAATTTGTATTGCATTTTCATCCATTGTGTTTCTTTTGCCCGTAAAAGGCAGCAGAGTACAACAATTAACAGTCCTAAACGTCACTGCTACTGTAGTAGGACCAAACTGTTCAAACCACTCCAGACCGATTATTCAGAAATGACGAGACAACTCACCAGCTATTATATCAATGAACTAGTAATTTTCACCTTTCTGCAGCGCATCCTTTCGATCACAGCTATTGTGCTCTACAGCATTGTTCCTCAACATTCTGAGCTTTCTGTTTGTCTTTCTCTTTATCATCATCCTGAATGGCACAAGTGAAGTAGGCATCCCCGCTTACATCGCGATAGTGCTTATAATAATAATATAATAAACGTCACTGGTCATGAGCTCATATGCCCTGAACAGTTCCGGATGATTGATCGTCCGCATAGTGAATGTTCGGTTCATGCGACTCTTGCCCAATACCGTACGTGAAAGGCAGAATCATGCCTACATAGCACTCCCGTACACCGCAATACAATGTGGATGCAGTTTCCTTGAGTTCTATGTACATGCATTGACGATCATGAACAGGCCTTTAGTCACATACATGCATGCGTCTGTTCCTTTCATTGCACGCATCCGCCAAATGCAGATGTTACGGGTCAGTGGTCTGCATCAATGCCACAGCTAGGCGTACAGTGAATACATCATGGCTGGGCTCTAGCTGCCCAGCGCTCCTAGCTCTGATGGAGCGTCCTCTACTGTGATAGCGCACAACGCTATTCATTTCTGATTTTGCTTGTGTCGGTTCCCACACCGAAAATACGGATACAAATGGATCGTTCAGATGGCTCTGTGGACTTATGTGTTGCATGTTTGGAGGAAAATACAATATCGGAACATGGACAAATGCGCAAACTGTTTGTTTCACCTCTTCGCTAGTCGCCATCAACACCCCACTACAATTGTGTTCTGCCTGGAACATTGAGTGATATATCAAACTTTTTACTCCCTGTAGAGATGTTCTCTTCACACGGGGATAGCGTGTTAATTAAGCTTACTCATTTGTTACCTCGCAGATTTGCCGAGATGTTACCAGTGCATTGTATCATCCCTCCGCCACCATGTGCTCGTAGCCGAAGTGATGCACGAAGCACAAACACACCATCACAGCAAGGACACCTTCGTCGAGACGTCCTTTTTTGCGTCACTAGACGGCTATCGCACGACCACCCAGAGGTCATGCATTCGAATCATCATGAGGTGGTGCTATTATAAATTTCGTCACACTATGATCCGCACACTGTGTGCAGGTTTGCCAGTTTCAAACCGGGTGTGCATCAAACTGAGAAGGCCAGCAGTAGAGAAGGCCAGCAGCAGAGAAGGCCCAGCAGAGAAGGCCAGCAGCAGAGAAGGCCAGCAGCAGAGAAGGCCAGCAGCAGAGAAAGCCAGCAGCAGCAGCACCACCACTCCAAATCACTAGAATGTACAGTGCTACTCAATGAAATCCAGTCGCATCGCCACTCAAGTACGTGCGGGGCGTTGCGCAGCCCTACACCTGCGAACACTGGACTGCGAACTCATGCAAGGCGCAAACTTGAGTGCCGACGCGGCTGGATTTCATTTATCAGCACTGTGGTACAGTAGTGATACTACCGGTGTATAAATACACGCCGTAGAGATCACAGCTTAATGATGGCAATATATAAAATGAGCTGGTATGTCACTCTAACACGCGCACAATTACTAAAAAACGTACATGTACCAGTGCACTTCAATACACTGTAGACTACGCAGTCCCAATTATTGCGCATCAGGATTGTTTCTTGCTGGATGAATGATTGGGGGCGGCAGTCTGGCAGATGGGTCCAGCTTGTCATCAGCGGATACTAAGAGCATTGGTGTATTATGCACACGGTCCCTGGACGGCTGTAGTTTGTTTGGTTGACTTTGTTTCTCCTACATGCTGTTACAGATGAACGCTTAAATTGTATTCTCTTAGCCCAGGCATGCTTACAAGGGGTAGTGACCCTGTATTCGATCTCAATCGCTTGGAAAAGCTTGTTTTGGCAGAGTTGCGAGCTACAAATGCCACACCGAGTTTGTTCTGTGTGGAGCGGATATAGGTCAGATAGAAGAATCGAATTTTAGTTCAAAGCATAACAGAAGGCCATCATACTGTTCATACTGTTTAGTGGCCGAAGAGTCGTTTACAACATTCGCTCAGGCAAAGAAAGACCTTGCAGTGCTTACTAAAACGGTCATGTGCTTCATCGCATTGCATCTCCTCACGTTTCTGGCAGCAGTGGTTTCAGCTACTCATGCAAGTAATAGTTCACAAGGTAAGATGTTGCAGATGTGTGGAATAAATCTTGTGCCTGAAAACCTACTCACAGACCTGGTGGTGGCACTCAATATTTTCTTCAGACTTTTCCCGTTTGTAACTTTCAACCAAACTACTATTAATGAAATAGGTAATGCTCGCAATCCGATACTCTTGCATTTGGGTTCATATACGTGCGTGTGTGCGTGTGTGTGAGTATGTGCGTGTGTGTGCGTGGGTGTGTGCATGCGTTCGTGTGTCTGGGTGTGTACATGCGCGCATGTGTTGCTGGGGGCGTGTGCGCACGTTTTGTCAGTAACATGGACGAATTGCCATGCGCCATACGGAAAAATCATGATGACAGCATTTTTGGATAACCAGATGTACGACCAAGCCCGACTAAATTGCCAGAGTCTTAATGGAGATCTTGCCACAGTCCAATCTACAATGGACAGGGAATGTGCCGATGTAGCACTGAATAGAGTGAGGGAGTGCAATCAGTGTACTGCAGTGGGTGCATGTCAATGCACTCGTCTCTATGGCAGCGGAGATTGCAATTGTGGTGCATGGGTGGGCCTTACTGGATCTAACTTTTCCAATGGAAATTTTCAATCTTGGACGTGGTTTACTCCTCCTTTCAATGCAACGTCAAATATATTACCCTGGAGACGCGGCAATCCTGTACAAAAACGTGACTTGTTTCGTGTGACTTACCATCCTCCAAGAGGAGGCCTTGCGAATCACGCTGACCAGGCACGTCCCTACCTTTGTCAACGGTATTATCCACCAGGTGAGCTTCAAACTAAATGCACATAGTTGAAATGATCATCGTGATTGTGCTGTCCTTTCTGTTTTAACACCCTTTGTAGGGCGTATTGAGGGCAACATACCATAATTTTATTTCTCTAAACTAGATATGTGCATTTCACTATAAACAACAAATTATGCGGTTTATACCCTGGACCAAAGTTCAGTCAAACCGATCTACCATAATTGCATTAAGCAATGGATATGCTCAACCCATCTAGAGTTTTCAACTCCTTATACTATCTAAATATTGTACAGGCTGTGCGAACAATGCGGTAGCCTATTTTCTTTAACTTTTTCTGTTGTAATTATTTCTATGGATATAGGTGATGTGCTGAAAATAACCAATGTGTACTGAAACATACAGGTATTGCCTTTGATCTCTCAAGATATGGTTAAAAATGATCGGAAGTGATAATGCAGCAGATGGAAAATGAACCTGCATAACCTTTCCACCACTCAGTCTGCGATAAAGAACCAAGCTGTTGCTAGGTTGTGTCCAGGTGTTTGTCGCCCTGTGAGCAGGTTTGCTTTGTAACTTAGCATCCCTAATGACATGGCCCAGAATCTGCGAAAACCAGGCTTTGGGTGAAAATAATTTTTTTGAGAAAAAATAATGATGTTTTTCTAAAAAGGTTGTGTCGCGTGGGCGATCGAGTGCAGTGAAGTGGAACCAAAGAGAATCTCGCTTGTTTGAAGAAGTAGCAGTCGTGGCAGGAAAGGTTTCAGCAGTCAGGGAAGTCAAAGGGTTTCCGGTAGAATATTCCCTCCTACTACTCTAGTTACAACGAAGAGTTTTTGAGCCAATCGAACGGATTTCATCTCCTACACTCAGGGATGGCGAAATTTCTGCACTAGCTGCTGCTGGCGGAAAATGGTGAAGAACTCGTCTCCAATTAGAGTCGTGATGGCGATAGCGAGGAGAACCTGGACAAAATCGATCCAGCCAATCGAAGTACGGATATACTAGCTGTTTCGGGGCTCCCCGCAAAGGGAACACGCGCAGCAGAGCTCATACGTTTGCAGCAAGTTCACGAGGAAAAAGTCTTGATGCGCAGTGTGAAAACTGTTTTGAATTGAAGTCCTTGGTGATGAAGTGCTACTGAATGCCAGGCGAATGAGCGAGCAGATCAAGAGCCCCCCCCCCCCCCCCCCCTCGAGACTTTCCTCGCTGGACAGCTAGCTGCCAGGGATTGTACGGGGTGCCAATATTTCAACTGCTGGTCAGCACCAAGCAGATACTGCAGCACGCCAGCACACTATGCGCTTACTATGAACAGTGGGACAGTTTGAAAGGCTGTGTTCTTGCTTGTTTCTGAACAGTTGTACTAGATTCACCCTTCAAAAGGTGGCATCTCAACTGGAGTCGAGTTTCCTTGTGGTGTGTAGCGCCAGAGCATGCCTTTCCATGTTTTCAGCCCCTCAGTATCACTCAGTCCCGGAATGTGCTGAGTGAGGAGCAAACAAAACTCGTGCAGAACTGTGCATGACCACTACAGCCTGCAGCACCAAGGGGCGACAACAAGTCTGCCTCCACATGCCTACCTTGTCATGTCACCTAAACAAAAATCATCCATGTCTCTTCCTTCAGTCTGGTGGATCTCCCTTCATTTCTTTCCTGTGATAACAATTTTGTGTTTTTTTGGAATTTTTAACACAATACCCTGGTGTGTTTGAGATACTTTTAATACCACTATGAGTCGACCCTCATCTGTAATATTTTGTTTCCCGACCTCCCATGCCCAGTAGAAGCTGAAAATGGGAAAAAAGTCATTTTTTTGTGAAATTTCACCCTAAGCCTGGTTTTCGCAGATTCTGGGCCAGTCATTCAGGATTACCATGTAAAGTTTACCCACCGTCCGTATCGGGCTCAATTTGCCGAAAGCAAAGAGCGGGATACACAGACAGCAGAACGAGCAGTTGCGGTTTCGTAACTCCGAGTTTCACGAAATTAATCGATCATCAGACGAAAATCGGTAAATTGAATAATTACATGAAACTCGGAGTTACGA
The DNA here is from genome assembly GCF_964019385.1 of Sycon ciliatum. Taxonomy (NCBI): domain Eukaryota; kingdom Metazoa; phylum Porifera; class Calcarea; order Leucosolenida; family Sycettidae; genus Sycon; species Sycon ciliatum. The sequence goes on along the minus strand of NC_088652.1, from coordinate 5,127,438 downwards.
AACCGCAACTGCTCGTTCTGCTATCTGGATATTATGGATTATAATTTTGTCTCACCTTTTGGCAAATGATTCGAAAAAGTTGTCGTGTGTCTATGTGCAATATTCATTCTTCAGCGCCGATTCGACTACTCATGTCTTTTGGAGGGTTCTATGACCTGAGAGTTTCCGCTGAATTGCACCGTGCAACCTACATGGCTCACATTACCGAATACTGCTTCACGTACCGACCAGCGCTCCTGACAGGCGTCATTGAAATTGAACTCAGTACAATGGATGTGTGTGGCAAAATGACCCGGGTTTCGCTTAGTCTCATAAACAACACACTATATATGATTTCATCTTACTTGAAAACAGTGGCAGGATTGAACAGTTCAGCGTCTGGGTGGTACACGTTTGCAACTCGCCCTAATCGTAAGCAATGATAACAATTATTTTGGATGAATAATTGTATACTTTTCTTGCTTGACCACGACTCCTATATATATTGCTAGCCACAAGCAAGGTTGCATGTCCTTGTGACGGCGGTCTATTAATTATCCAGACATTTCCTCCGGTTCATGAGTCTAAACTCTATACACAATCCACTCTCGCTCCGACCTTGTCCCCCCTAACCTCCCCCCTTCCCCTCCTCCCCCCCCCCCCCTTCACCCCCCCCCCTCATATCCCTATCCCATTTCCTAGGAGCATATTGCAGCACATTCCCAGTGGAAAGCTGAAGTTCACGCATGTTTTTTTAACATTCATAGCAGATTAATGCCGTAACTGGGTCCGGTTGTGCCACATTTCGTATACTAAACTGCTATACTACTAAAATAGAAGAATTTACAAGGACACGAGTTATGGAGCGAGCTCCAGTGTGGGAGCAAATCCATACCTAAAAAACTCATCGCCGAAGTCGCAATCAATGTTTCGTACTGTTGTGACCAGCGTGGGCTTGCGACTAGCTGGTTTGGAGGGGACAGCGTTGTGAAGGACCGAGGGTCCTCTTCGTCTGTTCTCCCCATCTAGGAGCGACACTGACTCACGCTGCTATCTGGTGTTCACGAGGTGTTCGTCGCACTGGAAACGGAGCGTCTCTTTAATATTGTATCCCTGGTTATGTTTGTGACTGGAGAGCACTATATAATTATGTGGTGCTTTACAGACACATTCTACCTCAGCCTCCTCAAGCTCAACTGATGAGGGGTGAATTCCTCGAAACACTGTGTATTGAGCAGTGAGTGGTGCTTTCTTGCAGGTTTGCCGATTCGAAGGTTCGATGGACTTCTCCTGTGCTCTGGATGGCAGTCGTGAGTGAATCAAGTGTCAAATCAAGTCGGCGGAATAGCGCGAGCTCCAGTGTGGGAGCAAACCAATTCATAGAAAACTCTTTGCCGAGGTCGCAACCACTATTTCGTACAGTCGGACGTGTTAATTCGAAGGTTCGATGGACTTCTCTTGTGCTCTGTACGGCAGTCGTGAATCAGTCAAGTGTCAATTCAAGTCGGCGGAATAGCGCGAGCTCCAGTATGGGAGCAAACCCATTCCTAAAAAAACGTCTGACTGCGATAACATTTCCCATTTCTTCTGTTTGCTAACTATTAAAGCATAGCATTGTTAGCTGCGCTGTTGAACCCCTTACAAGGCCGAGGCAGTTAGTTCTCCAGGGAGGGAGAGGAAAATAAAATGTTACCATTTTTATGGAAAATGTGCATAATATCACCCTTTTAGAGTTTCTGTCGATGCTTGCCTACCTTGTGCTCTGAAACAAGGCCATCCTTGATGCATAAAATGGACTTTTGGGCCCCGGATCTCACATTGGGGTTGACGGTTTGACACAGACTCTCGCAAGGCGGGTGATTGACCCGCCAAGCCCGAAGATTCGCAATGCTTGAACAGATATTTAATTTTTCTGTATCTTTCTATTCCAGCTCCATCAGGGGTAATTATATATGGAATCACGGACACATATGTCGAGTTAAAGACTAACGTCACTCCACACGGTAACCTTCCTATAGTGGGGTCTCTATACCAAGTTGGACACACGTTGAAATTTTCAGAAGAATACAACTCTTCACTACGACAATCCATCTACGTGTATACGAATTTGAGCTCTGACACAAGCTATAGGGTCTTCGCACGGATCCGAAACAAGTACTACTGGAGCAGTTTGTCCAGACCAACAACTATCATCACCCTCCCCTCAGGCAAGTACACGTTTACTGCTGTAAACCAGTCCCCGACATATGCATTTAAGCAGATAGCCGATTTGATAAAACAATTACCCCTCTTGATTTCTCATCATTGTGTTGCTTTTAATTTTGCCCGTAAGAGAGGCTGTTGGATTCTCAAAAACAACACAAATCTGCATTGTACACTGTTCATATAGTATTGTGTAGTGCAGTGTGACTTTGTACGTTTCTTGCAGCTTCAATAATTATATCAAACTATATTGTGTACAAACAGCGACACCTCAAATTGCACTGCTTTCTACTCTCTACTCAAAATTACTTTATTCAATCAACGTTTCGGCCAATGCCCATCATCAGCAAAGTTGGAATGCATGGGTAGCTGGGACGTGATAATGCAGTCATAACAATGACATGAACAGTGGCGATGATGATGAAATGCTTTAGAGTACAGCCTGCGTGATTGTGTAAGAATTGCAAATGACTGACTACATTCCCATTACAAAGTGCAAGCAGTGGTTCATTACGTTAACCGTTACTCCGATTGCCTTTTTTGCAGCACCTTCAAATCTCGCTCTGATTTCCACCCATAATGAAATCATCGTGTCCATCAGTGATACCTACAAGTCAGCAATTGACAAGTACTGCCTCATCCTGACTGCAGGAAATCCTCAGTTAACGACAACTATCTGTGATGACACCCGGAATGTCACATTCACTGGTGCGACCAGCAATGCAATGTACACTGTCAAAGCCTTTGTTGTTACGACGGATGGGAGGAACAGTGCTGCATCTAAGGCGTTTAGTATTCGCACCAAACTGTCCGACGCTGACTCTATCACAACAAATGTGTCTCGGAGTGACAATTATTCGTCAACGTTTGATCAGGTTGCGACCAATCGGTTTGAAAACAATACCTATACAAGCAGTGAGGGAACCAGCAGCTCCAGATCTGCAGTTATAGGCACTGGTGCCGGTGTTGCTGGGTTGCTCGTACTGGTCACGGCCTTTATCCTGCTGTGGAAATTCAAGATAGCTTCTATTGCACCTAAACCAGGTATGAACCTCGCCGAAGTGTTATGGAAGAGTCCAAGTATTGTTAGCCCTTTGAGGACGAAGGACGAGTATATCCGTTTTTTAAACGTATATCTGGAGTCCTAAATACGAGTATTATACGTTTCCAAATGTTCAGTACGTGCAATGCATATATATATGGCGCAAGGAAGAATCACTGAAAGTCACACCGGTACGCTTGATGTTGTGTTCAAATCCCTTGCAAGGCGAGCGGCATTGGTCAAACGGGGATTTTCCTTGTGACTCATGGTTGGACGACGGATGAGTAGTGGGGACCAAATGAGACGCTCGAGCTTCAGGAATCTGCCGGACTTTGGATCGCCGCTCTACCTAGGGTACAACTTAAGAACCGGTGAAATTTGTGGATGCGGGCACTGTATACGAGTTCAGGCGCAATAGGGCAGCTCTCAAAAGACATGAAGGCGATTATGTTGCTCGTGTTGGGTATCCATTGGCGATAGTTGGAGATCTGTAGCTTTCCGAAGAGGCAAAGATGAAGAATTGCAAAGCTCATGAGTGAAATTAAATACTTTTCAAATCTGTACTGGGACGTACTGCGGCTGTTGCGCGCCTCACTGTGTACCCTTTATGAATCCTGGCTAACCGTGGTAGCCTTCAAAAGGTCCTAAACTGAATTATAAAATGATCGCAGGAAAGAAACTTTTTCTTCCAGTGTTCCATATTTACTGAACTCTTCCTAGAGCAATGCCTTTGAAACACGAGTCGAACACCGTTAGCCGAGGGAAATTTAAATGATATGATCGTTCCAATCGGAATTTCTGGTATCATGTTTCTTGTTTTGATGTGTCCCCTTACATTTTATGATGTTGACGCTGCCGTCGACCTCCTTTTGGGTTTGAATTTCCAGAACTCAATGATTTATGAAAAAACTTTAGTCCCGATGCTAATATGGGAAGGACAAGCAATGTGGAGACAATAATCTGAATAAAGCAATGAATACAACTATACGCACACTCATATCACAAATATAACACCAATGTGTATGACATGAGAGCGCACATACTTTTATACATTCCTTTATCACATAGAAGGCTGTTAGACTGTATTCGGATAACTATCCATGAAATGCTAAAGAAGGACCAGAAAATAGAGATTCTCTTGACCTATTTGTTTTAAACTCGTATCGTGTAGGATTTAAATGAGAATAGAGGACCACAAGTTTACAAATTTTGTCCAACACTAACGATTACAAGCAGGATCCTTTTTCGTTTGCGCATTTTGTGTGTGCATTTCATACATGATGCAGCTAAGCGTCAGGTCGTTGAATGTCAGTAGAGAGGTTGCGCACAACGAAAATTCGTAGCGCCGTAACGAATATTTTTAATGAAAAAAGCTAACGAATACTCGTAAAGCGTGAGGTTGCGCACAACGCGTGAACGTTTTCGTAGTGGGTCGACGCGGCAGCCGCGCGGGTACGAAGAGTCAAGACAGGGGGTTGTACATTATCAGTATTTTAGTACTCCAGGTAACGAAAACTATTTTCGTAGATTTGCTCTGTTTCGGTCACGTTTGGACGGATCTTCGGAGCAACTTTCGTTACTCGAACCCAGACGGTCGAAATCTAACGAATTTTCGTTGTGCGCAACCTCTCTAGTATCTCATCAATCAGTTCTGTGCTAATTGTTGCATATTTCGACTCACCAGTATTCTGCTTATAATGGTTAGTTTGGACAAAACCGATAACTTGGAAACTTCCGGTCCTCTCTTTTTAATATTTGGTTTTTTGCTTTTCGGAAGAAGCACATTTGAAAGTCGAATGAACCAGCATTAAGTAAAGTAAATTATCGTGTCCGTTCCCTAAGGGAATTCACGACGGCCGCTAACACCCGATAAACCCTAGCGGCAGATGCAGCGCCTAACGGTGGGGGTGAGTGGATAAGTCTCACAACCACTGGCACAAGTGCCTTCGTTTTCGGCACCGGCATTAAGAAATGTAAACAAAATACTCATTCCGACAGACAAAATTTTGTCATAGGTGACGATATTTGACCCAAAATGTGGGCATAGAGATGTACCTGGTTACAGATAATTATATCATGTAACGAATAGCTGAAATGTCCGAAAATGACGTCAAGCAACATTTTTGGATCTGGTGGCTATTTCGTGTGTGTGGCTTCATATAAATTCCAAATAGATGTCTAGTGATCATACTACGTCGTTAGATGTATTGACACACTCAATATCTCTCCTCAATGCATCTGGTGATGAGCTAGGCGCGCTAATGTGGTATGACATACATTGATAATCCGTAGTGAAGAGGCCGTTTTGGAGTGTTGTAGTGATATTTCCTACATGAGCCAGTATAAACGTTTCTAATTGTTCGTAAACTCCAACACAGCCCCTCACACATTTTGGAAACATCACTTCTCAACTCCAGAATCCCAAAACGGTATCTTCACTTTGACTTCAAACAAATTACAACATTTATAGACATTAAAAAGGACCAAGGAACTACTAGGTACGCTATACGGTCCAATAACACCACCAGGTACTAAACAATCAGCTCATGCAATAATCCCTGGCTCTGCATCCAAGCCCAACATTCAACAAAAATAGTCAGCCCTGGCCCATCATGAATCATTATCGTGTAATATGCTATTCAGCCAATTTTGGTTCTTCACATATTTTCTTCCATACAGAAGGCGAAATGGAGCTCAGATATCAGTGCCCTTCTGATGATCACCCACATCATACGGTTCATATCACTCCCATCAGTATGCAGGCGAATGAGGCGTATGGTACCGGTATAATCGCTAAGGATAACGCATATGGCGGTGTGGACTTCCGTGGTCACGTGATGCACGGGGACAACTCTGGAGCGGGTGGGGAGCTGGAATTAGGGAGCACCGCTCAAGAGCATCACACTTATATCACTCTCCAATAGCACCTGGATTGGTATTACAATCCTCGTTAGTAGCGTGCAATGCCCCTACGCCTTCTTTGATATGGAGCAGCTTAATGTGGTGAATGCAGTCGTTCTTGGCGTTAACTTCTTCCGTGTTTCATTCTGTTTTAGTCCTATTTTCTTCCCTTTTGACAGTGGCATTGAACTAAAATGCCGAACATCGTTACCTACACAGGTTCTCTTTGCAGTTTGACCTGACAAGATATTACCTAGATGCTTGCAACTCATACCACCAATATAATAAGTACACTTCCAACGTTTCAGTTTTCAGTGTAAAGTAGTTGGAGTTGCTAATTTTAGATAAAGTTATGTTTCGATTCTTCCTCACAAGCGTCGGTGTTTGCCGTGCCGCTGCACTTTAGCGATGCACCATATCATTATGTTCTCATATTTTCTTCTGATTTCTTGTAATTTGTGCTTCTTTGTTCTCAATAGTAAAATTTTGTTCGCGGAGACAGCTTAGAGCCGAAAAAGGTACCTTTGTGTTGTTGAATGTTTGTATTCTTATTTCTCGGAGAAGGCGCAGAGCCCGAACATGCTGGGGAGAAAAGATTACAGACAATTTGCTTTTAATGTACAGTACCTATCATGAGAATCGTGTACTTCTTTAGGAGTAGTATTTTTTACGGAGAGCGGAATCATTCGCTTCGATGGAGTACTCAATCCAAAATCCAATCAGTAACACACGAGTCACAGAGTACCACGCGTCTGGTTGTAACTAATCGCTTCATGCCAGTTGTCTGAAGCATGAATTAGTTCCAAAAATCGCGTGGTACTCTTTGTGGAACTCGTGTCCCAGTCTTTTTATGCATCGGAAACTGTTCCGCCTTTCGTATGATAATATGAGACAAGACCAGGTATTTTCATTTTCTTCAAGATTACTCAATCTGGGTGGGCAATGAATGTACTTCACTTGGTATCAATCTCCAAACCACAGCCCGGTGCAATCAGAACGTTCTGTCAAACTCCGTTGACTCTTGCATGGTCGATGTCAGGGGCGTAGGCAGGGGGGGGGGGTGCTTTGGGTGCCAAAGCACCCGCCTCAAACCTTTCGATCTTGGTTCACAGCTCGTTCGAGAGAGACCATAGGCATAGCAGACCCGCTGATCACATGCGAAACTCTGCACATCGCACACTGAGTCTGTAGCCATCCCTGTTTTAGAACAGGGAGTAGTAGGTACTACTACCTGGTTTAGACCTGCAAGTACAATGTATCTGAAACCAATTCACATGCAGTTGACTCTTTAAAATTTTTGTCTCATGATTGGCTATTTTGCCATGCAATTACTAGTCAAGAGAACTCCGCTTCGTACCTGCCGTTGTGCAGTGTCACATCAGGCCTCAGCAGGCTCAGCACATGATTTGCATCGCACTCTACATGTTTTGTTAGAAGCAGAGAATCATACAAACGCGCCATTGGTAGAAGCAAGGAAGTAGCAACGCGGTCTATGGCCGAAAAGCACACGTCAGACATAGCAGTTTATTCTCGCTATGTTTTATGTTTTTAATATAGTTTTCGATGTTATTTGGTCTCGTTGTGGAAAGGTAAAGTTTCTTTCATGCATTGCAAGTGTGGATACAGCAGTAGAAGAGTGAAAGTAATATTGAAGTGCAGTTTGAGTTTTTGTGGGGAATAGTGTAGGTTTGATCAAGGATGCCTTACTGCACTATCAAACATGACGAAGGGGAAAAATGGCTCGAGAAATCCCACTTTAAAAGTTCTATGGAGAGTGTGATAATTCTGGAGAATTTCTCAGAAAGCAGCATCCAGGACTTAGTCCATCATTAGTTGGAAGCAGGCCAGGGTGTAGTAAAATACCATATTTATTACTACTCCCTGATTGGAGATTTACCATTCACTGATTGCTCTTCAGCGTCGAATTAGGAGCGAATTTTGCTTCCCCCCCATTTCACGGATCGAATAATGTGCATGAAAGGACCAACATAAGTGCATGTACTTTTGTGTTGGGAAAGTCGTGGCACCCCCCTTGATCACTATCCTGGCTACGCCCCTGGATGTTATCATACGCAAATCTCGCATTTTTCGTTACAACGCGTAGGCTGTGGGTGCGTGCCAGGCGCAGATGCACCCCCACTCCTACTCCAGGGCTGCGGCTGCGCTTGCTACCGATGGCTTTCGTGCCAAGGCTGCCCAGGCTGCACCAGACAGGACGAATGCAGGCTCAGTAACGGAGCCCGCACTTCAGGCAACGGTGACATCTTGCTATCAGCGCCCTGCACGCAAGCACGACCGGTTAAGGGGTGCCAGTCGGCTAAGGTGCAAGGCCGTCTACGTTGGCCGTGTTGATGTCGGTTGCTCGGCAGGTTCAATCGCTAAATGGCCCAGAATCTGCGAAAACCAGGCTTAGGGTGAAATTTCACAAAAATGACTTTTTCCCATTTTCAGCTTCTACTGGGCATGGGAGGTCAGGAAACAAAATATTACAGGTGTGTGTCGACTCATAGTGGTATTAAAAGTATCTCAAACACATCAGGGTATTGTGTTAAAAAATCCAAAAAAAACACAAAATAATTGTTATCACAGGAAAGAAATGAAGAGAGATCCACCAGAGTGAAGGAAGAGACATGGATGATTTTTGTTTAGGTGACATGACAAGGTAGGCATGTGGGGGCAGGCCTGTTGTGGCCTCTTGGTGCTGCAGGCTGTAGCTGCCATGCACAGTTCTGCATGTTTTGTTTGCTCCTCACTCAGCACATTCTGGGGCTGAATACATGTACTGGCATGCTCTGGCGCTATACACCACAAGGAAACCCGACTCCAGTAGAGATGGCACCTTTTGAAGGGTAAATCTAGTACAACTGTTCAGAAACCAGAAAGAACACGGCCTTTCAAACTGTTCCACTGTTCATAGTATGCGCATAGTGTGCTGGCGTGCTGCAGTGTCTGCTTGGTGCTGACCAGCAAGTGAAATCTCGGGATTATCTCGGCACGCCGTACAATCCCTGGCAGCTAGCTGTCCAGCGAGGAAAGTCTCGAGTGGAGGCCTCTCGATCTGCTCGCTCATTCGCCTGGCATTCAGTAGCACTTCATCGCCAAGGACTTCAATTCAAAACAGTTTTCACACTGCGCTTCAAGCCTTTTTCCTCGTGAACTTGCTGCAAACGTATGAGCTCTGCTGCGCGTGTTCCCTTTGCGTGAGGCCCAGAAACAGCTAGTATCTCCATACTTCGATTGGCTGGATCGATGTCGTCCAGGTTCTCCTCGCTATCGCCATCACGACTCTAACTGGAGACGATTTCTTCACCATTTTCCGCAAGCAGCAGCTAGCGCAGAAATTTCGCCATTCCTGAGTGAAGGAGATGGAATCCGTTCGATCAGCTCAAAAACTCTTCGTTGTGACTAGAGGAGTAGCAGGGAATATTCTACCGGAAGCCCTTTGACTTCCCTGACTGCTGAAACCCTTCCTGCCATGACTGCTACTTCTTCAAACAAGCGAGATTCTCTTTGGTTCCACTTCACTGCACTCGAGCGTCGACGCGACACAACCTTTTTACAAAACATCATTTTTCTCAAAAAAATGATTTTCACCCTAAGCCTGGTTTTCGCAGAAGTTGGGCCAAATGGTGCGAGGACCGCAGTGTGACTGTCATCAAATGCTCAGTATCTGCGGCACGGTATTTTGGTCTGGCGTATGCCCACCTTGTTATTTCGGAGGAGCATTGGCAGAAGGTCCAGAGTCTAGACTTCTGGCCAAGTGGCATTTCGGTTCGTGAATGGCGCTTCAAATCAGACCGCATCACTCAAGAGAACTGAGTGCGTCGCTCAATCCACTTGCGCCACCATTCCTTCCTGATTCTGGACGACAAACTAATAAAACTCCCAATCTTAACCCCCTTGCTGACTCATTTAGTCCCTCAGTTCCACTACCTTCTCCTACCCACCCAAGTGCACTTCGCGTTCTATTTCTCAACATCAGGAGCCTGCGTAACAAACTCAATGACATCCTACTGCTCACACAACAACTCAACGCCCCGGATATAGTCTGTGTCAACGAAACCTGGCTCGACGCCACTGTTTCGGACCAAGAAATAGCCCTGACTGGATATAGTGTAACACGCAGAGACCGTAGTGGTAGAGTAGGAGGAGGAGTTTGCATATACTGGAAGTCATGTCTTCCGGTAAAACCAAGAGACGACATAACAACTGATGGTGTGGAAAGTTGCTGGTGTGAAGTCGCTTGCAGGCCCCGCAGTTGTCTTGTTGGAACGATCTACCGCCCTCCATCTGAACCTGTGGGTTACTGGGACAAGCTAGACGAACATCTTTGCGCTGCTCTAAGGCCACAGCCAAATGCTATCGTTTGTGGTGACTTTAATGTGAATATTGACCTAAGTGCCAGGGACCCTCAGTATCACTACTTATCTGACTTGCTGAACAGCTATGCTCTGCATCACGGTGTCAACAAGTCTACGCGATTTAGCTCAACAGGACAAGACAGCACCCTCGATTTGATACTGAACAATTTTGATCCTTCCACTACAGCGAAGATCATCCCGGTCGCTTTCAGTGACCATGCTGCCGTGGCCAGTGACTTTCACCTCATTGTGCCTCGTGGATCTGACACCACACGTTTATACCGCAACTATCACCGGATAAACCACGATCACTTCCGGCGTGACTTAACCCAGAAGAACTTGTGTAGTATTACCGGCAACCCAAGCGCCATGTGGACCGAGTGGTCTGGCCGGTTTATTGAGGTTTTGGATGTCCATGCCCCACTTCAAAGTAATCACAGAACGAAGAAGCCTTCAGTGCCGTGGATTGACCGGCAATTGTTGTACTTACTACACAAGCGGAATAGGTTGCACCGAAAGTGGCTCTCTGCTAAGACACAGGAGACTTATGCTGAATTTAGTACAGCCAGACGTGCGGCAACTAGCTACAACAGGACCCGGAAACAGGAATTCTACAACTCCAAATTTCAGCAATGTACTGGAAATGCCAGAGAGACTTGGAAAATAATCAAGGAGTTGACAGGCAAACAGTCGACGTGCAGGGATCCACAGTGCACGGTGGATGCGATTCGAGACACTTTTTCGAAAGTTGTGGAAGATCCAGCTCGCCCTGCACAGCTACGCCTACCCCTTGGGCCTCCACCTGCGGTGCACTTCTCGGAATTCTTGCCAGTCTCCATTGCAACTACTCGGAAAATGTTGGAACAGTTGGACACCAGAAAAGCCACTGGGAGTGATGATATTCCAGCAAGTCTCCTCCAGATGCATGCTGACATCCTGGCACCGTCACTCACGCTACTATTTAATAAGTCATTGAGAGAAGGACAGTTTCCTGCGGCAATGAAGGTGGGTAAGATACGGCCTCTGTTCAAGGCTGGAGACCCCAGCCAACCCAAGAATTACCGATCAGTCTCCCTATTGCCGATAGTGTCGAAATTGCTTGAACGTATTGTTCATAAGCAGCTTCTGCAGTACCTCAACACGAACAATTTCTTGCCTACTAGTCAGTTTGGTTACAGACACCAGCATTCCACAGCAGATGCCTTAGCGCTAGCTGTAGAGAACATCAATGAAGCACAAGCCGCTGGGCAGCACACAGGAGTAGCATTTGTCGACATGTCTAAAGCTTTCGACAAGGTAAAGCATAGCATTCTGGTTGAGGACCTCTTTGAACTGGGTCTCACTAGCACTGCTTTGCAATGGTTTTCAGACTACTTGATGTATCGCCGGCAATACGTGGAGACAGGAAAAACCAGAAGTACAACTTATGACAGCCAGTCAGGGGTTCCTCAGGGGTCAGTTCTCGGACCTTTGCTCTTCGTTCTGTATGTGAGGGATATTGCCGGCGACCTTGCCCCTCATGACGTCACCACTATTCAGTTTGCTGATGACATCTCGCTGCGTGCGAGCAGTCCACAGCCAGAAGTTGTCTCCCAGCGCCTCACTGCAGCAGTTCAGTACCTGGCCACTTGGTTGAAGAAACGTGGACTGATCCTTAACGAGACCAAGACGCAGATACTCGCCATACCACACCATAGAGCTGCAGCCCTCGACATCAATGTTGTATGCAATTCACAAGTCCTACCAGTAGTCACATCTGCCAAATACCTTGGCCTGCATTTTGACTCGGACATGAGTTGGACCACAATGGTGGACCATGTTGCTCGTCGTGTTGCCGGCAAAATTGCTGTCCTGCTGCGACATGCTTCCTCGCTGCCGTATCCATGCCGACTCACCTACTTCAGATCTATCGTTTTGCCTGAATTTTTGTATGCTTCTATTAGTTACTACCCGTATTTGACAGTTGCCCAGGAACAACGGCTACATAGGCTGTTCAAACGTGCCGCTCGGGCAGTCTGCAAGTCGCCACCGTGGACCAGTACTGCTCCCCTGCTAAATCGAATGCATGTATGTGATCTACAGGTTTCTGTGCACTTGAATATGTTGTGTTTCATCTGGCGATGTTTGCATGATGCATGTAGCACCCTGTTTGAGTCCTTTTTTGCTGTCGTGCCCTCAACTCGCACTCGGGGAGGCCAAAGCAACTTGCTTGTGGTCCCACCTGCTAGCACTGCTCGTTCTGCTAAGCGCCTAACGCACGCTGGAGCCATTATGTGGAATAGATTGCCACCAGCAGCAAAATGTTCAAATAGGTATTTGGATTTTAAATCTCAAGCCTTGCAGTATATATTATCAGCGACATAGGTTTTCCAATGCTTACTGGATTGATATCTGTTCGTTGCAACCAACCTTCCGTCATTTTTTTTCCTTTCTCTTTTTCTCTTGTATCTATTTTTTTTTTTTTTTTTTTTCTCCACAATATCCTTTAACATGTTATTCACAGTGGGTCCAATGTTATTAGGCATTTTGCCTGTTTTGATTTCCACTATAAATAAAGTATACAACAACAACAACAACAACAACGCGTTAAAACGCGCGTTAAACTCCTCCTCTCGTGTCTTCACCCTATTCTCTTTGTTATTGTATTACTAATTTCTGGATTGCAGGACATGTACATGTAGCTTTGTTTAGAATTCTTCCCACGGACTCAGATGGAGAGCCAAGGTTTAATTTATACAAAAAAGAAATACCAAGAAACTACAAGTTACGCTATACTGTCCACTAACACCACCAGTGTCATGCAATCTTATCGCATGAGCTGATTGCTTAGTAACTGGTGGTGTTTAGATGACAGTATAGCGTAACTTGTAGTTCCTTGGTCTTTCTCTTTTGTATAAATTCTTCTTATCGGCTTCATATTACAGTCTTGGGCAACCCTGCAGTATCAAAGCACAGTATCTCTGACTCTGCATACTCTAGCAACAAGTCAAGCAGAGCTGGAAACATTGTGGAGTTAATTATCAGATTAGCGGGTGCTGGACGGAGAGAGAATCAGGCGTCACAATACAGAATGGAAAAGTGTAATATGTCAGTTTGTTCCTTCTTGTGAACTAATTCCACAAGGCAAAAATATACGTGACAGTGATTCACGCCAAAGCACGACAACAGGTGCCAAGCACCATACGTCTGTAAGGCCGCGGTCACACCGAGCTCGATTCAGCCGTTCAGCCGAAACAAGCGCTTGTTTACGTCACTATTACCATGGAAATGGCTGAAAAATGTCCTACAAGCGACTTTCAGCCGTGGCTGACTCTCAGCCGTTTTTGTTCGGCTTGTTTCAGCCACAGCTTGTACAAGCGGCTGAAAGCCGAAATTCAAAAAAATAATTTGAGTGCGCTTGGAGCTCCGGAGCACACTATGTAGCAAGTTGACATGATGAACTGATTTTGATGTTCTTTCTTGTGTCCGTGGAACCGTGCTATCCCTGTGCCTTTGGTTTTGACCGTGAGTCTGTCTACCCCAACTACACTGTATTCAGTTTGATTTGGATTTTGTCCGACGACCATGGATTTCTGCCGCTGTGCCTCTAGACTGCTGCGTAGATTGTTGGAGCTGTGGTTTGAGGCCAAGACAAGGCACCACACTCACGACCGAATTGATGAAGAAAGCCGGGTACGAAGAAGAGAGTGGATTGCAGCTGAGTTCAATAACGGCAACCGGCGGGGCAGAAAGCTCGACATCAGGAAACACCACCCGAACCATCGCGTCCATGCACACCGAACAAATAAAAAGAGCACGACTTCGCAATTCAGAATCCGGGCTTCCTTTGCTTCTTCATCAAAACTGAACACTAGAACAAGTACAGTTTTAGATCGCGAACGTTCTGCTCTCCAGTTTCTTGCAAACATTGGTGTGTTTCGAGATATTCAAAATTTGGCGGGTAAGAAAAACAAGCCATTCAAGCTTTGCACTCAAGGTCTGGTGTGACCGCGTCACAGGGATCACGCAAGCCAGCTGAGCGCCAGCGATAACAAGCCCAAAGTGGCTTGTTTCGGTGTGACCGGGGCCTAACTCTATTTCTATTTCTGAACATTAACCAGACGGATGCAAGGTTTGATTGTGAGGATATTGTCAACGCCTGATGAGTGCTCAGCTTTTCTCCAAACCCGAAACTCGGAGGTACATAGATAATGGTTTTGGCTGTTCTTTTTCAAGTGGTGTGGTACGTTTACTCCTAACGTTAGTTCGAGCAGTTGTCACACTTGCTGGAAGAGTCTTATTACATTGCTTGGTTTTTAAAGCGTTTTGCTTTTGACAATCTAATTGAGGTTTTGTACGGGGGCTTGTTTCCGACTACACCAGTTGGTGTATTGATTGCTCTGTGCCGGACCTAGAAAAGAAAGGCCGAGTAAAACGTCATCCTCAAGCAAACAAGTAGTAGCCTGCCGTCATTATTCTGCTGACCATCGTCGTGCGTTTTCCACTGTGTCAATGCGTTTTCCCATAGACACAGAAACAAATAGGGTAAAGGTATTGAAATTGCCCTGGACCGTTTTAGCAACAATAATGCTGTAGTAACTTCATTTGCACTCTTACACGTAGGCTGCTTCCGTCTACTTCAAGTAGCGCAGTCACAATTGAAGCGTACTACACGGTATTGAATTCGTACATGTTGACGTTGGAGGCATGGTTACATGCTGGTCTTGTGTCGAACACTTAGCGATTTATAGTTTGCGTGAAGGAGAGTAGAACATACCCTAAACCTAACCCTAGCCCTTGGTGTGGCGGAAACTTTTATTAGTTCCACTTCATTCAGAGATGCACATCACTTTGCTGCATGTGTATGCATACTGAAGTATTTCACATGGTGAACTCCTAATATTCACAGTAGCGATCTAAGCGTGTGTCCAGGTTTACTTCCTGTGTCAACTAGAATATGTCAGACGGCCATATCTTGCAATAAAAAGGCTGGTAGGCATACAATTCAGCATGTTTACATGTCCATATGTTGAGCAAGGAGTAGTGCTTTCTTGCAGGTTTGCCGAGTCGAAGATTTGATGGACTTCTCGTGTGCTCTGGATGGCGGTCGCGAGTCAGTCAAGTGAGAATTCCAGTCGGCAGGAAACCCGCGAAGTCCCATGTAGGGAGCAACACACAATTCCCAATAGTATTATTAGTGTCCGAAGTGGCTGACTTGAGCAGATCCTTTCTTCATTGCTGCGTGCACCGCAGTATAAATGGTCGTAACGGATGTCCAGTTTTGCGTGCCGTGTCACTGGTGACACGCCAGCCGTCACAATCTTGCTGAATAATATGGCAAGGCATGTACCAGTAATCCAGCATGTTTTAGATGACAGATGGTTTCCAGGTGCTGTGCACGCACTGGTACTTAGCTAAGTATGCTTGCCTCTACGTGGTACCTTTTGCTAAACGTGCAACATGATTTTACAAGGCAAGCAATCAACAGGTTTTGCATGCCACATGGCTCCCGTATGCTGTGCATTGGTGGTTGGCTACCTGTGTTTTCCTCTACGCGGTACACCTATCATACTTAGGCATGTACAGGTCCGTTTCCCGCCAGTTGTTGATGTACGTGATGATTCTGCATCTGAGCTCCACTGCTGGCGAACGCCTGTGTTCTCGTGCATGCGTACCAAGGTTATGCCACGAAGCTGCGAAAACGAGGAACGTTGCTCCTTACGACTGTATTGCCAATGAACACTCTGTTCGCTCTGTAGAAACCTTTGGCTTGTAGTGTATTTGCGTGAATGAGAGGGATCACCGTGGAATCCAGCAATGTTGTTGGACGACAAGTTGCTGAACAGTAACCATTACTAGTCTTTCACTCTGCTCTGTTGGCTAAGATGGTGCGCTACACTATTGGTTTGCACATCTGTTCGCTGATTACAGCAGTGGTTGCAACCAGCGATACTGAATCAGCAGGTATGAAAAAAGTACTGTGCTTTCCCAATGTCTAGCGTTAAAAGTATACACTTCAAGAACATTACAATACTAAAGCGAAGGTACTCTTCTCTGATGAGAAAAGCGATTATGCGAAGTAGATCTCCTGTATTTTGTGTTGGCTTGGGATTGGTTGAGTGCCAAGAACCTCTGAGTAAGAGTTGTATTTTGCACACGCACAAAACATTCACTAGGCAAGTTATGGGATGAAAGTTGTTGTATCCATTAGTTTGAAAGAGTTTCAAGCAGGATTTGTTTTGTAATATGGTTCAACAACCAATAATTAGTCAACCATGAATGATATTTAAAGCCGTACAGGCAAAGACGTAAGCAGAGGATATGTGAAAGAAACCTTTAGTGCCAATATAGAAGGTATGGTTTGTGCAATAGGTCATGTATGAACACCTCCGTGTAAGAGAATGGAAGTGGATAAAAGTGGATGTTGAAATGGTAGGTAGCATTGAGGGTGTTAGTGTGAATTCGTGTGACTGTACCTGACTGTGTGTGGTTTCGTGGGGGAGGGGGTGTATGATTATATCTTTGCATACGTGTAGTACATTCCCAATTGTGTCTGCGTGTGTGTATGTTTGTTCAGTGTCATGGACTGACTGCGGAGCACCATATGGCAAAATCCTGATGATTGCCGTTTTGGATAAATCGATGTATGACGCAGCTCGACAACAGTGCCACAATGATCATGCAGATCTAGCTACTGTACACTCCGCACTTGAAGTAAAGTGTGCCAACACAGCACTGAGCAAAGTGAGAACGTGTCCAGTTCCTCGCAATGGACAACCTGCATGTCAGCGTACTCGTGTGTCTGGGACGGGTTTATGTAACTGTGGTGCATGGGTAGGCCTCACTGGATCAAGCTTTTCCAATCGCCAATTTCATAATTGGACATGGTACACACCATCCTCCAACACGACGACAGGTAGCATAGTATGGAGAAGTGGCTATCCTAATCATGATAGTTCAAAGTATCGTGTGAATTACAACCCATCAAAAGGCGGCTTTGGCAATGTACCTGACTATACACGACCCTACCTGTGTCAACAGTACTATCCACCAGGTGAGGTCCATAATATTATTGTCTGACTATTCAAAACCTGGTTTAGTTGGTGGACTCTAAAATATAACCTGTTCCCACCGTTTTTCTTTTCTAGGCCTCTTTTACAGGCAAAATAACACAATGCATTGCAATTCAATAAATCATACACTGGAGAAGAAATCAGAAAAAAATATCATGAGAGCAGCTCAAACAACAAAATGTACACATTCGAAGCGGAAGCAGAATAGAAGAGAGACGGAGAAGCAGAGTGGAACGCGATTAGGCAGAAGGATAGAATTACTGTATCAGTGTCAGTTGAACAATAGCATGGACACTCACAATACGGAACAGACGACATGGCTGTAGACTGGAGCATCTCCACGTGCGCGTTTGCACCAACGTGACTTGGAGGAAATACATAAATTAACAGACCAGGTAAGGTCAAAACGAGAATCATTAAAAAGGCTGTCTTGAAACATTTACAAAACAGGCGAGTGGCCACAACACCAACAAAAACATATCAAATCAATTTTTAATTAATTAAAAAGAACTACTACTTGCTGCTACTTACCCCTCTTAAAAATAACTCAAACAATATACTCAATTCAAAAGGAGAAAACCAATACCAAAAAAATGAACTAATTAATAAGAACACTAATAAGTTTTTTGGGAGTATTGGGAGAACTTCAAATTCAAAGTGTCAGTCGGGGAAGTGAACTGCCTGAAAAGAGAAAAAAAACCGCTACACCCACCAGGACTCGAAACCGGGACCTTGCTTGTGATGAGCAATGCTCTAACCACTTGAGCTATGGGACCAGGCTGAGCCTGGAAGGCGCTGACAGGTTTTTCACTCCAAAGGCAGCTCACAATACGTACCACGCATACAGATGGCACTTCCCCGACTGATACTTTGAATTTGAAGTTTTCCCAATCCTTTCAAAAAATGAATCACTTTCTTTCCCTTTTGGTAGAGTCCAGAAACTGACCGTGGTTGGTCCCCTGGGGAGGGAAAAAGACTCAAGTGCCATCAGTATGTGTGGCACGTGCTCGGAGCTGCCTTGTTGTTTGTTTATTTTACTTCACCATATGAACAGGCAAGACTGCCTTCTCACCGGGGCTATTGGTCCACGGCTCTCACAAAATGATGAAAATGTTTAAGAGAGCATGTCTGAGAATACCAAAGTATGTGTGCAAGTGGATCTCTCCGATTTCGCTCAAAATTTGCAGGTAGGTTCCCTTTGGGGTGTGGATCGATTGTGCAAAGCCCTTAAAATTGAAATTTGGATACCCCTCAGAAATGGCCAAAATATCACATTATTTATGGGTCTAGAAACGAGTCACGCCACAGCGTATACGAACAAGCTATGAACAAAACTCCATCAAGCCAACATTGCCTCACCTTAGAAGAGTTCCTGGAGCAGTACCGCTTAGCCACGCCAGGATCCCAGCAGACGAGGTCCATCACCCCCTGACGCCACAAATGAAAATAGCCAATTTACAAGCGCTGGCAAAACAGCCAGCTACGTCCTCAATTGGCCAGAACTATACACCGGCAGATAGTAGAACACCTCTTCTAGCGCTGAGGACTTGTCCCCCATCTTCCTTTTGGGGTTTTCTTGAAATAAACCTTTTTGAATTTTTCCACTCGACCATGCTGAAATACGGCCAAAGTCATACCTGCGCAGGAAAGCTCGCCCCTCCGCGACATCTCCTCAGCAATTTCTACTCCAACACTACTCCCAAGGCCGCAGAACAAAGTGTATTGTTGGCTCTGACAAGGAAAAGCAGCGGTGATCACTTGTCACTCCAAACGACAAGCTTCTCCTTGCGCCACCAATAATTTTTTGTGCGACTGTAGATGCAAAATGACTGAAGTCCTGAGCGCAGTTTTTGAATTTTATTGCAAGATGCGCGGTGAGATCGCGTGCTCTGTGACGTAGAATGACGCTTCCTGGATCACGACACGCGGCCATCGATCGCGAACGTGACTGGAACGCTGCTCGGAAAGGACCATGATGGCAGAGGTAAGATTAGCTAGAACCCTCCCAAACTGTCCTTGGAGTGTTGCAATGGCAGCAAGCCGTTGAAATATGCCCCTATTACAGTATGGAGAGCTATTCATCTTTCACACTTACCTCCTGCAATCCCGAAAATAGTCCAACAGTAAAAGTCCCTTGTTTTCATGTCAATGCTCGACAAAAGCTGCTAGCGCGGCGCGCGGTCGCTTGGGTCTACGACAGGTCACAGCGACACAGCTCACAGCGCGACAACTCACAGCGAGACAACTCACAGCCAGACAACTCACAGTGTCGTCAACTCACAGTCAAGACAATTCACAACCAAGACAACTCACTGGGCGACAACTCACAGTGTCGAAGGGTCTACGACAGGTCACAGTGAGACGGCTCACAGCGCGACAACTCACAGCGAGACAACTCACAGTGTCGTCAACTCACAGTCAAGACAACTCACAACCAAGACAACTCACTGCGCGACAGCTCACAGTGTCGAAACTCACCGCGAGACAACTCAAAGCGTCCTTATTTATGTAATAATTACCTGGAGTCAGTGGGAGTTGGTCCTAGTAAAAACCTACATATAATAATAACGCGGAGTTCCCGGCACTTCTCTACTTACATGTCAATGAATGCAAAGAAGAAAATAACAGAGAACTTTAATCGAGAAAGAAGACAAAGCCTGAACAAGAAGAAGAAAGTATTGAAAATAAAGTTAAAATATAAGATAGAATAAAAAATAAAAAGGCGACGTGGAGACAATAATCTTAATAATGCAATGAATATAACTAAATGCGCACTCATATCACAACCATGGGGACGAATCATGTACATGTATTCCAGAACGTTTTCTTGTCACAATAATTATTATCAATGGAATTCGTGACTAAAGAGAATGATGAAACTACAATAGGATTTATACACTTGGAGTGGAACAGCGAGGATACAAGCATAGTAAGAAAAATAGCACAAACCTAGGAACAATGTGCACAGGTAATAAACTATAGGTGAGGTGAGAAATGATAGGAAATTCAGCAAGTACGCCGGACGCAGACAACCGCAACTCACCAAAGCTGAGAAGGAGCAAACGGCTGGCAGCTCGGTTTGCAGAGGTGACTGGAAAGATGCAACGAAACTCTCCGGATATGGATGATGCCAGCGGAAGGGTTGACGACTGTGAGGTGTTTGGCAATGGCAAGGGAAGACCGGTCAGGAAGAGAACGCGACGGCAGCTGGAGGAGGAGTGTGGAAGCGACATGTGCAGTGACGATGATGAACCCGGTGGTCAGTTGCTGGGAGAGCTGACGACAGGTGAAGGTGGCAGCGATGATGAAGAGGACGATGACGATGATGACGATGATGGTGCAGATGGTGTGAAGGACGGTGGTGGTCAGAAACCAAGTGAAGGCAGAGGCGGTGAGAAGAAGAAGAATACATCGGCAATTAAATTGCATTTGTTGTCTAACCCCGTGTGTCGTGAAAGTTATGATGATTCTTGGTTCAGTGTTGTTCGTTCTGCAAGTAGTTTCAAGCAGTTGAAAGTTCTAGAAGCAGTCTACATTCGCATTCGTGATCCAAATCTTTGTAAACAAAAAGAAAATGTCACCGCACTTACGCTATTCCAGTAAATTCGCACTCACACACACTTGCACATGCATGTCCATTGTCACACTGCACTTGCTGAATTTCCTATCATTTCTCACCTCACCTATAGTTTATTACCTGTGCACATTGTTCCTAGGTTTGTGCTATTTTTCTTACTATGCTTGTGTCCTCGCTGTTCCACTCCAAGTGTATAAATCCTATTGTAGTTTCATCATTCTCTTTAGTCACGAATTCCATTGATAATTGTGACAAGAAAACGTTCTGGAATACATGTACATGATTCGTCCCCATGGTTGTGATATGAGTGCGCATTTAGTTATATTCATTGCATTATTAAAAAATAACCTTGAAATTTCCTATAAGAATCACATAATTATATGAAATGCCAAGTTCGCGGCAACTCCTCGTAGAAACTCATCCTTCGTCCTGGTCTCAAACGACCGGAGTATGGCACGAAGTCGCTTGTCCCGTTCTTCATACTTTCTCCTCTTCTTCGGAGCCTCATGACCTGCATTTTCCCCCTCCACACACTGCTCCATCATTGCCTGCTCGACAAAAATACCATCCACGAATTTCCAAATTGTGGGATGATGGCAGTCGATGGTAGACGAACATTTGCGGTTCAGAAACAGAACACAATAATTCTGTTGTCAGCAGTTTCCGGTCCACTATCGTAGAGAAGGAAGACGTCCCCACCCTTCGTTTCTTGATATCGCTCCGGCAGCTGGAGGTCTTGGAGTGTGCCTGGGTTCGGGGGAACGTTCTGACCCGCAGGCGATCTCGGTGTGGCTGTGAATTGTCGCGCCCTGAGTTGGTGTGGCTGTGAGTTGTCTTGGCTGTGACTTGTCTCGCTGTGAGTTGACGACACTGTGAGTTGTCTTGGCTTTGAGTTGACGACACTGTGAGCT
Source organism: Sycon ciliatum (assembly GCF_964019385.1). Lineage (NCBI taxonomy): Eukaryota > Metazoa > Porifera > Calcarea > Leucosolenida > Sycettidae > Sycon > Sycon ciliatum. The sequence continues at coordinate 5,105,413 of NC_088652.1, read as the reverse complement.
GTCGGCTCTGAGTTGTCGCGCTGTGAGCTGTCTCGCGGTGACCTGTCGTGTTCCCCGAAAACTCACAGCGAGGCAACTCACAGCGTCCTTATTTATGTAATGGTGCAATGAAGACCTGGAGTCTGTGGCCCAGTGTGGGGGTTGGTCCTAGTAAAACCTACAATGTATAATTTTGATAATAATAAAGCGACGTTCCCGGCATTTCCCTATTTACATGTAGTGCAAAGAAGAAAATAACAGAGAACTTTAATCGAGAAAGAAGACAAAGCCTGAACAAGAAGAAGACAGTAATGAAAATAGAGTTAAAATTGAAATTTCCTGTAAGAATCACATAACGATATGAAATGCCAAGTTCGCAGCAACTCCTCATAGAAACTCATCCTTCGTCATGGTCTCAAACGACCGGAGTATGGCACGAAGTCGCTTGTCCCGATCTTCATAGTTCCTCCTCTTCTTCGGAGCCTCATAACCTGCATTTTCCCTCTCCACACACTGCTCCACCATTGCCTGCTCGACAAAAAATACCATTCAGGAATTTCCAAATTGTGGGATGATGACACAGTCGATCGTAGACAAAAACTTGCGGTACAGAACACAATAATTCTGTTGTCCGCAGTTTCCGGTCCACTGTCGTAGAGAAGGAAGACGTGACGTCCCCACCCTTCGTTTCTTGATAGCGCTCCGGCAACTGGAGGTCTTGCAGTGTGCCTGGGTTCGGCGGAATGTTGTGAACCCGCAGGCGATCTCGGTGTGGCTGTGAATTAGGCCTTGACAGATTATGCTAGCATAATTTTTCGCCTAATTCCTACCAAAATCGAATAATCGCATAATTCGAGGCAAATTGCATACGAATTGCATAAAATTGTAATAATCCGCCTGTTCGCATCAAATTCCATACAGTTGTACATGTACATGTTCTACAAGTACAAGTACAAGTAGATGCACCAGGAAGTCATAGGTTTACGACTCCCTTGATAACATGTCCAGTCCACTACAATCAGTGATGGTCGTAGCTAGGTCGGACGGTGCGTTGAACCCGTTGAACTTTTGCTACTACAGTATAACGCCCTCTACAAAAAAATTCCCCTGGTATTTTGCACAGAACCATCATATACATTAGCAGCATATGTGAGCATAATGCGGCATAATATGATAACCTTTAGCATAAAAATAGCATAATTCTGACATTTTTTCAGCAATGCGAAAAGCATAATTTCACGAAAATATTATTATAATCTGTCAAGGCCTACTGTGCATTGTCGCGCTGTGAGCTGGCGTGGCTGTGCGTTGTCTTGGCTGTGACTTGTCTCGCTGTGAGTTGACGACACTGTGAGTTGTCCTGGCTGTGAGTTTATGACACTGTGAGCTGTCGGCTGTGAGTTGTCGCGCTGTGAGCTGTCTCGTGGTGACCTGTCGTGTTCCCCTTTGTGTTGACAGGCACGCGAGCAGCACTGGCTGCACGAACTTGTCGCGTGAACTGCATGAGAGATTTCTTACGTCATAAAGAATGTGATTTCATCATCATTTCACTGGTCTTCGACCTACGTGGTCAGGGAAAGTCCCGGTTCGTAGGCCTACAACACGGTCAGCGTGTTCACGAGCGCAGTAACCATGGTAACAACACAAGACTTAGTGTGATCACTTCCAGACCAACGGGCGTTCAAGGCGAGTAACAAGCGCACTTGACGAAGGTGACTCTGAAATCTCGTGAGCCGTGATCCACGCGACTTGGCATTCTTGCGTCACAAGGCACGTGATTTCACCGTGCCTCTTACTGGCATTTAATAGCAGACCAATGTTGTCCAAGTACTCAGCGAGTTGTGTTACAGCGTTAGAGAGAACAGAGCACACTAAATCAGGCTGATAGTCGGAGTAGTCCAGAGCGACATCATCAGCGAATTCCTGGTGGCATACACTACCTGGTAGAACTGACGACATATCACTGGTGTATAGTACAAAAAGAAGAGGGCCCAGAACGCTGCCTTGAGGCACTCCTCGGGAGCATCCAACATATTGCGAAACTGAGTGTTCCACCCGTACACACTGCCGCCGCTCCGAGAGATAACTGAGCAATCATTCCAGTGGTGTGTCACAAATGCCAAGGTCAAACAGCACTTGCGCAAGCCTGGCATACTGGACTCTATCAAATGCCTTCGATAGATCTATCATTACTACTCCGGTGTGTTTTCGTTCCGATTTGGCCAATTTCCACTTTGGAGTGAAAAACGTGTCAGCGCCTTGTAGGTTCAGCCTCGTCCTATAGCTCAATGGTTAAAGCATTGCTCATGACAAGCAAGGTCCCGGGTTCGAGTCTTGGTCGGTGTGGCGGTTTTTATCTCTTTTCAGGTCGTTCACTTCCCCGACTGATACTAATACTTCATTCAGAAAAATCAAAAAAAATTGATAAACACATAAACACGGCATGGAAGATCAGTAAATTACTAGTACGTAACAAGGCGAGTCTTAGCCACCACGACGGAACTATTCACAAAACGGTGGACGGGGAAACCCCGACGAGAACGAGCAACACAGTTGCAAAGAATACTAGATGTCAGTCAGGAGAAAGAGAGACGGGCACGCAGCAGACTCATGACAACGGAGTATTCGCTTCCACAAGACTCACATTGTAAACGACAAAGACGTTTCAAAACAACAGTGCACAACTGACTAGAACCTCCATGAGTACCGAACGCTAGAGGGGTGAAAGAACCACGCTCTACATTCACAATTCTTTCCTAATACTAGTGACGCTTAGAATCATCATGTTGCTTATAGAGAGTGCTGAGAGATTTGGAGCGATAGGGAGGGTATCTGGGCAAAAACCCTTACATCAAAAAGCCTACTACTCTCGGCTCCACCTCCCCCCCCCCCGCGCTTACATCGAGTCTGGCCTCCTCACTAGCGTTCGCTCTTCGAAAACGAAAACGCACGCCAGCCAGAGGTGCGAGCGTAGGTTCCGTACCAACCGCGGAACAAACCATTGTGACCTCTTCCGCCATGAGATCACGAACTTCATTGTACCGTAGGGTAGGAAACCCCCACGACTACAACAAAGTTGGTGCTCGACCGAAAACTCATGTGCGCATATGCAGGACTCAGGCTTACACTGCAAAGGCCAGCAGTCTTGCAACGTGACAGCGTCCTGGAAGTCTCTTCGTGACAAATTTGCCCCATCTCTCACACAAACAAGTAAACAAAGAGGCATCTTTGGATTGAGGAGTGCTGGTTTCGAAACAACTGGTTTGAAGCTCAAAGTAGAGCTGGTGTTAGCTCAGAGCAGAGCTGCTGTTAGCTCAGAGCAGAGCTGGTGTTAGCTCAAAGTAGAGCTGCTGTTAGCTCAAATTGGAGCTGCGGTTAGCTCAAAGTAGAGCTGTGGTTAGCTCAATTTAGAGCTGCTGTTAGCTCAAAGTAGAGCTGCGATTAGCTCAAAGTAGAGCTCCTGATAGCTCAAAGTAGAGCTGCTGTTAGCTCAAAGTAGAGCTGCTGTTAGCTCAAGGTAGAGCTGCTGTTAGCTCAAAGTAAAGCTGCTGTTAGCTCAAAGTAGAGCTGCGGTTAGCTCAAAGCAGAGCTGCTGTTAGCTCAAAGTAGAGCTGCGATTAGCTCAAAGTAGAGCTCCTGATAGCTCAAAGTAGAGCTGCTGTTAGCTCAAAGTAGAGCTGCTGTTAGCTCAAGGTAGAGCTTCTGTTAGCTCAAAGTAGAGCTGCTGTTAGCTCAAAGTAGAGCTGCGGTTAGCTCAAAGTAGAGCTGCTGTTAGCTCAAAGTAGAGCTGCTGTTAGCTCAAAGTAGAGCTGCGGTTAGCTCAAAGTAGAGCTGCTGTTAGCTCAAAGTAGAGCTGCGGTTAGCTCAAAGTAGAGTTTCTGTTAGCTCAACGTAGAGCTGCAATTCTAAATGGATGTAATATAGCGCAAGGCAGAGTGGCAGCAAAGAGCTAGATAACACCAGTTGTGAGAGTGGACCCGATTAGTGGGTAAGATAATCATAATGATGGTGTGAATATGTTGGATAGGGAGGAAAGGTGGGAAAAGAAACACTCCTGAAGCACGATCCGTTGTCTGGAAGAGCACAACAGGACAAGCAAGATTTGTTTTTCTTTTCCGCAAAATGGGCTGGTGCCATTTGTAATTGCGCAGCAAAACAAAGCGCATGACGTCAGTCTTGAATGCAGTACAAGGCAATGCAGTGCAGTGTGTGCACTAGTTCGGATTGTTGCTAACAAGTACTAGCACAGCTAGTACACCACTAAATTTTGGCCCGCTGATAGGTAATACAGTCAGCTAGGATGAGGCATCCTTCTCTGATAGCTCAAGAATACGCCTCCTGTCCCGATCACCCTACACTTGAGCAGCTGCGCTCTCCACAGCCACAGTTTCCCTCCTTTGCTGCGCATGGGTCTGGGCATTCCGCTCCCGCACGGTGTCTACTATCACTGCCTTGCTTCAATTTAATGTTTTCTTGCGAATTTGATATTCCTCTTGCTCATTATTGTCTTGTGCTTCCACAAAGCTCCCAGTCTACATCGTGACAATGGTCTGAGTTCTTGTTTTCATGACGATTGTCTGTTTGTTTGGTCTTTTTGGTGAAGCATATAGAAGCAAAACTGGTTGCTTTCTCGAGCATCCTGCGCTCATCCGCTAGAGAATAATCTGGTCATCATTTTCGGAGCATAATCCGCTTCCCCTCCTCAGGAGTCCTTGTCAGTTTTGTGCCTTTTTGTTGCACTCGTTGACTGTATAATTAACATAGGGTTACGTTGGCGAACAGTAACACAAAACTAGTAACATGTTGTCCGTTCCTTAAAATAAACCTGAGCCTTCCAAATTGGGTGGTCTGTGGCTTGGCGTGCTTCATTTGTAGTAAATTTGTATTTCTCTCGAAATATTTTCAGTTGCAAATATGGCAGTGCCTGCGAGCCATTGCCCATGACCGACCCGCATGGCGAGATCTATGTATGAAGATCTGTGCATCGTGATATTCCGACAGATCCTGAAACAGTCAAACTCAGTAAATAGCAATATTATTATCACTCCCACTGCAATATTCAATGACATATAGACATATTCATAAATGACATATCTTCAATACCCATGAGCTACATTGTACATGATGATTATATCATTATAATTATCATTGTTCTAGCTCAATTTCTTTCCCCTGCCATAGTCCTGTTTATCATGTTCAGCATAAGCGAGGTTGTGCATCACGCTTGCATGGTTGACTCCAACGCGTACATTCAAGTACTTGAAGTAATAAATAATAATAATACTACACCATAGCTCAGTGGTTAGAGCATCGCTGGCTACAAGCGAGGGTCCCTGGTTCGAGTCCTGGTGGTGACAGTCAATTTTTTCTTCAGACTTTTCCCGTTTGTCTCTTTCCCTCAAACCAGTTAATATTTTATGACTTGGGGCTCCCCGCGTGCTAGTTTGTACGTGAAGTGTGTGGGTACAGTGAGGGCTGCGTCCCACCTGCCTGTGTGGATTCACAGGAAGTGTGAGTTACGAAGTCTGAAGAAAACGTTGAACGGTCTCTGCTTGGATGACGACTACACCATAGCTCAGTGGTTAGAGCATCGCTGGCTACAAGCGAGGGTCCCTGGTTCGAGTCCTGGTGGTGACAGTCAATTTTTTCTTCAGACTTTTCCCGTTTGTCTCTTTCCCTCAAACCAGTTAATATTTTATGACTTGGGGCTCCCCGCGTGCTAGTTTGTACGTGAAGTGTGTGGGTACAGTGAGGGCTGCGTCCCACCCGCCTGTGTGGATTCACAGAATGTGTGAGTTACGAAGTCTGAAGAAAACGTTGAACGGTCTCTGCTTGGATGACGACTACACCATAGCTCAGTGGTTAGAGCATCGCTGGCTACAAGCGAGGGTCCCTGGTTCGAGTCCTGGTGGTGACAGTCAATTTTTTCTTCAGACTTTTCCCGTTTGTCTCTTTCCCTCAAACCAGTTAATAATAATAATACTAATAATAAATATGGCATCTGGTGTGTTCTTTACTGTCGCTTCTTTTCCTGATATCTTCAGTCCATTTTTGAGTCTCACCAGTGTCCCTGCCCTAGCCTTCCCACCCTTCATTTCTGTGCATATCATCATTGCTTTTTTATCACTTTTTGCCGTGATGTGCTTGCCATGCCTACATTATTCCTAATCGCCATTCGGGATATACACCAGTGTTTTTCGCTCACAATTGAGTCCGTCGGCGCGAGAGTTTTTTCCCGGCTGGCTCGGTCCAGAAAAATTAATCTGACGGTCCCAAGTGGTTCTGCATCATGGCCTATTTCTGCTATCCAGTGGCACGTCTATTCTATCTGAGGCACCCTGTTCTCAGTCCTTGCTTCTATACCTCACTCGTTATCCGGGTCACATCTGGCTGAGGCCAACTAAACTTCATTTTGTGTAGTGTCGCTATTGCTGTCTATGTCTCTGTGTGGAGCGAGAAGCCGGTATTTCCAACGGTCTTACTTGGTCCGACTTATTAACATGTGCTTTTCGCTTCGAACGTCAACCAAACCAATTCAAATAATCTCAGGACGGAAGAAACCTTCCAGCTACCTAACACTATCCTTCAGTTGTCGATTTGTGAAGTTGAAAAAGAAATGGGCCCAACTCCAAAGGAGGCAGCGCCTCAGGATCCTAGTCGACTCGAGCAGTTTGCGTCCAAATTCTGTCGTCAGAGGACTCCTGTTGTTTCTCGCGCAACACAGAGAAGGCCTGGGGCTGAAATCAACACCCCATTGCGATAGGGAATTGTCACGGAGTACCAGAAACCCCTGGGCGATCGTTCTTGAGTGCCTCCTGGCAGATTGAAATCGCTGCAGTCGCTGTTTCCTTGGAAGAATCAAGTTCAGCAAACGCGTCATCCAGAAACAGAGTTTAACTCGTGCAGAAAGCACAAGAATCGCTGGGTCCAGTTTGTGCTGATCTCTCTCGCATTCGTTCACGATGTGGCCGCCGACGAATCAAGATCACGGAAGAGATCGTCGAAAAGTTGATCCATATAAACAACCGCCTTTGAGGTTGACTTTCAGGTGACAACCTGGCTGAAAAACTGAAGCGCAGAAAGGGTGAATGGTGAATGGTGCGGAGTCCTCGCCGACTCCTCGGAGCCGCGTTCGCGATGCGTCACAAGGTCGCCAGTCTCCAGGGCCAGTGGATTCGTGAAACAGGCAGGGAAGAGCACGCATGTTCTGATGCAGCTGACTGCGTGACATTCATGTCGACACAGATCAGACTCAGTACGCGCGAGGCACACGATGACGAGAAGTATTTTTTTATGCTTGGTGGTTTACTTGTTCGCCTCATTTGAAGGTGTAGTGGGAGCGTCAGGCGAAAACACCTACAGCCACCACTCTGGCAGTCGTACCGCACGAGGAGGAGGCGAAGTCGATCGTCTAAATCGTGCCTATGGAGTGAAAAAAATCAAGGAAGCGCAGTGTAGCTTGGGGAGATGAAAAAATGTCGTAGTCTTTTTTTTCTTCTTTTTTGCAGGTTGGCGCACTTGCAGATGCGCCCTGAGACACCAGCAGAGATGAAAACTAGAAGGTCAGGCCAAGAAACGACACAGGAGTTAACTATCTACCGTCTCTTGGTCAATTTTTTAGTACAGGTGCTCCTTTAGACATATGCTTGAGTTTTGAAGCGAAGCGCACATTTTAATAGGTCGGACCAAGTACTAACTTAGTTTCGTAATCATCCAGTGACTTTCGGCATTCTTTTGCCCGTGGGATTTAGATCCTGCTCTTCTTCGTTGCGCTTTCCTTCCCCTCTAGGACGTGTCCTTACCTGCGACTTCCAAGCTGAAAGGTTCTTGGTTAGCGCCTCGTAGAAGTGTTGGAGCTAAGTGTCAGGTCGTCGAATGTCTCTGCACTCCTTGACAGTTCTTTTGCACTCGCTGATTGTATAATTCTGATCTGATTACGATAATTACTTTTGCTCCATTTCCGAGTTCGAACTCCTCTTCGTTCATTTGATTGTGATATGAGTGAGCACATTGTGTATTCCTTGCTTGATAAATATTTCTAAAAGTTCCGCCGACTCACCTGAAAGATGACGATGGGAAATTTATCTCCGAAATGTCTTGGAACCTTAGTCCATTCATTGACTACTCCACATCAAATTTCTCTCGCCGGCAACAACCGTGATTGCCAGAGACGTGGCAGTCCAAACCGAAGGAACCATTGCGCTAGAGACTTTCCTGCTGGACTGTGCACGAATGCAGATGCGCACAAGAATATTGATCTGGTTCTCCCGTCACACGATTTACGTGGAAGCGAAAATGTTTTTACCATTTACACCAGAACATAACGGAACGGCTTTTTGCATCGAAACGTTTTTTCAGCGTTCTCTTGTAAATGCTACTAACAAAATCTGTGGTGGCGTGTTATCTTTTAAAAGAAATATGACAAAAACATTCTTCAATCATTGTCGTGTAAACGAGTCCACAGTACAGCTATCCTGGCCTTCTCCACCACCTCATGGAAGTGGCACTCACTAACTAGACTCGCCGCTCTACATGTTTCGATGCTTGATCCTACGTATTCTCGTAGATTAACAGTGGCATTTGGGCACAATATATAAGTGCATCGATCAGCTCACTCTGCAAGACCGGGACACTGCTATGGCTCCATCATGTTGGCCAAAGAGATGAAACGCGACCTTATTCTCTCCATTATGTTGGCCAAAGAGATGAAAAGCGACCTTATTCAAACGTCAAGCACTCAACCTAGCTGTTGACATCTCCAACAGAAACAGGCCCCATGACTTAGATTGACACCATCCGTCAAGATTTGAAATCAATTTATCTCACCATCCACGAAGCTCTCACCTGGGCTCAAGATCGCAGAATTCGAATAACCTCATCAACAGATGCTTTAAGCTCAATGAGAAACATGCGGGTCCGTCATTATAATAATTGTTATTACGTCGCCCGTAACCCTTACCATCACTATAAACAGATAATTTGCTCTTGAACCTATTGCGTGAGGCTTCTGGTTCTTTGTGAAAGTATCACGACCTGTTGTGGTACCTAACCCCATGCATTGGCTGTCTCTTGTTCACAACTCCTGTCTGTATTTGTAATATTGCCATCCTGCAGCACCGGTCAAAATACATTTGAACTCCACGTGGGTATATGAACTGGCGGTTTCTGCTGCCTTACACCCTGCAACCTACTTGTCTAATATCAGTGAATACTGCTTTACGTACGGACCAGCGCTCACTGCAGCCAACACTGATATGGACGTTGGGACAATTTCTGTGTGCGGGACTCTAAACTCTGTTCGGCTCAATTGTAAAAGCAACACACTTTACAATATCTCAGCTTACGTGAAAACAGTGGCAGGACTTAGCAGTTCAGTATCGGGAGGGACTCCATTTGCAACTCGTCCAGAAAGTAAGCGACTTTTAACAATTCTCTTGGGGAAAAAGTTTGGCGTGAGTTTCCAAGTCTGGAGAAAATGTTGAGCGTTTTTTTCTGAGACGATGCCTAAATACATGGCTTAGTCGTAGAGTTTTTGCGGGCCATACGCGAAGGTTCCTGGCTCGAGTCCTTTGGACGAGTATACTCGTCCTGAGAGTGCGTACATTATTTTGCACACTGCACATACACTTGCGTGCACATTTTCGTAACTCTGATGTCCTTTCTCCGATCTTCGCAAATGATAGCTCGTTGGAAAGCCGAGATATATCGCGTTCCAGTGATATGTCGTATGATGAAGCGTGATGTGGATTCGCGGAGCCTTGAGGGGTGAAACCCAAAAATACGCTTGAACCTTTTGACAAATTGTGTGCACAGTGATCTGTACCTATCAGTACATGTATCTTTCAAACGGGGCCTTCCCCTATGACTCATCGATGCACGGCGCATGAGAAGTAGAGCCCAATGATTCGCCTGAGCTTCATGAACCTGGAGAATTTTTAATCGTGGTTCTGCGTAACACTTGAGTAACACTTCAAAATCGGAGACATTTGTTGAGGTGGGCAAAGTATTTCACTCAGGGGCAATGGCAGCCCTCAAATGGCAGCACTCGAATGGCATGAAGGCGATTGTGTTGCTCCTGCTGGTCAACTAGTTGCATGATTCGGAGAGAGGAGATCTGTGGCTTGCTGATGAGCCCAAAATGGAGACGTTATGCCACTGGTGAGTGAAAATATAAATTTTTACATTCGCATACGCTGGCTGGGGCACGCGTCAGTGCGTGCCTTGGCGGGAATACGTAGAATTACTAGCGGCCCTGAAAGTGTTAAAGGGGAAGTATACCCTAACATATATTTTTCACTAGTTCCAGTCTTCGGGTTGCTGAGTCGAATGGTCTTTGTCCCAGGAAGCTAAGACGGTCCCTTCCTCCTTTATTCCTAATAGAACTCGCGCACTTGCACCGAAACTGTGTGACTGCGCCCTACTAGATAGGGATTTGTATGGAAAAGTCAATGAACAAGCCGTTTTGTTCTTAGAAAAGAACGAACGACCGCGATTGGTCCATATGTTGTAGTCATTTGGCCGCTGAGTCGACTGGTCTTGGTCCAAAAAGGCTACGATGCAGCGTTCGGCCCTTATTCTCAATAGAATACGGTTGAGTAAGCGGTCGCTTGCTCATGCGTACACCAGTCACCTGGTCATCGTGCCCTAAGGTAACAATTTACAGCCCGTTTGGGCGCGTTTCTGTCGCTCGAGTTGAACCTTTGAACCAAGGAGTCGTAAAAAGCCTTTTACGAATCCCTAGTTTGAACCTTTGAGTTGAACCCTTGTGTGAAAATTGTAGCCTGCAGGATCGGTGACCAGGCGACTGGTGTACGCAAGAGCACTCGACCGCATACTCAACAGTGTTCGATTGGGAATTAGGGACGAAAACCAGTCGACTCAGCGGCCAAAAGGCTACAACATACGGACCAATCGCGGTCATCCGTGCTTTTCTGATAACGAAAAGTTGTTTTAAGTGACTTTTTTGATACAAATCCCTATCTAGTAGGGCATAGTGACCCAGTTTTGGTGGAAGTTCGCAAGTTCGATTGAGAAGTAAGGAGAAAGGGAGCGTCTCAGCTTCTTCAGACAAAGACCATTCGACTCAGCACCCCTAAGACTACCACTGGTCAAAATTTCATTTTAGGGTATACTTCCGCTTTAAGAGCAAATTTTTAGTAGTAGTACTTCCTCCGCGTCATCGAAATTGTCGCAGTTTGACTTTTGATATAAAACGGGGTATTTACTCACCAGCACTCGTACCACAGGCAAGGAATCGGATATAGGTGATAGTAATCAATATAGGGTGACGGTAAAGTTCTATTTTCTGTTATTGGAAGCAGAACCTTTTGAACCGAGACTCAATTTCTTCGCTGATGTCGCTGCTATGGTACTTTCAACTCACTGAGATCAGTCAGGCGTTGGAGCCTGCACATTTCTCACGCTTATAGCCAGTCACTCAAGAACTCATCACTGTTTTACCTGAGCTGGGGTGAGAATGACTTCGTGGAACAAGCTTGGAGAAACATCGAGGGGTCAGCAAACTAAAATGCATGCAAGAGCGATAAAATTTGTCGATCTCGCTGAGACACTCAGTACATGATTGTACCTGCAAGAGCCGTGTAGACTCTACGTATAGTGCTAGTGTGTAGTGATGCACGCGCAGGTGCCGTACCAGTGATGCTGAAAATGAGTGCGCGCTGGACGTGATAGTACACTTACCTGCATGAGCTGTGACTACACAGTAAACAGCTAAAATTAATGGGCATGCCACGGCTAAAAAAAGTTCATTTCAAGATCGAGGTGATTCCATCGACGGTAATCAACCGACCTCGCAACTATTGTGTATTCTTACTTCGGTGGTGGTGAAGTAGAAATCATCCAGAGCTAGCAGACGACAAGCATAGCAGCTCTTGTCCTCTGGAGAAAGTCAAAGCGTTTGAGATGAGCGTTTGAGATGAGGCGCGACCAACTTACAACCTTCCTTGAAATATTTCGGAACGATATTTTTGCGTCCATTGACATCAGCGACGACGAGGTTTGCATCTCTGCGTGAAAACTCTCAGTCCTAATGTCCTGGAACGTTACTCTAGCCTTCACACTATCATACTGTGTAATACGTTTTGTATGGTTTAGCTTATGGAGTTGGCAGTAACAAGTGAAAAGTCACTAGTCAAACTGCGACAATTTCGATGACGCGGAGGAAGTATTCTTTTATTTATACAATGGTACGGTATGGAGGGCCTGTTTTCGGCCAATCAGCGCTCGTCTAGCCATGGTTATATTGGCCAGTATAAATCCCGCGCGGGGATTTACATTGACCGATATTGAATATAACTCCCTGTGCACGGTACATACACTAGGGCACTGCCACCATACAAGTTCACTGCCTGAAATGAATTAAAGGCAGTGAACATGGACGATGGCAGTACTCCAGCGCACGGTCCATTCACAACAGATACCACATACAGTACATGTACACCACGTGAACGTGTACACTCCACACAGAACGGAATTACTGACGAGGAACAGTACACCATGGAAAATAAGAATGACCTGGAATTCGTCTACCGAGTATTCTATTATACTGAAACTGAGGATAAAGAACGTCAAATAACCACGAATTATCCCGAATGGATCAACAATGTACATTGTAGCTCGAATAGTTGAAGAACATCAACAAACTTTCTCCTTCGTAACTAGGTTTATGATACAGAGTGTACTTCAAGTTCAAATCCACCTAAACCGATTGGAAAACGCTAGAATGGATTGAAATGTGATACAAACAGTGTATGAAAATGCATCTACAGTCAACTTCGCTTATAACGACACTCGGCGAGGCATCAAAAAGGTGTCCTTATTCGTGAAGTGTCGTTATACCCGAAGTCTCATTATATGTATTACCGTGGGATGGGACTTTGCTCTGGGCATGGAAATTCTGTCGTTATTCGCGATTGGTCGTTATATCCGCAGTCGTTATAAGCGAAGTTGACCGTACTTGCAAGTAAGCAAAACTGATTATAAGATGCCGCATGTGAAAATCAGCACTGTACCATAATCATGATAATAGTAACACTTACTCCCAAAGAGTCCAAACTGTACTGTGGTCTAACTAGAGAATGTAGTTTAGGTCAACGACAACTCGAGCACCTCAACAATTCAGTTGACTTCCGTACCGCTCACGAGACAATATGCTACAATATTCACTGGACCTGAAAGGAAATCTTATGCCAAACATCCACGGAGGAATCTCCTTCTGATCTTGCTCGACAATTCTTGACAACTGATAACCAGCAGAACATATTCATGTACTGTATGATGTAGGAGATCTCCAAATAGGTTCGTTGTTCTGGAAATGCGTAGGGGTACCTGGCAAAAGTAGGATATTACCCTCGTAGTCGGGTTATACTGTACCCTCATATAAATCTGAGTCTGATGCTGCACTTTGTCGAAGGCTTTCGACATGTCTACAAAAGCGACTCCAGTGTAGAGGCGTGCCACTTGTGCCTGTTTAATTTGCTCAATCGTTAACACTAGGGCATCAGAGGTGGAGTGGTGGCTACGAAAGCCAAATTATTCCATTGGTAGCAGATCTTGGCTCTCCAGAAAATAAGACAGTTGCTCATGAACAATCCGTTCAAGGATCTTGGAGACCGCAGGGAGTAGGGAAACTGGTCTATAGTTCGTAAGTTGGCTGGGGTCACCGGCTTTGAAAAGTGGGCGGATGCATGCCACTTTCATTGATTCTGGGAATTTCCCTCCCTCAGTGATCTGTTGAACAGCAAAGTCAGCGATGGGGCCAGCATATCCCCACACAAACGGAGAAGTACAGTTGGTATACCATCGCTTCCAGTTGCTTAAGTTGAATTCACTGATTGCAGCAGCTTTCTGACCTTCGCTATAGATACTGGCTGAAGCGAGTACAAGTTCATCCGCGGCGCGGCATCAGAGGGAATTCGGAGCACTGGCGGTCTAGTTTTATCGTCCACAATAGTCGCAAATACATGTACTGCAGATATTATCTCCTCTGCTGAGCACTGTGGTGGAGGGTTCACACGGACTTTTCCTGTCAGTTCTTTGATGACTTGCAAAGAGCGTCTAGCTTTTCCTTCGCATCGGCTGAATGTTGCTAAGTAGTGGAACCGCTTCTTCTCACGGTTGCAGGATGTAGCCTCACTCGGTGCAAGTCGGTATGATTCATAGCGCCGATCTGTTCTTTCCTTGAGCCATGTTCGATGCAGTTGATTTCGCTTGCTCAATAAGTACATCAGCTGTTGATCCATGCAGGGTACATGGCAGCGGTGTGTTGGTTTACAGGCTTGGACTGGACAGTGGTCATCATGGAATAGGTATTTTCATTGCGACCACATCTCTGACACATTTCTTGCTTCAGTGACACTGCACAAATTGGCCATTGACAGGTCGTGCCGATAACTGTCGATGTTGATGGCTTTGATGTTTCGGAAAGTGGAAGAGGAATGGGTTCGGGGGGCTGGAGGAATGACAGAGAAACTGGTGATGATGGCTGCATGGTCACTGAATGCTGTTAGAAAATTACCCCCACAACCGGTCTCAGGCATACCACGGCCAAAACACCACACAGGTCTGGACAAGTAATTATACTAACTGGACGGTTATTGTTTGTGCTAATACATACGACAGTACAACAAGAGAGAGAACTTTGTTCACAAAACCATCGCCATCGGAACACACCAGAACTACTTTAAAAAAGAGCCAGGAGCAGCATGTATCAGAAAGGAACTGGAGCATGCATGCGTACCACAGCAAGCGCAAACAGCTGCACAAAAGATGAAACATGACACTACTATTATGACAGCATACATGCATGCGTACAAGAAAGCCGCAACCACAGGATGAATCACGCACATGAATCACATGACAGGCAACAAGAGGTAAGAAGTAATGTCAACTACACAAGACAAAGTCATACAAGAGAAAGTCATAGTTCGATTACACGTTCCCACCAGTTGGCATTACTGGCGGAACCTAGCCAGGGCATTCAGGCCATCACGGGGTCGAAGACGCATTACTTCCTCAGGCTCTACTGGCTAGTCTTCCGTTGTATCATCGGCATTCACACCATCTGTCGGGTCCGAGACATCAGGCTTGATAAGTGACACGTTGACCGTCTTCATTTGCAGCAAGCCTCCTGCATCTCCCTGAATTCTCACGGTGACAGGGGTCACAGTCTCAGTGACGACCCATCCATCCTCGTATGGCGGGAGCCTCTTCTGCTGGTGCTGTGGGCGTAGAATCATCACATGGTCTCCACGGCTGTACGGGTTCTCGGCCTTGGGGCTGCATGCGTTAGGCCGTGACAGCTCCTCTTCCACCAAGTCGCGTATCTGGCTAGCCCTGTTCGCAAGCTTGGTCACCCACGCACTTAAAGACTCAGCCGCAGCATCCTTCTCCACAATGAGATGACGTGGCAACCAGCCAAACATGGCTTCCATAGGGCTAATACCGGTGGCAGAGTGTGGCCGCGTACGGTAGTAAAACAGCAGCACTTCTAGGTCGTCCTTCCAATCAGATGACCGGTCAAGCACCTTCCGTATCATCGTAAAGAGCGTACGGTTCATCTGCTCTGCTGATCCCTGTGACTGCGGGTGGTAAGCTGCTCCAGTGCGCACCTTAGTTCCAAAGACGCGAAACAGCGAACTCACAACAGCATTCGCAAACTCCGTTCCGTTATCCATCCTCACGACTTCAGAGGCGCCAAACTGCAGGCAAACTTTGGTCACAGCTTCAGCGACTGACTTGGCATCATGACGAGGTAGCGGTATAGCATCTGCCCACTTCGTAAAAGCGTCGACAATGACTAGCACACAGTGATACCGCCCTGAGCGATCGATACCGAGCTCCAAGGTGTCAATGACTATGTCACTCCAAGGCTTTCCTGGGATGTCCGGGTGAACAGGCTCTCCAACAGGACCTCGCTTCCTGCTTGCTCGGACACAGGCCTGGCATCGGCCCACATAATCTTGGCAAGCTGTCGACATCGACGGGAAATAGCACTCAGCTCTCAGCCTGTCATGCATAGTCTGCCAGTTGGCATGACCAGAGTTGGCGTGCACAGCACTGACAAGCTGACCTTGTAGCGACTCTGGTATCACTGGCACAGCAACGCCACCTTCCACAGGCAGCTTCACACTCCGGTACAACATGCCTTTGTCAACCAGTAGCTGTCCGCCGATCTTCTTGTAACACTCCACCGTTGTGGTGTACCCGCGTACATCGTACATATTTGCACTCTCATGTGTCTTATTATGCTACTGCATCTCCTTGCATGGACGTGCGTACAACCTTACAGCATACTACTCATACTATGCATGCATGTGTGTACTCCGTGCCCATAATCGACAGTGCATGTCTCTTGTTGCTGTTCAGTCTTTTCCTTGGTAGTTTCCTGACGAGTCGTCCTCTCTCAGTCCTTCGTTGCATTATTCTATTTCAATATAACTAATCATCACATAGACTTGATGATACCACATGGCGCAGTGAACTTGTTTTAGTAGCAGTTTCCATTAGTCTTTCTCAGTCCTGGGTCTTGCTAGTACCTCTGGCGTTTCGTCTCTCAAATAGTGAAATAATTATTTGAAATTTCCGTTTCGGCATGGCGGAATCAGACACACCAGTACTCAGCCCTGACATTGCTGCCCTCACCCAGCTCATGAGACAGCAGATGGAGACCGCCGCCACCCGCGAGCAACACCTGACACAGCTCGTGGAGCGAACTTTGAGGAGCATTTCTCAACCTCCACCACCGCAACGTCCACCCCCAGCCCCACCGGCACGAGAACATGTACCTGCGGCGAGACCAGTTTCGGTCGATCGCCCTATGTTACTTGCCTCTGCCTCTCTCGCAGAGTTTGCCGCATGGGAAGGTCTTTGGCGGGACTACGCCCGGTGCCAGCACCTGGATTCCCAGGACAATGCCACCAGAGTGGCAACGGTTCGTCAGTGCCTGGACGAGGACCTCCGGAGATTTCTTCGTGAGGGCACAATTCCTCTGGCTGACAACCACGACGACGACGATCTCATCAAGGCTGTACAGGCATACATTCGCGGCCAGCGTAACCCTCTGCTGGACCGGATTGCCTTCTATGCCCGCCAACAGCAGCATGGAGAGTCCTTCGATCAGTATCTGACTTCCCTCAGGGAGATCCACAATTGCTGCGATTTCAGCGAAGCTGCACTCTGCAATTTCTGTTCAAGCAGAGTATGCCGCCAATGCCAGCAGGGACAGTGCACCAGGTACGATGAGACCATGCGTGATCGCCTGGTTACTGGCATTCTCGACACGGAGACACGCCATAAGCTCCTTGCCACTACCGATCTAACGTTGGAGAAGGTCATTAAATTGTGTCGAGCGGAGGAAGCAGCCTCTCGGACGAGCAGCAGTATCCGCTCGGAAAACAAATTATCAGCGGTCTAAACACGGCAATAACCCGCGACAGCAACAGCCGTCCGCCACGCCATCGCAATGTCCGAATTGTGGTCGCACTCCCCACGCCAGCAAGTCGCAGTGTCCTGCACATGGCAAGAAGTGTAGCGGCTGCAAGACTATTGGACATTTCCAAGCGGTGTGCAGAAAATCCCGCAAACCAGCTGACCAGTCCTCGCAGCGCACGCTGGGACGACTACAGCTCCGCCGCGCTCAGTGTGATGCATCCCCTACGGTGCCAGTCGACACGCAATTGTGCACTGAACCTGACGCTACCTCCCTAGAATGGATCCCCGATACGGGAAGTGACATTGACGCTATTGGCGTCGATCAGTTAGCGCATCTCGGTGGTTTTGTGGAGAATCTGGCCACAGACCATGATAATGTGCATGCTGCCAATGGTGAACGTCTCGTTTCAGCTGGCAAGATCTCTGCCACTCTCACCATCGGCTCGCTCAAGCATGATAGCACCATTCATGTATACCGTGGACTGCGTGAACCCCTGTTGTCACGCCAATCGCTATACGCCTTAGGCCTCTTACCAGACGGCTGGCCCAAGCAAGTTGCGCGTGGTAGTACCAGCAGCACACCACCTCCAACGGCTCCCGTTGTGACGACCGGTCTCGTGAACACACCTGACCCTAGCAAGCTGGCGCAGATCCGTGCTGACCTACTGCGAGAGTTCGCAGACGTCTTCGACGACACGACATTGAAACCCATGTGTGGCAAGCCAATGGACATCATTCTCGAAGATGATGCGAAACCTCACCGAGTCTACACAGCTCGTCCTATCGCACATGCCTACCGTGAGCAGGTGAAAACCCAGCTCGACAATATGGGTGAGGAAGGCATCATCGAGACAGTGTCAGAGCCGTGCGACTGGTGCCACCCCATTGTTGTAGTTGACAAGAAGAATTCTAGTGAGAAACGTCTGACTGTGGACCTTCAGTCTCTCAACCGACAAGTGAAGCGTCCCACCCACCCCATGCAGAACGCACGTGACGCTCTCTCTGGCATCGGCACAGCCCGATGGTTCACCAAGTTTGACGCCCGTCATGGCTATTGGCAGGTGTCCCTGTCTGAGCCTGCCAAGTCTCTCACTACGTTCATCACGCCGTGGGGTAGATACCGATTCTGCCGGAATCCACAAGGTCTTGTGTCCGCCGGCGATGAGTACAACCGCCGCACCGACGCAGCTTTCGACCGTTTGACCCATCTCATCAAGGTGGTGGACGACGGCCTCGTTCACGATGAGTCATTCTCGGACCATGTCGCTCACGTCCGTGCCGTCCTGACCCGTGCACGCGAACACGGAATTACTCTCAGTCAAAAGAAGTTTGTCTTCGCCGCTGCTGAAGTCTAATTATGTGGGTTTCATGTGTCGTCCAACGGATACACCGTGCCAGCTGACAAGACATCCGCTCTTCAGCACTTCAACCTACCCACTAACCGTACCGACCTCCGTTCCTTCCTCGGTCTGGTGAATCAGTGTGGAGAATTCACCCCACGGATATCTGAGCTCGCAGCTCCGCTACGTCCGTTATTGAAGACCACGAATGAGTTCGTGTGGGATGATGTCCACACCGCGGCTTTCAACGCCACAAAGTCTGAACTGATATCGCCGCCGACTCTCTCGTACTACCGTGCTGGTGACGACCTTCGGCTAGAGACCGACGCCTCTGCCCTGAACGGACTTGGGTTCGTGTTATGGCAACGCCAAGATAACCAGTGGCGCATGCTGCAGTGTGGCAGCCGCTTTCTCACCGACGCAGAGACACGTTATGCCGTCATAGAACTGGAGTTACTTGCTGTGGTTTGGGCTGTCCACAAGTGCTCCCTCTTTCTGTCCGGCAGCCGATTCGATTTGTTCACTGACCACCGTTCATTGGTCCCGATTCTGAACAAGTACACCCTGGATCAGATAGAAAATCCACGTCTGCTACGCCTCGCACTGAAGCTCCGGTCGTTTCAACTCATCGCGCACTGGCGCAAGGGCAAAGAGAATGCGTTTGCTGATGCACTGTCCCGTAACCCGGGCGACAAGCCGACCAGTGAGGAAGAATTCGGTGAAAGCTCAACGCTCTCAGCACCAGCCATCAGAGCATGTCTCCGCCAGGACGAGGATGGCCGAATTGCAGACCTCCGGCACTGCGAGCTCTTGGACGCTGCCCGTGCCGATGATGACTATCAGGCCCTTCTCCAAGCCGTTCGTGAAGGTTTCCCTGATGATCAGCGCGCCGTCCACTCAGCTGTGAAACCGTACTTCACTATCCGCGAGCATCTTTCAGTCGACGGTGATCTTGTCCTGAAAGGCCAACGTGTTGTGGTCCCGCGTACCCTCCGCCCACGTGTGCTCCAGGATCTTCATGCCTCCCACCAAGGCCTCAACCGCACACAGCGTCGAGCTCGACAAGTCGTATACTGGCCACACTTGTCTAATGACATCGCCCAAGTCGTTCGCAGTTGCGAACAGTGTCGCTTGCACGCTCCGTCTCAGTGTAAGGAACCGATGCGTGTCACCACTGACCGCCGTCCCACCCTGCCATTCCAGTCAACCAGTGCCGACTTATTTTCCTGTCAAGGCTGGGAATACCTGGTTTACGTCGACCGTCACACTGGCTGGCCTTGCATCGCCAAGATCGGCCGCACTGCATCTTCTGCCGATGTGATCCGTGTGTTCCGTGGCTGGTTCGCCGACGTCGGTATCCCCAGCATCCTCACCACTGATGGTGGTCCGCAATTTTCATCACGTCGCTTTGCTGAATTTTGCACCCGATGGCAAGTTCAGCACTCCACGTCTTCACCTCATTATCCTCAATCATATGGCCATGCCGAAGCCGCCGTGAAAGCGATGAAATCACTTGTGTTGAAGACCACGTCCGACGGTAACTTGGACGTCGATGAGTTCAGACGTGCATTGTTAGAATGGCGCAAAACCCCCCGAGAAAATGGTCAGAGCCCAGCCCAAGCACTGTTTGGTCGACCATTGTCCTCCTTCGTGACAGCTCATCATCTCAGCCTTGCTCCTGATTGGCAAGCAAAAGCCACCGATGTTGACAAGCGCTCTGCCGCTCAGTCTGCCACCCAAGAACAGCATTATGATGAGTCTGCCAGATCACTGTCCCCACTTCGCATTGGCATGCGGGTTGACATCCAAGATCCGCACACCAAACTCTGGCGCACCACCGGCGTGGTCGTCGCCATTGGTCGCAACCGGGACTATATGGTGAAGTTACCCAGCGGCCGTGTTTACTGGCGCAACCGTCGCCTTCTCAAGCCTGCCCCTGCCGTAGCCCCTCCCGCTCCGCCTGCAGACACCTCCCCGGCTGAGCCCGCAGCACCGCAGCAACCTTGTGTGCAGCAGCCTCGTCGTAGCCAACGGTCTCGCCAGGCACCAGAGCGTTTGAACATTTCGTCCACAGCATCTAAGTCCTATGCTTGACTCTACATACCTGTACCTCGCACTCTTGCTACAAGTAGTTGGGATTGGTATCACGCTTCATTAGTGTTTACTTTATTTTCTGTCACTTCTGTTTTCTCCTTCTCATTTATGTGAGATAAACAGCTCCGATTTTTCGCTTGTTTATCTCAGAAGGGGCGTGTGGTGTACCCGTGCACATCGTACATATTTGCACTCTCATGTGTCTTATTATGCTACTGCATCTCCTTGCATGGACGTGCGTACAACCTTACAGCATACTACTCATACTATGCATGCATGTGTGTACTCCGTGCCCATAATCGACAGTGCATGTCTCTTGTTGCTGTTCAGTCTTTTCCTTGGTAGTTTCCTGACGAGTCGTCCTCTCTCAGTCCTTCGTTGCATTATTCTATTTCAATATACCTAATCATCACATAGACTTGATGATACCACAACCGTCACAGGCTCCCCCTTCTCCACTTGGGCAATGGCTTGACGGACATCAGCGCACTGCTGTTGCGCAACACTGACTTGCTCCAAAGTCACAGGTCCAATTACCGTCAGGGCCATGGCAGCTACATCATCCTTCAGCAGGGTCTTAGCATAGTGCGTCCACTTCTGAGGAACCCGAGTTAGCCGGTCGGTCTGGTTGTCAGCTGACGGAACCCAGATGACTTCCACTTCCAGACCCAATTGTGCCACGGTCTCTTTGATAACCTGCAGACGACGTTGGATAAGCACACTATGCAACCCATTGGTCTTCACGCGCTTGGAGTTCTATTTCTGACTCCATGAAATTGTCTTCATCTAAATTTTTCCTTTTCTTCTTTTGGTCCTTTCTGTCTTGTATTATTATTATTATTATTATTATTATTTGAAACTCGGATGTTGAGCCATAAATAAATGTAAAAGAGAAAAGGACATATGGATACGAGTTTAGAGTAACTCTCCATCACTGTAACATGATACTATATACAGTCAGAAAGTGCAATAACTAGGCACAAAACTGACAGAGTACTGAGACATTCGACGTCCTGACACCTAACTTTAACACATCTCCGTAGCGCTAACCGACAGCCTTCCAACTTGGAAGGTTCAAGGTTATGGAAAGACCAAAGAGGGGAAGGCAAGCGCAACGAAAACGAGCAAAAGCTACAGTCCCAACGGAACAAAGAATGTCGATTGTTACTGGACGATGACGAGACCAGTACGATATTTGACAAAGCGGTCTAACTACAATTCGCAAAGCTTCCCTTTCTTTACTTATCTTTGATATTTATGACCCACCCAAGTTGGGTGGTGTGCTGCTTTGCTGCTTCGAATTGTAGTTAGACCGCTTTGTCAAATATCGTACTGGTCTCGTCATCGTCCAGTAACAATCGACATTCTTTGTTCCGTTGGGACTGTAGCTTTTGCTCGTTTTCGTTGCGCTTGCCTTCCCCTCTTTGGTCTTTCCATAACCTTGAACCTTCCAAGTTGGAAGGCTGTCGGTTAGCGCTACGGAGATGTGTTAAAGTTAGGTGTCAGGACGTCGAATGTCTCAGTACTCTGTCAGTTTTGTGCCTAGTTATTGCACTTTCTGACTGTATATAGTATCATGTTACAGTGATGGAGAGTTACTCTAAACTCGTATCCATATGTCCTTTTCTCTTTTACATTATTATTATTATTATTATTATTTTATAATAGCTATAAAGAGAACAAATTCTGCTGTCATCGCCACACTACAACAAAGTCATGAAGGTTTACCAAAATCGATTTTCTTGTCACAATCATCAGTGGAAAGCCGTGACTGAAGAATAACCATGCCAAATCAATAATTTATCTACATTCAATAATGTGTTACGAGAACAAAACAAAGTGCTAAAAATAGAATGAGGGAAGGTGAGACAATAGAAGTACTAAGTGCAACAGGGGTGAGGAACTAATTGCAACGCTAGAACTATGTAGTGAGACAAACAATCATGCTGTGCACCTACGAAAACAATCTTAACGCAACTACATGTTTCTTCTGCTTACAAAGATCAGGCTTATGCAAACGAATACAAACAGCCTCAAGTACTTTCAACTGACTAGCGTACCGTGCACGACAAAGAACAGAAAAACTAAAATCATCATACACCTGCAGACACTTAGGGTGAGACAACAGATGAAGAAAAACGGCAGACTTCTTACGATCACAATCACCATCCGATTCCTCGTCTCCACCAACCGCAACCTCGTCCCCCGTCTCATCTTCCAACTCATCCTCAGTGTCGTCCTCCGTGTCATTCTCCTCATCACCACCGATCGGTCCCAGGCTCGCTTCACGTTGCTGAACCTCTGTTCGTTGACTCTTCCTTTGATCTTGATGGTAATTTGTTACCATTGTTGTTGTTGTCATTGTTGTTGTTCCTGTTGTTGCTAAATCTTCTGTAAGAAGTCTGCCGTTTTTCTTCATCTGTTGTCTCACCCTAAGTGTCTGCAGGTGTATGATGATTTTAGTTTTTCTGTTCTTTGTCGTGCACGGTACGCTAGTCAGTTGAAAGTACTTGAGGCTGTTTGTATTCGTTTGCATAAGCCTGATCTTTGTAAGCAGAAAAAACATGTAGTTGCGTTAAGATTGTTTTCGTAGGTGCACAGCATGATTGTTTGTCTCACTACATAGTTCTAGCGTTGCAATTAGTTCCTCACCCCTGTTGCACTTAGTACTTCTATTGTCTCACCTTCCCTCATTCTATTTTTAGCACTTTGTTTTGTTCTCGTAACACATTATTGAATGTAGATAAATTATTGATTTGGCATGGTTATTCTTCAGTCACGGCTTTCCACTGATGATTGTGACAAGAAAATCGATTTTGGTAAACCTTCATGACTTTGTTGTAGTGTGGCGATGACAGCAGAATTTGTTCTCTTTATAGCTATTATAAAATTGTTGTCTCCGCGTCGATTATTTACATTATTATTATTATTATTATTATTTGAAACTCGGATGTTGAGCCATAAATAAATGTGGAAGAGAAAAGGACATATGGATACGAGTTAAGAGTAACTCTCCATCACTGTAACATGATACTATATACAGTCAGTCTTTTCTCTTCCACATTTATTTATGGCTCAACATCCGAGTTTCAAATTGCACACCTGATGAGCCGTCACGAACCATACGGCGAAACGTACGTCGTGTGAAACAACTTGTTTTGTAGTCAACTAGTCCATCACAATGTCATGCATGAGGAGTACTGTAGGAGTTTGGCTTTCGGCTTGTACAATTCGTTTTCGCAAAGCTTCCCTTTCTTTACTTATCTTTGATATTTATGACCCACCCAAGTTGGGTGGTGTGCTGCTTTGCTGCTTCGAATTGTAGTTAGACCGCTTTGTCAAATATCGTACTGGTCTCGTCATCGTCCAGTAACAATCGACATTCTTTGTTCCGTTGGGACTGTAGCTTTTGCTCGTTTTCGTTGCGCTTGCCTTCCCCTCTTTGGTCTTTTCCATAGCCTTGAACCTTCCAAGTTGGAAGGCTGTCGGTTAGCGCTACGGAGATGTGTTGAAGCTAGGTGTCAGGACGTCGAATGTTTCAGTACTCTGTCAGTTTTGTGCCTAGTTATTGCACTTTCTGACTGTATATAGTATCATGTTACAGTGATGGAGAGTTACTCTTAACTCGTATCCATGTCCTTTTCTCTTCCACTTTATTATTATTATTATTTTTTTATTATATTTGAGTCCTGGTGGTGACAGTCAATTTTTTCTTCAGACCTTTCCCGTTTGTCTCTTTCCCTCAAACTAGTTAATATTTTATGACTTGGGGCTCCCCGCGTGCTAGTTTGTACGTGAAGTGTGTGGGTTACAGTGAGGGCTGCGTCCCACCCGCCTGTGTGGATTCACAGGAAGTGTGAGTTACGAAGTCTGAAGAAAATGTTGAACGGCCTCTGCTGGGATGACGACTACACCATAACTCAGTGGTTAGAGCATCGCTGGCTACAAGCGAGGGTCCCTGGTTCGAGTCCTGGTGGTGACAGTCAATTTTTTCTTCAGACCTTTCCCGTTTGTCTCTTTCCCTCAAACTAGTTAATATTATTATTATTATTATTATTATTAATAGCAATGAAAAGTATGAATGCCGCAGACATCACCACGCAACATGACAATTTGTTCAAGGTTTGGTTTTGTGTGTTTCCAAAATCGATTTTCACGTTGCGATCATCAGTGGAAATACGCAACTAAAGAGATCAAGGGAAAAACAAAGGTTAAAAATCCAAAGAAGTGTGACACATGACGGGTAACTTGTGGTAAGTATTACAAAAAGTGAGAACTAAAATAAAGAGTAAGTGTGACAAACGGGCATGAACAGTGCAGAAACAACTCATGAACACGGGGTGCAAACTCACGAAAATAACCTAAGTGCTAAAACATGTTCTTTTTGCTTACACAAATCGGGCTTATGCGTACGAATACAAACAGCTTCAAGGACCTTCAACTGCTGGACATAACGGGCACGACACAGTACAGAGAAGTGGGAATCATCATACACACTCAAACAATCGGGACGAGATAACAAATGCAAATACACAGCTGACTTCTTACGAATTTCACCCTCATCAGCTCCATCACCTTCCCTGCCACCTGACTCCTCCTCGTCCGTTTTATCACCATCACCACCAGCCGTCTCACCGTCATCCGCCTCGTCTTCATCCGCCGCCTCGTCATCACCCGCCTCGTCGTCATCTGTATCCTCGCCGTCATCCGCCTCGTCGTCATCTGTATTCTCGTCATCCGCCGCATCATCACCCAACTCATATTCACCACCAGTCAGTCGTCTGATACCATCCATGTTCTCCTTCCTACGTCTGTCCCGTGCCACTGTCCTTACCTCATCTACGTCCCGAGATTGTGTTCCGTTTTGCCCCCGGCTTCCGGTCTCCTTCGATGCTCCGCGTGGGCCTTGGCCATTCCTAGCATATATTTCGGTTGAATAATTGGCGGTCGACCTCCGTGGTCTCTGGACCCACGGATCAATCGCCGGAGGGTGCTGCGGTGTCCGCACAGCCGGATACTGTGTCAAAGAAATGGGCTCAATTTCTGTGATTGGCGGTACTGTTGTTGTTGCCAACTCCTCCCCAACCCCAGCCACCAACGGCACTGGTGGTGGCTCCGGCGGCGGCAAGGGCAACGGTGGAGAAGGCACATTCGGTTGGCTTAGTGATCCACCACTCTTCCTCTGCACCGTGTGTTCGACTTGCTCTGGTTGTGTCGGTGGTAGAGGGAGCGGGTTCTTGCGTGGTCTTCCCCGCTTCGGGCGCTTCGCTTTTGCTGCGTCCTGCAGCATGTGAAGTGGTACATGCTGCTTGATACGTGCGCTCAGGTGTTGAAGGGTCCTACCAACGTACCGGCTATCACAATTCCGGCACTCAAATTGGTAGACCAAGTGGCTCAATAGGTGGGATGGTAGGACATCCTTCCTCACCGTGAACGCACGTATCGTAGTGAACACAGGGATGAAGTGCGCCGCAAAGTATGTTTGTGTAACTAGCGTTTTGATTGTGCGGCACAATGTCTGTGATGCCTCTCCTTTCCAAGGTAAGGAAAGGTAGACTGGGCAACGACTTGGACCAATGATGACGACCTTTGGTTTTGATGCTGATTTTAGTAGCTTGTTTAGCAGTTCCTCCGGGTAACCATTTTTGAGAAACACAGATTTCAGAAAACCTAGCTCATCCTTGAGTCGAGAGGGGGAACAGATTCGCCGCGCTCTATCCACCAGATTCTTCACCAGGTTGACCTTATACAGGTACGAACAATACGAGTCAAAGACGATATATTGTCCGGTAAATGTTGGTTTCCTGTATATTGACGTTACAATTTCATCGTTTGACTTCTCCACACGCACATCTAGAAAGGACAAGGTGTTGTTCTGTTCATGCTCAACCGTGAATTTCAGAGAGGGATGTAAGTTATTCAATCGGTCCAAGAAGGCGTCACACTGTTGTACTGAATCAAAATATGTGAACGAGTCGTCGACAAAACGAACGTAAAACTCCGGCCACAGTGACTGGTCCACAAGAGATTCGCAGTAGCCAACAAATATATTTGCCAACACTGGACCTAATGGTGATCCCATGGCTACCCCATCCACCTGCCTATACATCACGTTATCAAATGAAAACTCAACGCCCGTAGTAACAAGAGACATCAGTGTACGGAAGGAGGACTCAGGCAGCCATGGCGTGTCAACAGAGTTATTGTGATAGAGAACATCCGCACAAATATCTATGGTCTGTTCCAACGGTACATTCGTGAACAAACTGACCACATCAAATGAGCACATGTGCGCTGTAGCGGGAATCTGGCGAGTGCGAATGAGGTCTACAAACTGGAAGCTATCCCTGACAATGTTCTTACAGTAATAATCTTGCACAGCTCCAAGCATCAAACAGAGCCACTTCGATACTTTGTACTGTGGGGATGCTACCATTGATAATATTGGGCGTAATGGACAATTCGGCTTATGGATCTTTGGCAAGCCATAGAGTCGCGGGCGGGCGGAGCCTATTGGCTTGATTCTCATGAACTCTGAGACCGAAATTTCTTTCTCAGCTTTCAATTTCTTTAGGTATGTTATCAGGCGTTTCTCTACTTTTGTTGTATTATCATGAGTGGAAACTGGTCCGAGTTTCACGAACTTGGAGTCATCGTTCAGGATTACCGCCATTTTTGATATGTACTCTGTTCGGCTCATTATGACCGTTGCGCGTCCTTTGTCCGGTCTGGTAATTAAGATATCATGATTGTTACTGAGTTCACGTCGGACTTTGAGGTGTTCACGGGACAGGTAAAATTTGCTGCGGTCCGGCGGTTTTGCAGCGTGTTCTTCCGCAACCGCTCTGATACTGGCAGTGCATACAGCCTGCTGGGCATCAGACACGGGCTTGAGCTGCTGAAGCTTCTTGTAGAATAATTCAAACTCCGTGAGTACTACCTCCTTCTTGTTATTGGCAGGAGGAATGCCGAAGTCAGTACCCCGACATAGCAGTTCCTTTTGAACGGTAGAGAGCTCAATGTTGGCTCGGTTAATGATGGTGTCTGTGTTGATCTGTATCGCGCCATAACGTTTTGTGCGTAACCACTTCAGATTCTTCTCGTATTTCGCAATCAGCCTCGTCTGTAATTTGTTGTCATTAGCAGCAATAAGTGAACTAAATCGAAGATAGTCATGGGCAGAAAGGAATGAGCGAGCCACACAGTACAAACGTTTGAACTCACACTGTATAGTACAAAGTGTATCGGAGGACCGGGCGATATCATCCTTCAAGAATACTCTCTCTATTGTTAATGAGTGATACGCTTTGGCTCTGTGTACGCGCTTCTGTATGGCACTTGGACAAACGCCACTTTCCCGACACTGTTTAAGAAAAGAAATATTCAATGAAATGCAACGACAAACATGGCGTTTCCGCAGGGCGTTATTCAGAGTATCTATCTCAGAGTATCTATCCACAAGTTACCCGTCATGTGTCACACTTCTTTGGATTTTTAACCTCTGTTTTTCCCTTGATCTCTTTAGTTGCGTATTTCCACTGATGATCGCAACGTGAAAATCGATTTTGGAAACACACAAAACCAAACCTTGAACAAATTGTCATGTTGCGTGGTGATGTCTGCGGCATTCATACTTTTCATTGCTATTATTAAACTTTTATCTCCACGTAGATTATTATTATTATTATTATTATTATTATTTTTATTATTATTATTATTATTATTGAAACTCGGATGTTGAGCCATAAATAAATGTAGAAGAGAAAAGGACATATGGATACGAGTTAAGAGTAACTCTCCATCACTGTAACATGATACTTTATACAGTCAGAAAGTGCAATAACTAGGCACAAAACTGACAGAGTACTGAAACATTCGACGTCCTGACACCTAGCTTCAACACATCACCGTAGCGCTAACCGACAGCCTTCCAACTTGGAAGGTTCAAGGTTATGGAAAGACCAAAGAGGGGAAGGCAAGCGCAACGAAAACGAGCAAAAGCTACAGTCCCAACGGAACAAAGAATGTCGATTGTTACTGGACGATGACGAGACCAGTACGATATTTGACAAAGCGGTCTAACTACAATTCGAAGCAGCAAAGCAGCACACCACCCAACTTGGGTGGGTCATAAATATCAAAGATAAGTAAAGAAAGGGAAGCTTTGCGAAAACGAATTGTACAAGCCGAAAGCCAAACTCCTACAGTACTCCTCATGCATGACATAGTGATGGACTAGTTGACTACAAAACAAGTTGTTTCACACGACGTACGTTTCGCCGTATGGTTCGTGACGGCTCATCAGGTGTGCAATATGAAACTCGGATGTTGAGCCATAAATAAATGTAGAAGAGAAACGGACATATGGATACATATGGACATATGGATAAATATCGTACTGGTCTCGTCATCGTCCAGTAACAATCGACATTCTTTGTTCCGTTGGGACTGTAGCTTTTGCTCGTTTTCGTTGCGCTTGCCTTCCCCTCTTTGGTCTTTCCATAACCTTGAACCTTCCAAGTTGGAAGGCTGTCGGTTAGCGCTACGGAGATGTGTTGAAGCTAGGTGTCAGGACGTCGAATGTTTCAGTACTCTGTCAGTTTTGTGCCTAGTTATTGCACTTTCTGACTGTATAAAGTATCATGTTACAGTGATGGAGAGTTACTCTTAACTCGTATCCATATGTCCTTTTCTCTTCTACATTTATTTATGGCTCAACATCCGAGTTTCATATTGCACACCTGATGAGCCGTCACGAACCATACGGCGAAACGTACGTCGTGTAAAACAACTTGTTTTGTAGTCAACTAGTCCATCACTATGTCATGCATGAGGAGTACTGTAGGAGTTTGGCTTTCGGCTTGTACAATTCGTTTTCGCAAAGCTTCCCTTTCTTTACTTATCTTTGATATTTATGACCCACCCAAGTTGGGTGGTGTGCTGCTTTGCTGCTTCGAATTGTAGTTAGACCGCTTTGTCAAATATCGTACTGGTCTCGTCATCGTCCAGTAACAATCGACATTCTTTGTTCCGTTGGGACTGTAGCTTTTGCTCGTTTTCGTTGCGCTTGCCTTCCCCTCTTTGGTCTTTCCATAACCTTGAACCTTCCAAGTTGGAAGGCTGTCGGTTAGCGCTACGGAGATGTGTTGAAGCTAGATGTCAGGACGTCGAATGTTTCAGTACTCTGTCAGTTTTGTGCCTAGTTATTGCACTTTCTGACTGTATAAAGTATCATGTTACAGTGATGGCGAGTTACTCTTAACTCGTATCCATATGTCCTTTTCTCTTCTACATTTATTTATGGCTCAACATCCGAGTTTCATATTGCACACCTGATGAGCCGTCACGAACCATACGGCGAAACGTACGTCGTGTGAAACAACTTGTTTTGTAGTCAACTAGTCCATCACTATGTCATGCATGAGGAGTACTGTAGGAGTTTGGCTTTCGGCTTGTACAATTCGTTTTCGCAAAGCTTCCCTTTCTTTACTTATCTTTGATATTTATGACCCACCCAAGTTGGGTGGTGTGCTGCTTTGCTGCTTCGAATTGTAGTTAGACCGCTTTGTCAAATATCGTACTGGTCTCGTCATCGTCCAGTAACAATCGACATTCTTTGTTCCGTTGGGACTGTAGCTTTTGCTCGTTTTCGTTGCGCTTGCCTTCCCCTCTTTGGTCTTTCCATAACCTTGAACCTTCCAAGTTGGAAGGCTGTCGGTTAGCGCTACGGAGATGTGTTGAAGCTAGGTGTCAGGACGTCGAATGTTTCAGTACTCTGTCAGTTTTGTGCCTAGTTATTGCACTTTCTGACTGTATAAAGTATCATGTTACAGTGATGGAGAGTTACTCTTAACTCGTATCCATATGTCCTTTTCTCTTCTACATTATTATTATTATTATTATTATTATCATAGCTATGAATAGGATGAAGGCCGCAGACATCACGCAACTACGTTACTTGTTTGACATGTATTACTGTGTATTTTATAACAAAAATATTATTGAAAACCCAGAATCGATTTTCTCGTTCCTATCATCAGTGGGAAAAAAACGGAACTAAGGATACAACCAAAGAAACTGAAGTTAAGTACTGTAAATAGAAAGGTGTTAGAAATAACATCAAGATACAAGTGCAATAAAACCACTAGAGGAAACGCAAAAAAGGGTAACAAGATTACATAACCAAAGGCGGGAAGGTTACAATAGTTCTGACGATATTAGTTACACAGCAGGAAATCACATCGGCAGCAAGGCGCCTTAACAACGGCCGTGCGACCGAACCAGACAACATGGCAGGTGAGCTTATCAAGTACGGGCCTGCCTCTCTCCACCATGCGCTAGCTCGGATATACAATGCCGCTATTTCCAACAATGAGCCACTCTGTATTGGCGACGGGACTCTTATCCCACTACAAAAACCTGGCAAGGCCAGGGGCCCCCATCTAACCTGCGACCAATAGTACTGTTGACGGTGTTGCGCAAGGTGTTGTCGCTTGTAACATTGTCCCGTGTAAGTAGAAAATACATAAATGCTTATCTCCCACCCAGAGCGGTTTCAGGCCTAACAGAAGCTCCTCGGACGTAATATGATCCTACCGTTGGGCTATAGCTCGATGCCAACGCCTACAACAGAAGTATGACATTATCGGTATCGACGTGTCAAAAGAATTCGATACAATCTCACGTCCGAAGCTGATCGATGTTCTTGCGTCATTTCTTGACAACGACGACGTTTCATATCTTCTGCAGCGCACCACCTTGCAGGTTCGATTGCCGGGAACGGATTGCATTAAGTTCAAAACCGACAGAGGCACCCCACAGGGGGACTCATTATCTCCTGTGCTATTCATCGTGTATCTAGAAGCGGCCCTGCGGGATGTGCGAAATATCTGACCGATCCGGCCACAACTCGACATCGACCTGCACCTCCCAACTGACACATTATGCTGATGATGTTGACTTTCTGTCATCTAGGGGAACTGACCTCTAATCATGCATCCCTGCCATTGGAGACACCTTAAAGCAATGGGATTTGACAGTCAACTCCGCCAAGATAGAAGTCACCCATACCGAGAGGTTCAGCGACTGTATTGCAGAAGAATGGAGGCTGACCCGGAAGCTGGGATCGCTACTGGGTGACAGGAAAGACATATCTCGGCGTATGCAGCTGGCCACAGGTGCGTTTCAACGGCTTTGGGCACTGGGGGTGAGGGGCTCGCAGAGGAGAGAGAAGAGACGTGTCAAGCTATACAGCACATTTATCACACCAATACTCCTGTACAATTGCTCAACATGGGGAGTCCCAAGCAATGTCATCAAGCGATTGGAAGCATTCCACAGACGTCAATTGCGAACATTCGTCGGGATCAAGTACCCTCAAGTCATCAAAAACAGTGAGCTGTATTAGCGCACCAACTCCTAGCCCCTAGGAGAAACCATTGTGAGAGCGAGGTGGTGGCTCTTTGGCCATGACCTGAGACTAGATGACGATGTACCAGCACGCGTTATGATGGCAGCATACTTCGAAAACCCAAGTTCCGCTGCCATCTGGCGGGGCCGGCCACGAACCACTCTGACAAGACTGGAAAGACCTATGCAGCAATGTGATAAAAGCATACATCAAAGCCTAATACTGCTTCCACCTGTGGCAGCTGCATGGCTGTACGGTGTACCATAACAAAACTCATTGACTAACATATTTCGTGCAAATATTATCCTGTTAAAGAATAGGAATGTAAACAACATACTTGTGAAAACACAACCTTTTTATGCTTCTAACACAACCTGTGACTACAATAATCATGAAATCAACCCCAAAACATTTCTTGCAGTTTACTTTCGTAGAGTTTGCGACTTTGTGTTCCTGAACACAACTTCAGGGCTCACGGTTGTGTACAAATACGTGGGCGCCATTTTGTTTCTGGCCAGCTCACGCGACGACAGGTCGACTGTCACGCGACCACAGCTCGACCACCCCTTGTACACAAACTCTAGCCATCTCGCAGCGCATTTTCAGTGCGACACATGCCTCTTCAAAATAGAATAAGGTAGCACAGGTAGACAGTACAACACTGAAAATTTGGGTGGAACCAGGCAAGATGTGAACTAGGGGTTCAACCGAAGGAATTTTTGATTTTGGCCCTGGGAAACTAAAGATATGGTCACAAAGTCCGTGAATGCTCTACAGCGATCCCTTCATCTAGAAAAAAATCGCTTCGGTTAAACTGTAGCTTAGTATCTACTGAGGATTTTGAGCCATCGATTGTCAAAATCGGCCAATATTGTGCTACCTTATACTGTTTTGAAGTGAGCTAAGTCGGCAGGGGCGCACGCGAACTCCCGTGCGCGACGACAAGGAAGGAAGCCTGTGCATATGCGTTGTACGATGCGGAAACTACACCAGCGAGGCAGCAGCAAGGCGTTTTTTGCAATGTTTCCTCCGTGACTGACAAACTCTTGAAATATTATTCACCGTTTGCTGTCTCGCTCATCGGCGCTCTACTGCTGTGTGCTTCAGCAGCTATGGCGAACCGAAAATACATGACCAGTACAACGGCGAAGCCATTTGATTCGTCCTCTTGCAACGAAACAGAGTGGCAAATCAAATAATTCACAACTCTCCATCGTCACTTCTCACAGCAGCGTGGCACGGCTCTTTCACTCGTGTAAGTGCATTTACAAAACGCTCTGAGAACAGAGATAACGAACTAGAACACGGTGTGAGTCTTTGCTTCATTCCATCAAGGAGCTCTTGTCCTCTACCTCTCCTCACCTGCGCCAGTGCATCAGCGGACGACATAGATGTCGATCCCTTTCTCACTAAAAAAACTCGGCGGCAGAACTCGCGACTTCTCATCGCAGGACTCAGCGTGCGAACGAACTGTCTGAAGCCTTCGGCTTACGAGGCCAGCACTGCTCGCAACACACTCGCTCGGAAAGAAGCAATAACAACGACAGTGAACGGCAACCAAAGTGAAACGCAAGTCCCCAGCCGGTCTCCGTCTTCCTCAGTTCTACTACTTCTTGTCAGTCACCAGGTCACTGCAACTCTCTCCTTGCTGTGCTCCGCGCCGCGTAGGCGTGCACAGCTCGAGTCACGCGAGCTCATTTCTATGGTGATCAGATTTCAAGATGTCCTCCCACGTAATCGAGTTTTGGCATCCCAACCGTGAGCCCTGAACTTGCAGCTTCCTTCAAAAATACTCTCAACCTTGGTTCTGTCCTAGATCATATAAACATGCATTCATTGTTTCGTCTCATCATCATGGAGCAGCTTATGCGAAAGCTAGCCAAGGTTGCTTGGCGATGCCAACGCAGAAAAGCCTATAATAATAATAATAATATTAGTTTTTTGATCGTATTCTTACTTTGTAGCTGAGTCCAGACTCGTTTGAATAGTTAGCCGAATTCTCCCCCGAGTTCTAGTTCCCTAGCTTCTCTAAGAATTCTCATTACGGACTCCATTCTTGTTACAAAGAGATTCATATTCTTGTGCATTTGTTCTCAAACAAATTCCTCGTCTTGTGCATTAATTTGTTTGAGTACAAATGTTGTTCTCCAACAAATTCTTCGTAGCATTTGCAGTAGTCTTCCGCTCTTTGATTCGTTTGACTCGCGCGTGACTTTCCTTCCTTTTCTTTTGTCATGAATGACGTATCGGTATGACGTGAGTGTGTATGCACTCTGTTTATGGCCATGTCACTGCATGCTCACGTGGAACTACATTCAGTAGGCTAGTGCATTTTAGCGACTGCAGCGATCCAATCTTCTTGCTGCAGCGCTGTTTCGTCTTCTTCACTTGTGTCTTTTCTTTGGTCGCTGCACTAGTTTGTGATTACCATGATTACGCATCAATGGATGACATGGGCGCCATTTTGTGCATGTCCTTTTTCCTGTTGGATCTTGGATCTCGTGGAAAAAGAGGAGTCTTTTTCTCCCAACTTTACTACTATTTCGATATGTCAACTCTCTTGATTCCTTGTTGATAGTTGTGGCTCAGTGCATGTGCGAGTGTGCTGGAGTGCCAGCTGGAAGAGACAGAGAGCATAGTAGTGAAGTAACAATACACCACCACCAAGTTGGTTCTGGTGATCATTGCGCAGGACGCTGTATCCACTGATCGCAATTTCAATATCAGATATTGTGCTATCAAGCCAAGTTTCGTTCAGGCAGATGACATCAGGATTGTGTTGGTGGACTAGCTGAGATACGCCTGTATTCTTGTTACGAAGACTCCTGCTGTTTAGAAGCATGACTGTCAGTTTATGCTGTGCTGGGAACGAAGAGGTGGAATAGAAAGGGCGAGCAATGGGATTGAGGTGCATGCACTCAGTGCTGGGGCGGGATGGAGTGGCGAACGGATGTTTGTAACGACCAAATATTACACCCGACATGGCGAAATGGCCGATTTCGCTCATGGATGGCTCCTTTAATGCCTAGGCCCTCATTTACCCACTATGAAAATGTGGTCCAGAAACCATCCTTTCTTTAGATATGGACCAAATTATAAAAAAGGAACTGAAAGCTTCAAGTAAGGTACCAAAACGAGGGTTCACTCCTGCTCACAACAACGCAGCGCTGCCAAACCAAATGTGTTCGCGCATCGATCCAAGTTTACTAGGAAAGTTTAGCCATCCAACTTTCGATTGGTGACTTGCTGAGTCCCTTGAAAGAATCGATCAATTCATCCGATCTCATGGTGGCCATGACGAAGGTCATCCTCAAGGGCCAGAAACAGCGGGGTTATGTCCTGAACTTGGGGATAGACCAACACCATAGTCTGCTTCAACATTTTCCCAAGCACCAACAAGTGGTCTAAATAGATGCTCACTGTTCCTGCCTGCCTTGCGGGCTAGCGCAAGGGAAACATGGATGAATTGCGTCAAATGGAAGTTCGACCTTTGGCCTCGGGTTGGTGGATCTGGTCTATTCATCCCACCACCACTACCACAACACACACATACATATACGCGTACACACATACACCATTTAGGAACTCCATCTGATCAATGCCGTTACGGTTATAGGGTTTCGGCATCCCCTAGAAATTGAAATGTGGTTCTTGACCCGCTCAATGAGTGAACTTGTAATTGGTATCACGTTTTGATGTGTTTCAGGTCCATTGGGGGTAATAATATACAAAATCGCTGACAC
Organism: Sycon ciliatum; assembly: GCF_964019385.1. Taxonomy (NCBI): domain Eukaryota; kingdom Metazoa; phylum Porifera; class Calcarea; order Leucosolenida; family Sycettidae; genus Sycon; species Sycon ciliatum. Next base: position 5,069,396 of record NC_088652.1, on the reverse strand, counting down.
ATTTGTCCAGCTAAAGGCCAATGTAAGGGTGCACGGCGACCTTCCTATTGTGCGGTACTTTTTCAAATGTGGTAAAAAGAAGAAGGTTTCTGAGCTGTACACGTCTCCATTCCAACAATCTACCTACATGTTTACGGATTTGACAGCTGACACAAACTATAGCGTCTCCACAGCAATCCAAAACAAATACGGTTGGAGCAGCCTCTCCCAATCAACATCTATCACGACCCTTCCCGCAGGCAAGTACAACCCCAAAAGGTTTCCGCCTAGTTTACAACAATCATTGTTTGAAACCTTCGCATGAATCTGTCTATAATACTTGTGCATCTCTTACTCTGCCAAATGGCAATAAGCACATGATGACCATCAGAATGATTTCTAGCTGGAATCGGCGATGTCGCATCTTGCCCACTTATCTCATTTCACCATCACCAACAGTTTGAGTCCAGTTGATATGCAAACTACACTGTTTCCATTGTATAAGATAGGCCTCTGTCTGTCCTGAAACGTCTGCACGGAAAGGTCCATCCACCTATTTGTACATAATGTGTAGTACGTGTGTACTTGTGCATAAACAGAACAACAAGGGCAGGGCTTGTTTGTCGCTACCCGGAGTTTAATGCCTACGCAATCATGGGCAATATGAGAATGCTGTAGACCAAGGTGGCATTTATGCTAGAAGAGATATTGGTGGAGTTTGTGCTGCAACAGCATGGGGTGATGATTTGGTACTTTTTGCATATGTGCATACTGGGAGCCCACATTCAAGGTCGTGTACAGTGATAACTACCAACTGTATAAATAAATATCTCCATCCTTGGTATCACTGTAGACGATCTGCAAGTCGTGATTTTTTTGGAACATGCCTGCTATTGCCTTTGTGTTACAGCACCATCAAAACTAACTATTACTTCAACGGACAGTGAAATCAGGGTTTCTGTGAAGGACACCTACAAATCAGTAATTTCCAACTATTGCTTCATTCGGAATACAGCGAAACCCCAGGACACGAAAACGATCTGCAGTGGTGTACACAATGTCACGCTCACGGGTTTGGCTAGCAATGTGCATTACAACGTAAGCGCCTTTGTTGTTACAAAAGATGGACGGCACAGCTCTCCGTCTAACGTGGTTAATATCAGCACCAAACCGTCCGCAGTGAAAGCTATCACAACGAGTCTGTCTCAAGGCATCACAAGCAGTGCCATTCCTGTCACCAAGGTTGGACGGACCAGTACGGTGTCTAGTGCGATGGGTATTGGCACCACACTTTCAAATACTAAAGATGAGACAACAAGTGGTTCTCAAGACAGCCCAGCCAGCGCCACTGTTATCCCCAAGGATCTACATAAGAGTCCTATACACACGGCTGCTCGAGCCATTACCAGTCAGTCTGATATCAACACTTCCACAAATAGTGGCTCTCTGGAGACCAGAAGCGGCTCTGTATCTGCAGCCATAGGTGCTGTTGTTGCTGTTGCTGTGTTGCTCATGCTGGTCGCAGCCCTTATCCTTCTGTGGAAATTCAAGATGATACCTCTCAAACATTTTCAAGGTACGCGAACATGCAAGACCATTGTTGAGGTATTTCACCGTTCAGGATATATGTGTGGCTTTTTCCGCTGTCTGTTCTGGAAAATGCCTACAACCTCATCCTTGAACCTGTGAATGAAACGAAGTAGACCAGACGCCTTTAGATAGTCTCTGCTAGAAGAGCTGTCCAAATACAAAATGTGATAGCAATACCACCGCCTTTTGTCTTGATACGTCACTTTACGTAATAATGTCTCGTCAGAATGTAGGCTTAGCCACAGGGTTTTAGATTCGTTACTTGAACCAACCGTATCGAAAACAGATAGTAAGTTTTGCAACAGTTTACAATAGATCTGATAGACTGGAATGATATCACAAATTGTTACATTCCACAATCGGTTTGAGTATCTTCGCACTTGACGAGGTTTGCAAAATTATCCTCGGGCTTTTGGTTGAGGGCTTCCTATTTGAATTTATCTTGCGACAGTATGACTCACTTTGTTTGTTTGTTTTCTCAGTACGCTCCCTATCTCCAAAACGACTCACCTTGAAGTGTCAAAACCCTCTCAAGTTGGCACAATACTGACCATCCGTAATTGTATGGTCTGAATTTCTGCTAGTAATTCCTCTTCATCTATTTTTGTTCTTGCCAGGTGGCGAACTGGACCTTGGAAATCAGTCTGTACCCAGCTCTCGTCCTCAAGAACACGAGACTAACCTTGTAAGGAGAATTTCCAAAGCTTAGTCCACGAAGGGTAAATTTCACTTCAGTAATATATTAGCACCAAGAATACATGACCCCACGAGTGTGCAACTTCGCCATGCTGCAACGACAGAATTCCACTTGACGGTGTTTGTTATGATGCAGTTGCCATTGAACATGTCTTATCAGATATGTACTGGACCTGTGCTAGACAAATCCACAGTTGAAGCTGTGCGGACTAGATCAAGGTAACATGTAGTGTGTTGACACACGTACACACGTCCTGAATCACGTGTGCAGGAGCTGTGCAGAATAACAATAATTATTACGCAACTTGATATTCGGTCGAGACAGCAGAGCATGCAGGAGCTGCACACTCTTCGGGGTACTACGTACTCTTGATATCACTAATAGGACTTCGAAGTATATTATTTACTGTGAATGCCTTGACCCCATTAATAAAATTTTGGATGAGCTTCTAATGTAAAACAGGTACCCTCCAAGAGCATCCATTGCTCAATGGAATTAAACTCACTTGAGTTCAATAAAGGTGAGGTGCTGAGAATTTACAATCAATGTTTCCGTTCTGTGCTGTTTTGTTGTAGGATGCAAGCGAACGATACGCCATGGTAGGTACCACTGCTAGGCGACGTCCATCTTGTTCCTCGGGTGATTGTGGTGGTGGTGGTGATCATATATACTCAGCGGTAAGCGAAATATCTCTTATGAAGTTATTTGAGGGCATCATATTGACCAATGAATAGCAGTGGATTGTTAATATCATAATAATTATCACAAACAACATCAAGACTAACAGAAAAGACGATGGAAACCCAATACCATATTGTTCGTAACCATTGAATCCAGTGCTGCCGTCTGTCACCAGTGCATTATGCCCAGTCCTGCAGATGTCAAGGTGATTAGTGTTGTGTCCAGTCGCTTGTTTAATACTTTGAATATCGTCTAATTGGCATTGGATGTATCATAAGTTTTTGCTTGTGGGGTTTCTGGGCCTCACACCTGCACCTTTTGTCATTCATTGTAGGTAGACGAGGTCATCAATACACATCATACGATGTTTTTCATATACATGTACCTCATTTTGATTGTTGTGTTTCGTTTTGTTGCATATCATGTGATGAGATAACATTGAATGTACTTCGTGAAAGTTCGGTAAATGTGGCTGGTGAGGAGTATGAAGTTTGTTCGTTTGTTTTGAAAATGTGATTGCATTTTGTCTCCGAGATAACCACAGCATGTGTGTACATGTCTGCGTATATGCACGTGTGTTTTGTGTGTGTGTTTGTGTATTCATGCGTGCATGACTGACTGTGTGTGCTGGTGGGTGCATATTATGACATGGTTTGTTTGTGCAGGTGGGTATGCCAGCGAATTCTATCACCAACGTATGTTATTCATTTATAACATGGGAAATTGTTGGCACAAGTTGTGCGACTGAGTCCACCAACTAAACCAGACCTTTATCCCTAATTGGAATTAGCACTAATATCCATGAACCTTCCAAGTTGGAAGGCTGTTGGTTAGCGCTATCAAGCAGTGCTCAAGCTGACTTTCATGCCGTGGAATGTCTCAGTACTCCTTGTCAGTTTTGTGCTAGATTGTGCACGTCTGACTGTTCAAGTTCTGGTTTAGTAGGTGGACTCAGTCGTATAACTTGTGCCCACAATTTCCCATGTTAAATTTTTTCCTTGGCTCACCATCTGAGATTTCCATTAATTTAATTTTGTAAATAAATAAAATTATCTGGCATGCATTGCATGTGCATGGGCATATTGTAATTTCTGACGTTTTCAGCTGGCTGAGCTCCTTGCTCTGCGTTTGGTCCGGAGACACCGCTTGAGTTAGGTACCATTGCCTTTGGGTCATCCGTCATAATAATAATGATAATCATGATAGTGTAGAAAGGAAAAGGACATATGGATACGAGTTAATAGTAACTCTCCATCACTGTAACTTGATACTATATACAGCTTTCCTTTCTACGTTTATTTATGGCTCAACATCCGTTCAAATAATGATAGTAATTGAAATTATCTAATTGCCTTGTATTTCACTAAACCAGAGGTTCTACATCTGATTGGGGTTTTGATAATTGTTTTCAAATAGGCGAAATGGAGACAACAATAGCAACGATTAATATAAGTTCCGCGGTCATCCCACCCAACAATAAATTCTCGAAATTTTCGTCTCTGCATTCCAATAAGCTGTTTCGGGGAGAGGGGGGGGGGGTGCTCTTCTATGAAGTCATTTCACGGCGTGCATGTCCATGCAGGGTGTACCTCACAGATCTGCTACGTCAGCTCAGGAGAGCTTTTACACTGCCATCGGAGCTGACATACCTCACACTTGTGGTCAGGAGAGTTCTAACAACATTGATGAGACCTATGACAACACGGAGATCTTATCAAAACCTGCACACGCAGGAAACTATGACAAGGTATGGTTGGGATCAGGATGAAAGAGAAGCAGAGGGGTCTGGCCAAAGTGAGGCGTCTCTTAAATTTTGTAAGTGAATAGTTCAGCACAAACAGTGTTGGAACCTCATATTAAACGGAACTCTCATTCCATCATTTTGCTTCCATACGTCGTGGCCTGGCACACACGAAACTCCAAAAGTCCTACTCAAGCTGGCTATGTTTCTCAACACAATACTGTATAGCTGTCTGTTGCCCATTTTCAAGGCCAGAAGGTTTTCTAGCTCTTCACCATCTTTCTTCGTGAAACAGGGATTGTTGGCGGGGGACTAGCACGGCTATTGCGTGCTCAATACTGACCTCTGTAAACGGACATTCCTGCTGTGTATAATCCGTCAGGCTGACAGCGAGGGAAACACGTACGCCCACTTACAAAAAGGTCTCGTGCAGGAGCCTGCAGTGGCTGGTGTCCAATATCAGAACACAAAGTTGCAGTTGTCAACTGAACAACCTGAGGTACAAGTAGACTAAAGATTAGTACTGCAAGTAGAACATGTTCAAATACTTGGACAAGGAGTGCTGTTTGATGCAAAGAATGCTAAGCAAGGCATCTAGATTATTTATTTACTCTCTGCACTTCAAGGCACATAATGAATTTACTTCAATTAGCCATTACAAGGAAGTGAGGGTGAAACCAACCACGGGCGGAGGGCAAAAATGAAAACAAAATAGAAAAAGGGAAAAATAGATAAAAAAGAATGTAATGCTGGCCCCATTACACCCACTTCTATTTTGCACCTGATATGTGCTTGAATACCAGCTGGTCGGAAGGCAAAAGACTTCATAATGATGGACTCGGATGTAAAGTCAGTAATATCTTTTTTTAGAAAAGAAAAGAATCAAGGACCTACAAGTTCTAACATTATACAATGTTGTTCCTGGATACTCGTCCTCGTCCTGTTTCGTTCACATCTCTGCTGCACATAAGTCATTGTGATTGTTGAGTTTCATTTTAGTTGCATTCCACGTGATGAGGTAACGCTGAAAGTACTTTAGGATATCTAGTAAAATTAATGATGCTGGTGAGGGGCATGAACTCTAGTCCTTCCTTTTCAAAGTGTGATTCCATTTTGTTCCCAAGATGATAACACCACAGTTATACAAGTCTTAAGTCTCGTGTGCTTATTTGTGCGTATTATTATATGGTGTGTTTGTTCAGGTGGGTATGCAAGCGATTTCGATCAACAACGTACGTTTTTCATTTATTTAAACTATTTTGCGGTCGGATATGCGCATGGGCGTATGTGTGAATGATTTGCAATTACACCTGTCTGATTGCATTTCTATATCACTAAACCGCAGGTTCTTAATGTGAGTGGTGTTTTATAGTGGAAACCGTTTTAGACTCATGTCCCCCGCACATGAGATCATCTGGGTTTCTCTCCAGCTGGCCCCAGGTCTCCGCACCGTCTTGGGAGCAGTGTATCGGCCGGGGTTCTGTGCCCCTGGCGATCTTACCTTAATCGATCATCTCGACAACATCCTCCCAGAAGCTAGACACCAGGGCTCCCACATCATCCTAGCTGGCGATTTCAACGTGCACAACCGGGCTTGGCTGAACAGCTCGAAAACTACGCCTGCAGGCGAGGCTCTCGAAGATACCTGCGCTGCCCATCTTCTTGTCCAGCATGTCACAGTACCGACTCGTGGAAACAACCCGCTGGATCTCATAATGTCAACGTTCACGTCCCCAGTAACTACACGTATACTTCCGCCCCTCGGTCGATCTGATCATGCAGTTGTACTGTCAGACTTTTCTTCCGTGCTCCTGTTAAGCGAACAGTATTTCGCTACAACAGGGCAGACTGGGATCGCCTCAGGGCGCACCTTCGCAACGTGGAATGGGGTGATATCATCACGGAGGACCCAGAAACTTCCTGTGAGCAGGTTACCGCTTTGATTACTGCAGCTGTTGCACAGTTTGACCCATCCAAAGTCCTGGAAACGAGGCCTTCCGATCCGGTATGGTGGACGCCTGAATGCACCCAGACCGAGAGGGAGAAGGAGAAGCGCTGGCGCGAATGGAGAAAACACTCTTATGACCCAGCACTTCAGCAGGCATTCACCGATTCCGTGACTGTAGCGATCGCCACCCAGTTCCGATCACGACGTGCAAAGGAGGACAGCCTCCGTCGCAGCCTCTCAACTAGGTGGACGAAGTTGAAGAACGCTGCTGGCAACCGCACACAGCCCGAAATTCCCCTAGTTGTCGACTCTGACGGCCGTGAGTGGGCAACGAGCTCAGAGAAAGCAGAGGCATTCGCTCGCTTCTTCTCGAAGAAATGTAGCGTTGCCGGTCCGGACCTTGTGGAGGCTGACCTACCGGACCCTGCTCCCTCAGAGGCTCCACCTCTTCGCACCATCCGCTTCCGCCCACAGGCTGTCCGCCGCCTCCTGGCAAGGCTCGACGTCTCCAAGGCTACCGGGCCTGACGGTATTTCTGCTCGCGTCCTTAAGGAATGTGCTCATGAGCTCGCAGAGCCACTGTCCAAGTTATTTGCTTTATGCTTCCGGTCTGGAGTGCAACCTAGGATGTGGAAGACGGCCAACGTGGTTCCGATCCAAAAGCGATCTTCCCGCTCAACCCTTAGGAACTACAGGCCCGTATCCTTACTGTGCATAATCTCGAAAGTAATGGAAACTCTTGAAAACAGACACATCGTAAACTATTTTGATGACCATCATCACGTCGCACCAGTTTGGATTTCGCAGAGGCCTCGGAACATCGGACGCTTTGCAAGCTCTCCAAACTGCCTGGGCAAGCGCTGTGGGCTGTAGAGGGGCGGCTCGTATCCTTGCTGTGTACATCGCAGGAGCGTTTGATCGTGTCTTGCATGTCGGCCTCCTCCACAAGGTACGTAGCCTAGGCATAGATGGTCCGCTTCAGAGATGGCTGGCGTCATACCTGGACACCCGTTCCCTACAGTGCCTCGTTGGAGGGCGGACGTCATCTAGGTATACGACCTCCGCTGGAGTCCCCCAGGGAAGCATCATTGGACCAACGCTTTTCCTGGCCTACGTCAACGACGCGCCAGATGTTCTCGCTGACGGCGCCAGCTTGGAAGTCTATGCTGATGATTCAACTTTGTACAGCTTAGTCACCTCCCAGCAGACCCCAACAGTGGCCGCGCAGTCACTGCAGGTGTCCGTTGACCGACTGCACGAGTGGGGTCGTACATGGAAAGTGATGTTTGAACCGACCAAATCCCAGGCCATGACAGCCACCCTCAGACGTACCGGCTTAGATCTCCCCCCACTCCTGTTTGGTGGCACACTGGTGCCCGAGACAACCACCATCACCCTCCTTGGTGTGAAGGTGGACGCCAAGTTGACCTTCAGCGATCACCTACGCTCCGTAGCCATCCGTGCACGCCAACGGCTTGGAGTCCTAAACAGAGCCGCCCACATACTCACCCCCGCCGGCCGGACGACCGTATACAAGGCGTTCATACGATCAGTCATGGAGTATGCGCCTCTTGTATGGATGGGAGCTTCGCAGAGTCACCTCCAGCGTCTGAACAATGTTCAGCGCCGCGCGCTTCATGCTATCGGCCCTGGGTCACACCTACCCAGCCTGGCCATCCGCCGCACTGTTGCCTCGTTTGCCTGCCTGTACAAGCTGCGCTACTTGCCTGGTCCTCCGCAGCTGCTCTCTGTGTTGCCACCGCGCCACATCATCTCTACCAACCCCAGACCTCGCAGCGAGCACGGTGCTGTCAGTGGCCATGACCACCAGCTCCAACATCAGCTGCCTGCATCTGCCCCGCTATCACTGAAGCGCTCGTTCCCACACCGCAGCATCAGCGATTTGAACTCCCTCCCTGCCGCTCTCCTATCCCAGCCTCCCCACAGCAAGAGAATGCAATCATTCAAAACGAATGTTTACCGCCATCTTTGCAGCACAAACTGGCTCTGGGCAGTCGATTCCCTATGAATAGTATGACGCTAAGACAGTTTCTCCCCCACAATCGCTCGTGTTAAGCCTTGGGTTTTTGCATCTTTCTCACCTGTACAGCTCTATCTTCTTCTTTTTTCATTGTTTTTGGTGCGTGTTTTTGGCCGTGACGCCGAGACTTCAGGCCGGCACAGTCATCAATGCCCCACCATCACTGCTGCGTCTCGGTGCAGCGCCTGCTCATTAGTTGTCACGTTTGTCCTAGTCTCCGTACCATTGTCTTTCCTTATTCTTTTCGAGCTGGTTATGTGAACGTAGTGAAAAAACAAAAAAAAAACATGGTGCATCCTCTGTTGATGATGTTTCCCGGCGCTTTTTCCCTAAAAGGATGCTGGTTTCTCGTAATTCAGTAAAAACGCTTGCTTTCTGACACCATAACTATCACGCATCAGTGTTTGGAACCGTCAACATTACACTTGCCATGTAGTGCTACAGAGGGGAACTCACTAGAGAATCGTTTCCACTTAAGCGAAATAGAAACAACATAGCAACGAATTATATCAGTTCCGCGGTTATCCCGCCCAACATGGAAATCTCAAAATGTTCCTGTGTACATTTTTGGTGGGGGTTGGGGGGACGTTCTGTAACAGGTAGCCGAGTGGTAGGCGCGGTGAAATCAACAATAATTACTTTTATTCTACTTTCAGGTACACACCTGAGATATAATCGTTCGTGAAAGAAGAAGCGGCAAAATAAATAACTTTCTCTCCGGTGCTCACCTAGAGGCTGAATCCTTATTCTCCGAGTTAGCTTTCATTGCTATCCAATCTAATCTAATCTAATCTTCTCTTCCTCAAAACAGAAATGCGCAGCCGCTTTTATGCAGCAGACGACGTACGCTTACATACGGAGATACACTAAATATACATCAGGCAAAGCTCCGTATTAGTTCCGTACTGCTTCCGTATTGGTCGGGCAGGGATACTACACCCTCCCTTCCTACAGATAATCACGCCCTCGTGATTTTAAAAAATTAGTGAAGAGTTACGAACACAGCGTCAACCGGAAGATGGCAAATTAATATATCGGAAATGATAACGTTTAGAGTAGACAGAAGAAATGAACTGATAACAAATCATAAAGTAGAAGCACACCAGTTTCACACGATCTCACGGGGTCAAAAGGGGAAAGAACTGTCCTCCAAATAGGACCTGAAACCACAGCACTCTTGCTGCACTACGCTGGCACAAACCGCCAGGAACATCGCAGTTCAAAAACCGAACTGAATACACTATAACTATAAGGGGCGTTGTCACACACATTGTCCCACGTTAGCTGGGTAAGCCGTGGCTCACCATGATCAGACGCCTACCAAACTAAACTGGATTCACACACTCGCATAAAGGAAGACTGAAGAGAACAGGGAGACTGAAGGAAGACAGAAAGAAAATGCCATACCTGGAATCAGCGTTGGTAACCACGGCGGCTGGAGCTATGGCGGAGGGCGAGCCAGGTTTTATCTTCATCTTGGTTGAGCCGGTCACTCAGAGCGGCTAGCTCGGCGTCAGACAAATGACCTCCCTCCTCATCTTGAATCGTGGTCTTCGCATTGTCGATAGCATCACTTTGCGCGACGTAAAGAGTGATGGTCTAGCCAGGAAGAGTGTTACCGAAAATCTGCATTCCACCACGGAGGCGAAGTACCAAGTGAAGAGTGGGCTCCTGCTTCCGACTGCGTGCTTGCAAAAATCAAACGCTGCTGGTCTTGGGGAATACCCTCCTTGTCTTGGGCAGCAGCCTGCCTGTTGTCGTCCTCATCAGCTTCGCCAGCACCACCGGTAGTATACTTGATGTAGGTAGCGGGTCGCTTGGAATCGCCGTCGGAGTCTCCAGTGGATGCCGTGCGGAGAGAAGGGTGATCCACGCTAGCACCCTGACTGTGCTGCAGGCTAAGCAGTGCCAGGCCGAGGAAGGCAAGAAACATGATTCTCATCTTGATTCGTCGCACGGAGCTGCAGCGGGTTGAGCCATGGGGGTCTGTGGTCGAATCACGTTGTTTTATTTAAAACTACAGCGCTGCCACCAATGTAATAGGTAGCCGTGACGTAAAGAGTGGTAGGCGCGGTGAAATCAACAATAATTACTTTTATTCTACTTTCAGGTACACACCTGAGATATAATCGTTCGTGAAAGAAGAAGCGGCAAACTAAATAACTTTCTCTCCGGTGCTCACCTAGAGGCTGAATCCTTATTCTCCGAGTTAGCTTTCATTGCTATCCAATCTAATCTAATCTAATCTTCTCTTCCTCAAAACAGAAATGCGCAGCCGCTTTTATGCAGCAGACGACGTACGCTTACATACGGAGATACACTAAATATACATCAGGCAAAGCTCCGTATTAGTTCCGTACTGCTTCCGTATTGGTCGGGCAGGGATACTACAGTTCTTTTATGAAGTCATTTCATTGCGTGCATGTCCATGCAGGGTGTGCCTCCCAGATCCGCTTTACGTCCGGAGAGCTTTTACACTGCCATTGGAGCTGACATGCCACCCACTCGTGGCCAGGATGGTTCTAACAACATTGATGAGACGTATGACAACACGGAGATCTTATCAAAGCCTACACATGCAGAAAACTGTGGCAAGGTGTGGTTGGGATCCAGGGGAAAAGACATTTGCAGAAGAAGTGAAGGGTTTCTCCAAAGTGAGGAGTCTCTCCATAGTTCGGGGTCTCTCCAAATTTATAAGCCAAGAGTTCAGGACAAACAGTGTATAGGACATGGTATCCATTGTTTTTCTTCGATACGTCGTGGCCGGGCACAAACGACACTTCCTATTCAAGCTGGCTATGTTTCTCTAGACAATAATTTAGCTCGCTGTTGCCCAATATCAAGACGAGAGAAATATTTCTGGCTCTTCCGCATCTTTTTTCGGGGAAAAGGAACTGTTGATGGGAGACTAGCAGGGCTAATGCTTACTCTATACTGAGTTCTTTTTAAAAGACTGACATTCCTGCTGTGCTTTCTTTCCTTCAGGATGACATTGAGGACAACACATACGCCCACTTGCACAAAGGTCACATGCAGGAGCCAGCAGTGACAGATGTCCAATATCAGAACACAACATTGCAGTTGTCCACTGAGCAAGAGCAAGATGAGGTAAAGTCATTTGAAGAGCTCAAAACACCTCGCTTACCACTATTGCATGAACACGTGATTATTCTTGTACCAGGCTCTGCTGGTCATCCTCGCACACCCATGTTCAAGTGTCACCGGCAGCAACGCTTAGCAGATGTTCATATGGCAACCAAGAGGACGAACGGCGCAGTAACCATTCTATATCATAAGTTTGTCCTCTTGATTGCGATATTACGGTCTGCTGTTTCAAAACGCTTCTGTACATGTTCTTGTACTTGGGCAAAGACAGCTGTTTGATTCAATAAGGCATAGAAAGGCATTAGAATGTTGGCCATATCCCAACCACTTCTACTATACAAATTCACGTAAGCTGTGAGGAAACGAACATGAAGGAAGCAAGCCTCTGTACCGGCAAAATTAACGCAATGGATTCAAATGCGATAAACCATACAATGAAGAAGAAAGAAGAAAATGCAGATGTGAAATAATGATGTTCTGTTCTGTATTGAATTAAAAATATAAAGTTGGTTGTTCCAACTAGGAAAACACGCTTTTTGCCGAACCTGACACTTGACTGACTCACGACTGCCATCCGGAGCACACGAGGAGAACGTCGTACCTTCCACTCGGCAAACCTGCAAGAAAGCACCACTCCATGCTCAATACACAGTGTTTCGTGGAATTCACCCCTCGTCAGTTCAGCTTGCGTAGGCTAAGGAAGATTGTGCCTGAAAAGCACCACTTATATACTGCTCTCCAGGCCAAACCATCACCAGGGATACAAACTTACAAACACCTCGTGAAGCCCCAGGTAGCAGCGTGAGTCAGAGTCGATCATGAAGTTGTGCTAAACAAACGTTGAGAGCCAGTAGCTATTCACAACGCTGTCACCTCCAACAACTAGTCGCGCGTCCGCGTGAGGGACAACAATACGAGGAGAACGTCGCCCCTACTACTCGGTATAAGTGGTGCTTTTCAGGCACAATCTTCCTCCACCTACTCAAGCTCAACCGATGAGGGGTGAATTCCCCGAAACTCTGTGTATTCAGGAGGGAGTGGTGCTTTGTTGCAGGCTTGCAGAGTGGAAAGTGCAAAGTTCTCCTCGTGTGCTTCAGATGGCATCCGTGAGTCAGTCAAGTGTCAATTTCGGCAAGAAACGTGTGTTCCTAGTAGGAACAACCAACTTCGTGACTATTACCGCCGAAGTCGCAACTTCTAAGTTCGAAAAAATATATAATAAACTTTTGTCAACGAACTCCATGAATAAACTCAACGTAAAAGGAGAAAACAATAAAAAAAACGAAGGAAGCCATATCCAATGAAAGGATTTACCGGTATTCCACGTTTCCAACATCCATCCTCCCACAGTTTTGCATGCATGACCTTCATTTTTCCATGCTTTTTTCCGTCTGAAATGTTTAAACAGGCAAACAGTGAGGAGTACAGTGTTCTTCAAAGGCCAAAGGTACGTCAGGGGTTAGCTTAATGGCATGTACTCCACTGATACCTGCCTAGGTTAAGTAACACAGCAAAAGGCTAGTCCAGGCACGGCTTGCACAGCAGTCGCAAATTGGGTATCCAAACACCTGCAAGTGCATAGGCAGTTTGGAAAGATGTGCAGTTAGGAATGATGAAATATTATATCTGACGACTCCCTGATATTTATTTGTGAAGCTATCGGGGAAAGTAAAGAAGACTCCAACCAATGGGTCCTTCATGATAGGTTACAGTTGATCGAGGTCTTCGAATGCGGTATACAACACATACGTGTAATGGAATCATTTCACTGGTTGTGTTTGTGCTTTGTTCATTAGACCGAGAAAAAGGGCAACATTTATGACACAGTACAAAGCGACAATGGACAGGAGTTGGACACGGTGTCTAATAGCGCTGTACCACCGTTCACCATCAAGCAAGTTGGGGTAAGTAACTCATAGTGAGACAATATCAGATATTTCTATTGTTTGATTCTTTTACTTCACCCACACTGGGAAGATGGAGACTACATGTTAACAGTGAGCCATTGTTAAGAGGAACACTGATTAGAAAAAAATTCTCTTTCGTAGAACCAGTCTTCACAGCTAAATAGGATAAACTACTGGGTACAACAAATGCTTTCCAGCTGTTTAGTCGGAATTCGGTATCTCAACAGTAAAAACGTACAACTTGGGAAGATACGAATGACATAGATACGTAAACGTAACAGTGGAGTAGGTGCTACAGTTGATCATTTTATCGCAGGTTGTGGGGCTAAACTAATACCAGTATGCAAGTACGAAGTATTACCCAGCAGTGGTGTAATAATGCTTTGCCACAACTTGAATTGGCAACTTGAACTGGCTCGTGGTATGTCAAGCATGTCCCAAGCCAGGTGACCTTTGCCTGTTCTTCTTGATGACCACCCAAAGCACAGAGCTCTACGTGGAATGCCTTGGAACACAATCAAACCATCGTACAGTTCCTGGTAGGTTAACTTCGTCGTTGTTCATGTGTTCACAACATTATTTCAATGATGCATCCTGCAGAAAATGGAGCAAGCCGTCACACCACACTGCGAACGATCTGCATGTGCTGGACAGGGAGTGGCTTCGTCAGACACATACTGTGCTGTGGATATGAGCAGAGATACCGAAGCTGTACAGGCAACTGTAGCCAGCCCAACGGCCATAAAGCCAACACTGAACGTGATCACCTCAGGTCCACCAACGTCACAAGCTGCAGTTTATGTGAACACCGGTGACTATGGAAACGGTCGTATGGTACGTGTATACACTCATACCAGTCTTTCTCTTGCCCGTGCTGTCGAGAAACGGGGCCCGTCTATATCTTGGAAATACCCGGAACTCTGAATCACTTACGTTTTGAACTACTTCATGTAGCTGATAGGGAGTTGCGTAGGCACAGGATTGGGGGCAGAAAAGCCAGAACTACCAGTACATTAGCGGGCATTGTATTATCACTGATCCCGTATTCACCGGATCATGGTTTGGTTGGTTTTTATTATTTCAGTTCACTGCCTCAACAGTCATCATACCACATAGTACGGTGCATGAGCTTCATTCTCTAGTGAAGAAGTCTTTGGCAATACACAAATCAGTCATCTTTAAAAAATGTAATTGAAATACCGGTAAGTCATATATGCATATCCGTTTGACGTTTGCTTAAAAACTTGCGAAGAACAAACGACAGTGTGCATAATTCGTTAATTAAGTCAGCTATATTCCTCTTCATTGTTTTTGTGTTTTATGCAGCTTGACGCGGTTCCAATTTAGAATCCCCTGTACGACCCCTGCTAAGGAGCGTTCAATGTACGTATTCTTCCATCATATACATTTTGTTGTGTTTGAGCTGTTCATTATGATCCTCTTCATAACAACCTTTCCCTCTAGCAAGGGAGTAAAGAAGTTCCTCTCCAACCGATTTTCCTTTACACAAAAGGTTACAAATAAGGGATACGAGTGCTATGAGTTTTATACTGGAAGCAGCTGTATGAGGGCACTTAGTGCCAACGGATATGTCGCTTGCTAATGGTGTGTCGAGGCAGGGCATCGAGGTCGACTGGAGAGCACAGCTGTGGTGTGGTGGTTGACTAAAAATGTACAAAACGTTATTATGTTGTATAAGATGATTTTTTTACATTAAAAGTTAATGATGATGCCATGTTGATCTCCGCTCTCTCTCTAGTTACCACCGGATGGCATGAGTGTGGATTAGAGCCTGTACGACAGTACCTGAGCACCAGCAAAACCCGAGAAACAAGCTTCGTAAGCAAATGGCGAAGCATGTACTGCCAGCAAACACCGATAAACACCTATACGAAGACTGAAGGAATGCAACGCAAGTGAAATCCGAAAAATACCGCTGCACCATATACCATGTATGGCGGCCGTAAGGGAAGCACACGCATCTGTAAACCAAAAATTAAATCATCACCGTACATGACTCAGACATACACTCACAATAGCACATCACAAGTGGTATCATTGTAAGTCTATTTCTTATGGTTTTCATGCCACAATATCCTTCCTTTTATGAATTTCATGCTCAATAAATGTCAGAGAAACAATTTTTTTGGTGATTTGGCTCTCTTTTAGCAGCTCGTGCTCAGCACCACAGGTAAATCTTTATTTGACACGTTTGTATTGCAATCTTCTATACAGTTGTTTTCAGAAAAACAATATTGAAGCATCCGTAATAACAGAACATAATAACATACCATACTCATCCGTTTGAGGGACCGGATGAACCATACCGTGATATTTCTAAACACACAGCTATCATTATACATGTACCACGATTGATCATTTACTCCACAGCATACCTGTATGAATGCTGTCCATACTTGCGTAGTGGCTCGTGAAGTGATATACACAATCCGCACGTGTTATGGAATTTGTCTTCTGTCTCATCACTTGGAAAGCGATAGCAATTGCTTTCTATCTCCGACTCGACCTGTTATACATGAAACTATTAGCTCGGATTGGCACCCTGGATTGACCATGGACTCCCCCTCCCCCCCCCCCCCCCCCCACCTTGAATGATGATAACCCCCCCCCCCCCACACACACACACATACCCACGCACACATACTTACTTACTTATTGCTCACTGCCAAAACTGGTCACGTGGGTCTCCCCGGGAGAGGAGAGAGAGACTCAAAAGGAATCTTGGAAAGATGACTCAATTGGCTATTGAACCGCCACATCGCCAAGTGCCGCTTTCAGAGCAGGCCAGTCGGAAAACCCTTGGTTAGCTTCCAATACCGCTATCAACCAAAGACGAGTGTTTCCAGTCAAAAATCCTGCCGCGTAGTCGACCCACTGTGCCGCATTTGGGAGTGCCAACGACCGTAGGGCCATGTCCATTGCAAACGTCCATTCTTGGAATGTAGCGGAACCTCCTCCAAACACAGGCGGCTCTTTCGTAAGGCGGGGTGTTGGCTCCCACGGTTCCGAGTTCGGATGTATCGTTCGGTTTCTTTGGCTAACGCGCTGAGGGGTCTTGATATCGTTTATCAGCCGATCGACGAATACGAGGAGCGTAAGAAGAGCGACCAGAACACCTGCCAAAAGCAGAGTAGTAACCATCCTCTTGCTACCAGTGACCCAGGTTTAATCAAACTTGAAAAGTAGGAGGCCTGGTTGAGCGTGCCTCAACCAGTTATATGTAAAAGGTGATAGTATACATGTGGCAATGGCGCCAATGAAGGTGCTAATGTAATGGGTAGCCGAGTGGTAGGCGCGGTGAAATCAACAAGAATTACTTTTATTCTACTTCTTTCAGGTACACACCTGAGATATAATTATTAGTGAAAGAAGAAACGGCAAAATGACTGACTTTCTCTCCGGTGCACACCTGGAGGTTGAATAGCTCGTTATTATCAAAATCTCATCTTCATCAAAACAGAAATGCGCAGCCGCTTTTATGCAGCAGCTGCCGTACGCTTACATACGGAGATACACTAAATATACATCAGGCAAAGCTCCGTATTAGTTCCGTACTGCTTCCGTATTGGTCGGGCAGGGATACTACACCCTCCCTTCCTACAGATAATCACGCCCACGTGATTTTCAAAAAATTAGTGAAGAGTTACGAACACAGCGTCAACCGGAAGATGGCAAATTATATCGGAAATGATAACGTTTAGAGTAGACAGAAGAAATGAACTGATAACAAATCATAAAGTAGAAGTAAAAGCACACCAGGTTCACACCATCTCACGGGGTCAAAAGGGGAAAGAACTGTCCTCCAAATAGGACCTGAAAAACTACAGCACTCTTGCTGCACAACGCTGGCACAACCCGCCAGGAACATCGCAGTTCAAAAAACCTAACTGAATACACTATAACTATAAGGGGCGTTGTCACACACATTGTCCCACGTTAGCTGGGTAAGCCGTGGCTCACCATGATCAGACGCCTACCAAACTAAACTGGATTCACACACTCGCATAAAGGAAGACTGAAAAGAACAGGGAGACTGAAGGAAGACAGGAAAGAAAATGCCATACCTGGAATCAGCGTTATTAACCACGGCGGCGGCTGGAGCTACGGCGGAGAGCAAGCCAGGTTTTATCTTCATCTTGGTTGAGCCGGTCACCCAGAGCGGCTAGCTCGGCGTCAGACAAATGACCTCCCTCCTGGTCTTGAATCGTGGTCTTCACATTGTCGATAGCATCACTTTGCGCGACGTAAAGAGTGATGGTCTAGCCAGGAAGAGTGTTGACGAAAATCTGCATCAAACCACGGAGGCGAAGTACCAAGTGAAGAGTGGACTCCTGCTTCCGACTGCGTGCTGGCGAAAATCAAACGATGCTGGTCTTGGGGAATACCCTCCTTGTCTTGGGCACCGTCCTCATCAGCTTCGCCATCACCACCGGTAGTATACATGTAGGTAGCGGGTTGCTTGGAATCGCCATTGGAGTCTCCAATGGATGCCGTGCGGAAAGAATGGTGATCCACGTTAGCACCCTGACTGTGCTGCAGGTTAATAAGCATGGCCAGGCCCAGGAAAGCATGAAACACGAGTCTCATCTTGATTCGTCCCACGGAGCTGCAGCGGGTTGAGCCATGGGGGTCTGGGGTCGAATCACGTTGTTTTATTTTACAAAAACACACCGCTGCCACCAATGTAATGGGTAGCCGAGTGGTAGGCGCGGTGAAATCAACAAGAATTACTTTTATTCTACTTCTTTCAGGTACACACCTGAGATATAATTATTATTGAAAGAAGAAACGGCAAAATGACTGACTTTCTCTCCGGTGCACACCTGGAGGTTGAATAGCTCGTTATTATCAAAATCTCATCTTCATCAAAACAGAAATGCGCAGCCGCTTTTATGCAGCAGCTGCCGTACGCTTACATACGGAGATACACTAAATATACATCAGGCAAAGCTCCGTATTAGTTCCGTACTGCTTCCGTATTGGTCGGGCAGGGATACTACACTAATAGACAGGCGTAAGATGCATGAGGTGCGAGGGAATGAAAAGTCATAGCGAACAGGGGAAAACTATTACAGTTTCCCTAGATAGTTTCCCTAGAGTTCGCTATCTTTTAATTCTGATCGTTTGTGTTTTTTATTTCTCGGAGAAAGCGTAGAGCCCGAACTTGCTGGAGAAAAAAAGTTACAACAAACCCTATCTTAATAATTATAGCTATGAATAGGATGCAGGCCGCAGACATCACGCAACTACTTGTACGTTATTCGTTTGACATGTTTTACTGTGTATTTTATAACAAAAAAATATTATTAAAACCCAGAATCGATTTTCTTGTTCCTATCATAAGTGGGAAAAAATACGGAACTAAGGATACAACCAAAGAAACTGAAGTTAAGTACTGTAAAGGTGTTAGAAAGGTGTTAGAAATAACATCAAGAAACAAGTGCAATAAAACCACTAGAGGAAACGCACAAAGTTAACAAGATTACGTAACCAAAGGTGAGGAGGCACTGAACGAAGTGACAACCTACGAATACAACTTCAGTCCAACAACGTGGTCTTTCTGCTTACACAAAACAGGCTTATGAATACGTATATAAACCGCCTCAAGGACTTTTAACTGTTGGACATAACGCGCACGACACAGTACAGAAAAATGAGAGTCCTCATACACACCAAGACAGTCAGGACGAGATAACAAGTGTAGATACACAGCTGACGTGTTATGATCGTCACATTCATCCGCCTCATCTCGCACCTTCCCACCCGACTCCTCCTCGTCCTTCTCATTGTCCTCTCCCTCGTTCGGCTCGTCATCCTCACAATTATCATCACTACCATCATCTGTCTCGTCTTCTGTCTCCTCACCAACCGTTTCGTCATCCAATTCCTCTTCCATCCTCTGATCATCCGTCTCATGCCCCGTTTCTGTAAACCTGATTTTGTTGTACATTACCTATCACGACAATCGTGTACTAGTTCTTTTACGGAGAGCGGAGTAGTTCGCTTGGATAGAGTTGGCCGTGGTTGGCTATAAGAGCCCTGCAATCGCCACTCAAAGTGGTCGTTAGCTACCCCAGCCATGCATTGCTTGGAATAAAAGAAAATAAATGAAGAGTGCTCAATGCAAAAGCAGAGCAGTAACTAACGAGTCACAGAATACGACGCGCCTGGTGGTAAGGAATAGCTTCATACCAGATGGCAATCTTCAGACAACTGCCAAATTGTCTAAAGACTGCAATCTGGTGTGAAGGTATAAGTTACAACCAGACGAGTGGTACTCTGTGTGTGGTTCGTGTACTAGTTTTTTTATGCATCGGAAACTGATCCGCCCTTTGCAGAATTATAAGAGAAGACCAGGAACAAACCTTTCTAATTGTCGGCAAATTCCAATTTCATTGAACTGATGCTGCGCCAGGCCCGACAATTTGGTGTCATGTAAATTTTATTTTTTGATTTGAATCATCACAGTGAAGAGACAATATTTGGAATTTGGACTTGGGGAGTAAAGTTTCCTAATGACCAGGTATATTTCATTTTCGTGGAGATTACTCAATCTGGGTGGGCAATGAATGTACTTCACTTGGTATCAATCTCCAAACCATAGCCCGGTGCAATCAGAACGTTCTGTCAAACTCCACTGACTCTTGCATAGTCGATGTTATCATTCGCAAATCTCAAGTTTTTCGTTACGCGTTACAACGCGCGTTTAACTCCTCCTCTCGTGTCTTCACCCTATTCTGTTTGTTATCGTATTACTGACTTCCGGATTGCAGGACGCCATTCCAAGTACATGTTATAGTTTTTACTCAAATCTGTGGACAGCAACTGTTTCGCTCTGTTAGAGTTAGGGGTTTATAATTCTTCCTACTGAAGTATCTGCATCATATAACAGTGTTAATTTTGTTCAACCCTACACAGTATCTCTGACTTGGCGTACTCGGTTCCTGGGCCGAGAGTCAATCAGGCGTCACAAAGCAGAATGGCAAAGTGTACTTCAAGTAATATGTCCGGTTTTCCTTCATGTGAGGTAATTCCACGAGGCAAAAATATATGGGCCGGGACAGTGATTCATGCAAAGGCACGACAACAGACACAAAGCACCTTGCGTCTGTAACTCTGAGGTTCGTGCTTGTAAACACTAACCAGACGGATACGAAGTTTGATTGTGAGGGTATTGTCAACGCCTGATGAGTGATCACCTTGTCTCTAAACCCGAAACTCAGAGGTTCAGAGAAAACGGTTTTGGCTGTTCTTTTTCAATTGTTGTGGTTCGTTCATTCCTATTTCGGGCCGTTGTAACACTTCCTGGAGGAATCTGATAACGTTGCTTATTTGGGAGCATTTTGCTATGCAAATCTACTTGAACATTTCACATGGGAGCTTGTTTCCGACTACAAAAGTCGGTGTCGTAATTGCTCTGTGCCGGACCTACAGAACAAAAGTCGCGTAAAAAGTCATCCACAAGCATACATGTACTAGTCTAATATCATTATTTGTAGGGTTGCAAGGAATATTCGAACATTCGATTGATATTCGTTTGGAACCAGATAGAAGGAATTTTTCCCCCTGAGAATATTCGTTAGTTTTGACACATGTGCACACTTCGCTCTTGTGTCGATCTATCGCAGTAATTCGTGAAAGGATGGAGTGATTATGTTGTGTGTTGAGAAAGGGGACTATGACTCACAAGAGTGGTGGACATGACTCGATTAAACATCTATTTGGTCTAGAACAACCATGGACTAGCCAAACTCTTTCTAAGATTCTTTTGGTTACCTGGCATGGCACCACTCTGCGCTATCACCTTTCCCTAGGCACTCTGTGCAATGCATCATGAAAAATGGGCTGGTCACACCCCGCAATATCATCACCCTCATCTAGCACCTAGGCACTCTGTACAATGCATCATGGAAAATGGTCTTGTCACATCCGGGACCCGGCATAATGATAATTTTCACACTCCATAGTGACGGAGTTCACACCTTCTGAGTATATAACCAGTGTATCATACTTTGTTTGATCATCCATCTGATGATCCGTTGCTTGAACGGTGAAACACTGTGTAATGGAATTTGATCTCTGACGGTTTTTCCGCTTGTGTGTGATGAAGCTCTGCCTCGCTTGCATTGATCACTCTCCGCAGTTTGAGACCATTCCCTTGTGTAAGATTCTTTTGGTATAGAATATTCGATTCGATTACAAAAAATCGATTTCGCTCCTATTTAAATATTTGTTTCACCTCTAGTCAGAACAACAGATGGCTTGATCAGTCAAAACTTAAAATTTCATGCCATCTCAGGCATGATGGCATGAAACTTTAAGTTGTGACTGATCAAGCCATCTGTTGTTCTGACTAGTGTGTCACGGCTCTACCTTCCCGGTATCGAGCTCTCTTGGATTTCTGCTGGAATTCACAACAGTGCGTTTCACCTCTAGAAATAATTCAGCATTTTGAGAGAATATTCGTTATTCGTTCGTTATGGGTGAGTATTCGTTCGTTTGTAAAATTGAACATTCGTTGCAGCCCTAGAACTTATTAGGCTGTCCGCCGTCGTGTGTATGCCACTGTGTCAATGTGTTTTCCCATAGACACAGAGGCGATTGGGCTATGTCTATTGTAATTGCCCTTGACAGTTCTAGCAACAATACTGCTGTTGTACCTTCACTTGCAGTCAAATATGTAGGCTGCTTCCGTCTTCTGCAAATAGTGCAATCACTATTTAAAAAAGCATATTATTTGAATAATCGAAGGATACTGCACGGTATTGCACTCGTACTGGTTGTGTGTGTCCCATATGGTGCAGTGGTATGTGCAGCGATTTCCAATCGATAGATTGCGGGTTCGATTCCCGACGATTATGGTCACACACGTCTTTCTTCTCTTTCTCAGACTCTGCCTGACTTTTCTTTCATTCTCCTGGGTGGTTACCAACAGCCAGTGCATGCCGGAGTATGTGGTGTGATGTGTGTGTGGGAAAAAAAAAGAAAAAAAAAAGAAAAAAATGAAAAAGACCAAAAAAGGGATTCACTGGCCAGAAAATGTCACTCCAAATAGCTGTATGGTGTAGACCAGGCTGAATAGTGACGGTCAATTCTTCAGCCTTGCAAGCTGTTGAATGGTGTAATCCCAGCACAAGTTGCTATGGCTTCTGCCGTAGCATTGCTATCATCGCCTCCGGCGATGGGCGTCAAAGGTCAAAGGTTGGGAGGCATGGTTGCATGCTGGTCGTGTGACGTTTGTGTCCAACACGTAGCGATGTCTAGTTTGCGTGGAAGTAGAGAAAAGCCTTCCCTGAACCTAACCCTAGCCTTTGGTGCAGCGGAAACTTATAACGTCCACTTGATTCTGAGATGCACATCACTTTGGTGCGTGGAGATGTGTCCGGTCAACGCACAATTCCGCTTGGAACAGGGTCCGGAAATTCCTGGCTTTCACGTTACTCGGGAATATTGGTAAACCAACAGCATGTTTTCCTGATATCACTGACTTGCGTACATTTACATGTGTATGTATCCTGAAACATTCACAGGATGCACTCTTAATATTCACAGTAGCGCTATAAGCATGTGTGCAGTTTTACTTCCTGTGTCAACTAGAACATGTCAAACGGCCATATCTTGCAACATAAGGCGACGGCCTGGTAGTCATACAATTCAGCACGTTTATATGTCTGTGTATTGAGCAGGGAGTGGTGCTCTCCAGGCACAAATATAACCAGGGATACAAATTTAAAGAGACGCTCAGTTTTCAGAGCGACCAACACCTCGGGAACACCAGATAACTGCGTGAGTCAATGTTGCTCGTGGAGGTGCTGAACAAACGCTGAGGCCCGTTTGCCAATCACAACGTGGTTCCTTCCAAGCCCTCAAATCTGCAAGCCCGCGCTGGTGCAAAATATGAAGAAGAGGTTGGTGCGCTAAACGGAGCATGTCTGTAAGTATGTATCCCTGACGATGTTTGTGCCTGGAGAGCACTATGTAAGAAATGGTCTTCAGGCACAATCTTCCTCAAGCCACTCAAGCTCAACTGATGCGGGATAAATTCCGCGAAACACTGTGTATTGAGCAGGGAGTGGTGCTTTCTCGCAGGTTTTCCGATCGGAGGATTCGATGGACTTCTCGTGTGCTCTGGATGGCAGTCGTGAGTCATTCAAGTGAGAATTCAAGTCGGCAGGAAAACTGCGAGCTCTCATGTAGGGAGCAACACAGATTTCCCCAAGTAACGCCGAAGTCGCGCACATCTCTTCCTCACATTGTTGTCCCCAGCACCGGTTTGCGTATTAGAGGGTCTGGAGGCGCCAACCTTTTGATTGCCCACCGTCCTCAGCGCTTGTTCAGCACCTTCACGAGCGACACTGACTCACGCAGATGTCTGGTGTTCACGAGGTGTTTGTCGCGCTGGAAACGGAGCGTCTCTGTGAATTGGTATCGCTGGTGATGTTTGTGCCTGAAAAGCACTATATAAGTGGTGGTCTTCAGGCACAATCTTCCTCAGCCTCCTCTCAAACTCAACTTAGGAGGGGTGAATACCCCAAAACACTGTGTATTGAGCAGGGAGTGGTACTTTCCTGCAGGTTTGCCGAGTCGAAGGCTCGATGGCCTTCTGGTGTGCTCTAGATGGCAGTCGCGAGTCAGTCAAGTGACAATTCATGCGGGCAGGAAAACCGCGAGCTCCCAGGTAGGGAGCAACACACAATTCCCAATAGTGCCGTAAAATCCCGCCAGAGCGCCCGGTCTCTCCCATCCGCCCCTCCCTCACTTTTCTTGTCAGGGACGTCATTGATTGTATCCTCGTATGACTCTGTCGCAGTCTGTGATGCCGTACTGTACTGCAGACGCGTGCTCAACCCCGTTGGAAATTTACGCAACCATGCCCACCCTCTTGACCAGGTCTGGCGCAGTCTGTGATGCCGTACTGTCACTCAACGTGCGGTGGAAAAGTGATCCTGGCGTGATCGCCATAATTTGATCCAACCGACAACAAGCTCACACAACTCAGTTTGGTATATTTACAGGATACAGGAACAATATGATACAGGTGAAACAAGAGAGAAAGAAACCTATCCGTCCATCACGAAAGGAACAACAACTAACCAGAAAAGGAAAAAATCGAAGAAACAAGTAGCGCAAGCGAAAGCCAAAACGCTCTCCTCAGCAGAACGTGCACACACACGTGCGCCTACAAAGCACCCACAGCAGCGCAAACGACGCCAACGTACTACACTAATCTACACTAATCTACATGCATCAAATAAGGAATCCAAAAGCAATGGAAAAAGTAGCCAGCTCTGCAGAAGGATCCGCGACTGAGTACAGTCCGCGTAGCCATGGGACCTCATGACGTCAACCAAACAAAAGACACAGAAAAGACGTGTCAGATAAACAATAAATACCGATTCAAACAGCAAACTAATAAGCTAACGATAAACTAGTAACACAGAGACAATTCAACTGTCACAAAGTACAACAAAATCACATGCAAGAAGTCCTTTCACTTTGTCCACTGCTCTTTGCGTGACATCACTCCCCACCAAAGGACTTCCTGGGGATCACAATCCTAAAGAAACGAATGCACGAACAACACAATCGACTCTGGTATTCCGCACGCCACAATGAATACGACTGCGTGCCAAACACCGCTGATCATCGTCGCTGTACTCTTCCTTGAGCACATTACCCAGGCGCTGCATCCTGCGACTGACATTCCATCTTTTCATCAACTTGATGGCATCCAGCACATCACTTTCTGGCGGTCGTTGGTCAGCCTTCCTCCGTGAAACAACAATGCACTGCGTTTCAAACGTTGTGGCTCCTCCATCTGCCACCGCCGTTCCATTTACGCCTCGATACAGGCCACCGACACAGTGCATCCGGCTTTTGTGTCCAATTCGCTGTTGCCATTTACGACCTTCATTTCCGTATCCACCTCAGCCTGTTTCATGGCTGACACTCCAAAGCACTGTCCACTGTGCTGGGTTGTCGGAGCGACGGGCCGATTCTCCACTGACCCTCGTCGTCCACGCGCCTCTTGGTCAAACACAACCGTTGTTTCCTTGTACCTTGGAAACGTAATCCTGGTACTTGTACTTGGGACTGTCATTACCCCCACAGCACTGCTGTCCACTGGTCCACAAGTAGACGCAGCCTCCGCTGCAGAGCGCTCCCCTCGCAACTTCGCTTCGGCCGCTCGGGACGCATGCCCCCGTTGAGCACGCACCTCCTCCCATTGGATAGCCTGCTCCCTTCGAGCGTTGACCTCCTTCACCTTTCTTTCAACGTACTGCGCGAGTCGGCTCCCCTCGAAACCCAGGGCCTTACCAACTCGCAGCAACCGTCCCTCCAACAGCAGCCCCCCCGCGGACTCTGCTGAGTCTCCTGCGCCCTCACTGGTTCTCTCCTCGAGCATCGTGGCCACTTCCTGTCAGCGCCACTGGATCCAAACAGCGTATCTATTCTGGCGTGATCGCCATAATTTGATCCAACCTACACCAAGCTCACACAACTCAGTTTGGGATATTTACAGGATACAGGAACAATATGATACAGGTGAAACAAGAGAGAAAGAAAGCTATCCGTCCATCTCGGAAGGTACAGCAACTAACCAGAAAAGGAAAATATCGAAGAAACAAGTAGCGCAAGCGAAAGCCAAAACGCTCTCCTCAGCAGAACGTGCACACACACGTGCGCCTACAAAGCACCCACAGTAGCGCAACCGACGCCAACGTACTACACTAATCTACGCTAATCTACATGCATCAAATAAGGAATCCAAAACCAACCGAAAAAGTAGCCAGCCATGCAGAAGGATCCGCGACTGAGTACAGTCCGCGTAGCCATGGGACCTCATGATGTCAACCAAACAAAAGACACAGAAAAGACGTGTGAGATAAACAATAAATAAACCAAACGCAGATTCAAACAGCAAACTAGTAGGCTAACGATAAACTAGTAACACTGAGACAATTCGACTGTCACAAAATACAACAAAATCACATGCAAGAAGTCCTTTCACTTTGTCCACCGCTCGTCGCGTGACACGTACTGTACTGCAGACGCGTGCTCAACCCCGTTGGAAATGTACGCAACAGTGCCCACCCTCTTGACCAGGGATCGCACAAACCCTGCGTTTTGTCGGGTCTGTACGACTCCTGGCTCTTGACCTTTGGTCGGTGTACGAGGTGCACGAACAGTTTTCGTAGGGTGAGTACTTTTTCATGTAGCACTGAATGCGGCAAGTAGGACTCGCCCATCCGCCCCTCCCCACCTGAAGCGTCGAGGAGGTAGGGGCGCTCTGGCGGGATGTTACGGTACTATTAGTGTCTAAAATGGCTGACTTCAGCAAATGCTTTCTTCAACTATGCCTGCACCGCAGTATAAATGGTCGCAACGGATGTCCAGTTTTGCTTCCTGTGTCACTGGTCACATGCCAGCCGTCACAATCTTGCAGAATAATATGGCCAGGCATGTACACCAGCATGTCTTAGATGACAGATGGTTTCCAGATGCTTTGCACTCCCTGGTGCTTAGCTAAGTGTGGTTGCCTTTACGTGGTAGCTCTTGCTAATCGTGCCACGTGATATTACAAGGCAAGTAGTCAACATGTTTTGCATGCCATATGGTTCCGGTGTGCTATGCATTGGTGGTTGGCTACCTGTAATTTCCTCTACGTGGTACACCTATCATACTGAGGCTTGTGCAGGTCCGTTTTCCCGCCAGTTGTTGGTGTACGTGATGATTCCGCCTCTGAGCTCCACTGCTGGCGAACACATGTTTTCTCGTGCATACGTTCCAAAGTTATGCCATGAAGCTGCGAAAACGGAGAACGTTGACCCTTGCGACTGTAATGCCAAGAAACACTCTGTTCGTTCTGTGGAAACCTTTGGTTTGGAGTGTATTTCATGAGTGAGGGTGATCACCGTCGAATCCAGCAATGTAGTTGGACGGACAAGTTGCTGAACAGTCACCATTACAAGTTCTTCACTCTGGTCTGTCGGATAAGATGGTGCCCCTCTCTCTTGGTTTGTACCTCGTCGCGCTGATCACAGTAGTGGTAACAAGCAGCGATACTAATTCAATAGGTATGAAATACTGTGCTTTCTAGCTGTCTAGCGTTAACAGAACAAAATCCACGTTCACTAAAAAGCTAGAGATAGGTGCTCTTCTCTTTCCAGAGTAAGCGAAGTACATATTGTGTATTTGTGCTGCCTGGTGATTGATTGAGTGCCATGAAACTAGCTTGAATTTTGAAGTGTGAGTGGGTGTTGTGTCCACACTGCACTCAAGCCAGTTGATCAGGAATTCAGATCATATATTAATTTTTCAGCTGAAATGTGACTATGCACGCGGGCTTCACGAGTGGCTTTGCTAGTTGTGTTAATTTTTTCCCTCTAGAACAAATTTTAGTTTTCGCATGTACCCATAGGCAGCACTACGAGGTGGTTTGGCTTTTTTAACATGGTTGTAAAATGACGTTTTTTCAGTCACTTCTAGACAAGCTACGTCCAAATGAATTGTTGCATGTGGAAGTGCTATCCTTCATGCCCGTTGTGTCCAAAAATGGGAATGATTCCACTTTGGAAAGTGTCTTGAATCATGTCCTTCTTTCATTGTATTCTCAGGATTCAAATAATTGGTGTGTCATTTTTTAACAAATTTGTAAAATGGCATCACAAACTGGGATATTCGGTCATCAATGTTCTGAAGTTGATAGATATCACTTCAAGGATTGCTAGTGGATGAAATTAATCTATCAGCAGAGGAGTGAACTGCATTGTATGCTGCGAAACCCGTGTTTTTGTATTTGTAACTAGTGGCTGTGTTATACGGTGGAATTGGATAGATAGCATAGCATCGCGGCGATGTTTTCGTTCTCACAGAGTGTATTCCGTGACGTACTGTTCTTCATTACTGTCTCTAGGGATGGCAAGACGGCCTGACGTCGTCCAAAGGCCCTGCGGAAGCAATTCACTGCCCTCCTCGTCCATTCAGGGGCTCATTTTACACATTTTACACAAAATGGCAAAGCACCCACCACTAGTTATACCAACGTGGCAGGGAGAATAAAATTATATGCACCAAATTTTCTGGTCAATGTTGATCTACGATAAACTGGCTCTCATTTGCCACCACCCATGTTTCGATACAGCCATCCGGAGCAGAGAAACATCCAGAAGAAAAGCAAATTTTACACATTTGTTAAAAAATGCCAAATGTTAAAAAAAGCCAAATCACCTCGTAGTATACAGCCTCTTTTACGGGCAGAATAAACAAAATGAATATTTTTTGCCAAGTTTTCCAAAAACCTTCAACTCAAAGTTCTAGAAATAAAAAAGGCAAAAACACTCAAAAAAACCAAAAACAAAACCATACGAGCATCATAGTGATTTTATATGAGCCGAGCCAAGCAAAAAGGTGGCTTAGGCATAATTTTTGGAAATTTCTTTTTTCATGCCAAAGCGATGTCTACCTATCCAACTTCCATCAAGGAAATTTTGGTGCCCATCTGAAATGTATATGTGCCATAAATAAGCATACATTGCCCACATGTCACAGAATGCCTGGTACCAATGAAACTAAGATAATAATTATGAAGACCTACTCAAGAAAACATGGGACACCAAGTGGAGACAGAGCTTAGCAGGTGTGGAAGCAATACAAGAGGAACGAGCACTTGTGTTCTGATTAGAAGATCCAAGAAAGAAGAAATAATTGATCTATTCATCTCATTTCATCACGCAACACGAATTTTCATATCCTTCAATGATTTTGTGAGTCTGTGACTATATTTTTCGCTGGGCTGGGAAACGTCGCATCTTACCAAGGCAGTCCGTCATCCTCTCTCCAATCACCTACGCCCACATGAATTTATCCTTCCCTGTAGCTCATAGTGTTGTGCCAGAGATCGAGCTCCATTGGTCCCTTGCACGTAGGTCCAACAGACTGCACATCGCTAAAAGGCGGCACTGATTCTTTGTCCGTCCTAGTCCATGGCATTCTCCTTCCCTGGTGTAGGTAGTGGTATAAGCACCACGGGACGATATGCTAGCAGGTAGAGTCAATGCATCGTTTCGTCGTGTCGCACTATTGTCCTTGAAATGAGGAAATTTTGGAGTACAGTACGCCACGTCATGAACATTTGAAGGTACCCGAAACAAAGTGAAACATCGCAGCAAGATCCAACTCACTAGGGAGCTTGTCAGAGTGATGGCCGGACGGCTTGTAGACGTCTCCACATTGGTATACCAGACGCTCTAGACTAGTCGTGGCCACGATGAGAACCATAGCCACTATAAATGAGCGAGTTTTCCTCGTCAACTAGGGTTGGGCGCACACGGAGACAGAGTGTCATCCAGCTCGCCTCCACATTCTCCAGAACGCTCCATTACGATCTCTGGCAGCGCCGAGAAATCCACTCAACGATGAAAGAGGGAACACTGAAGAAGTGTTGCTCAAAAATAAAAGGCCTCTTCCTTCTTCTCCACTTGCAAACTATTTACTTGAATTTGAAAGGATGCTCGAAAGTGAATATTTTCGCGACTGCGCTCGAGTAGAATTTTGCCGACTGTGACGTTTTGGTGATTTTCTCGATTTGTTGGCAAAACGCTAAGCCACTTTTTAGCTTGGCGCGGCTCATATATCTACTTAGGTAAAAAGCAGCAAATTCGACTTCAAGTCAAGAATCTAGTCACTGATATCGTTTGTGCACGCTAACCCAGTACCCGGGCCTCTACCACTGCCAGCCCAGCAGAGGCAGTGCACTTTTACCTGCTAGAGTGCTCAGCACCTCTGGCGGCTAGAGTGCAGTACACAACACAAACACACAGAAGTGGCCCTTGACAAGAGGCCGAGCGTAAGGCCAATTGGCGTGGGTGAGGTGTTGCAGCATTGTCACAAAGGCAATTTTGAAAGTTGTAAGCCACGAAGTTCAGGAAGCTTGTGCTTTCATTCAGAAATGTTTCGGGTCTTCCTGTGGGCATAGAGGCGCCCCTTGCCAAAATGTAACAAATTTGTACAGTTCTCCTGCGAGACCGTTTGTTTCTGGCGGTGATGAAATTTCTTCGGATGAGGGGACGACACAGGGCGACCCCTTGTCCATGTTGTTTTATGCGCCTGCGACTTTGCCTTTGGTAACGACTCTGCAGGTTGCCCACGCGTCAGTACGGCAGATATGGTATGCGAATGATTCTGGCGCGGCCGGTCAGTCGTTTATCTGCGCAGATGGTGGGCTGATATCCAAGTTTAGGGCGAGAAGTATGGTTACAACACCAATCCCGACAAGACCCTTCTTCTCGTCAGGCCCAAGATGGAGGCGGAGGCGTGTCGCGTTTTCTCTGGCACTGGCATCCGGATTGTAACAGGTGCGGCCAAGTACTTGGGATCCTTTATCGGGGAGTCAGGGGCGGTTGCCAATCGTGTGCTGCAACGAATTTCAGAGTGGACCAAGGAGGTGAATCAGCCTGCCGATGTGGCCGAGACTGAGCCACGTGCAGCTTATGTGGCATTGACACATGGTCTCCGGGGAAGATGGACGTATCTCCTTCGAGCCATTACCCCGTGAGTGCTTAACTGATTAAGATGACGTCATCAACACTCCGTTATCACCCTCCATGACAGGAAGAGAGATAATCTCCGAGACAGGGATCGCTGTCTTACAGCCCCAGACTCGCTCGGGTGGCCTCGCGATGCCGTCGCTCGTCCGGATGGCCGGTGGAGCACTCGAGGCCTCCTGGACAATAACGGTGGTCCAGATGTGGGAGATACCGCGGCAGAATGACTCCTCATTTCCATAAATTTATATTGCCTGTGATTCCCCCGAGCGCGCCAAAACTACTGCTGCAAATCGTAGCATGAAATTGGATAACCTGCGGTGTGCTGACGTGCATAGGACGTTAGATACATCAACTGTTTGCCAGTTGCAGCACCTTTCTGCCAAGGGTGTCTCTAGCTGGCAAACACCATGCCCTTAAAGGAGCATGGTTTCAGCGTGCCGAGATGTGACTTCCGCGATGCCATTGCATTGAGGCATGGATGGCCTCTGAAAGATGTACCATTAACGTGCGTATGTGGCAAGGACTTCACTCAAGCACATGCAATGTGTTGTCCGACGGGGAGCTTCCCTACCGTCTGACACAATGAAGTGCGTGACATCATTGCTGGTTTGCTAACTGAAGTTTGCCCATATATAGCAGTTGAACCTGTGTTAGCTCCCGTTCAGGATGAGCTATTCACTGCAGCCAGTACGATCAAAGCAAATGATGCAAGGTCGGACATTCGTGTGCGAAGGTTTTGGACTCGTGTGCAAAACACATTTCTCGATGTACGAGTGTTCCATCCAGACGCAGCTTCATAAGCTAGTAGAAATATGTCGGCCCTTTTCCTGCAACACGAAAGGCAGAATAAATTGCAGTATAACGAAAGAATTGTGCATGTTGACAGTGGGAACTTTACTCCACTTTACCACGGCTGGCAGCATATCCCCAGAATTTTCGCGGTTTCTGAAGCGCTTCTGTGGCATGTTGGAGCAGCATGACCACAAGCTCTATGGGCAAGTGATGGCATACCTGCGATGTTGGCTATCCTTTGCGCTGCTTCGCGCAGCGTTTATGTGGTGTAGAGGAGTGCGCTCTGCGTATCATCGCATGATCAATATCTTGAGGCCCTTGGCGATGGCGGAGGGTAGGTTGTGATCGTCTGCTATGGTGTGCCGGAGTTTGATATTGTAAGGTACATTATGTCATTTATCATATCGTGTTTCCTTTCTGTCATAAGACTGAGAGGGTATGGCATTCTCATTCCATGACAGTGCTCGTTTCATTGCATTTTGTGGTATTTGAATAGGATTCCAATTTACTTATCACATTCTTCCTTTCATGCAATTGTTTCAGCACTTGAATTGTGTTCTATTCTTCCATACATTGCAAGTTGTGTTTTGTTTGCCCGTAAAAAGGGGCTGTTGTAGCAGTACACAAGAAGTGTACTAAGCAATGTAAGGGCGGATGTGCTGTTATCATTAGTTTTGAGTACATGTACTTGCAAACAGGAAATATTTTTCTGTAATTCCGAGTTTCATGGTTCGACAAGCCATCCGTAGACAACCACTATGAAGGATGTTGCTAGATGTGCAGGCACAGAGGTAAGCAGAGGAGATGGGAGAGAACATTTAATGGCAACTTAAAGTATCGCTTGTATTACAGTGGAGTCGCGTGCCTAAGAACATGGAGCCCAAGAACGTCCAGCCTAGCTGGACATGCTAAAAATGGCACAACACGTAAGATTCACAGTACACCAAATCTTCGACCATATCGAGAAGGATTTTTTTTCATGGTGAGTGAGGGTAGCGTTTTTTTCAGCTCGTAGATTTTCGCCTTTTGGATAGCCCAGTCGGCATCAGGCCGGTCTGGAGGTACCGGTAGGGTCTTAGCAGCGGTTGTAGTAGTCCAGTGTAATAGGTAGCAGTAGTAGTGTGGTGCCCGTAGTCGTAGTCCTAATTTTTTTTGAAATGGGCGAGCCGACAAAACTGCTCTGCTCTCTGCCTGGTATTGAGCAAAATGTGGTTAGCTTGCTGCAGACTTTGACCACTTTTGTCAGCGAGTCTAGAGACCGGGAGAGGTGCCTCTTACGACGCTTAGATGAGCTCTCTGCACAAATCGTGGAGTTGAAGGCGGAGGTTCGTGTCTCCCTTGAAAAGAAGTCCACCATTACAGCCGTGGATTCCTCCTCGGAGCTGCCCGGCAGTACCCATACTCTCAACAGCCAGCGTACACGCCGTACCCGTACCAAAGGCAAAAGCAAGCAGCAGCAGGATCTGCAAGACCAGGAAACAACTGGAGCACACGTGGAGGCCGTATCCCGTAGCGGCACTTTCGAAAAAGTGATCGAGGACAGTGGGCCCTCACGCACGGAGTGCTCGGACGCAGAGGACTTTCAGCAGCATGGAGGATGTCGATCCGGATACATGCCAGCCAAGCCTGTGCCCAACGCAACCCCTGCATTGGACTTGGAGGCCATCCAGGATGATTCTTGGCAGTTGGTGGCTCAAGAGCCTCACCGCAAGAAGCGAGTAGTTGTCTTTATTGGCAATCTTAGTTCCCAGTGCAATGACCAACGGCTAAGCGAGTTCATCACAACACGCTCCACCGCAGTACACCAGACAGTTGCAGTTCATGATTGCAGTGTCCGTGAAAACAAGAAGGGAATGATGAAAGGAAGAGTAACTGTTGATGCTGATGCCCTCCCCACAGTCACCTCTGTAAACTTTTGGCCTAGACCACTGTATGCGAGGGAGTGGACATTCCATGAAAAACGTCATGGGCCAGTGCCAGGAAAGGGAAATGGACAGTCTGTGCTGTCGAAGAAGTCAGGCAAGGACTCAGGCAAGGACTCAGCCACTCACAGCTCCGACCTGACACCATTGCCTCCCGACCGCAAGCGGCGGCATGGGGATTCACCTGACTCCGGCAGCCCACTGCTCAAGAAACTGTACGAAGACCACCAGCAGCAAGAGTCTGCCGAGCAACAACAACTGAATGCAGACGGCCAGCAATCATGAAGCTCCTCCTGACCAATGCAGGCGGGCTGCTGTCCAAATTCGGAGAGTTTCAGCACACCCTGTTGCTCTCAGGTGCGGATGTTGCCATAGTGACTGAGACGAAACTAACAGTGGATAAATGCTCTCACAGTGCATCTATGATCCCGGGATACTGTGGCCCGATTCGCCGAGACCGAACAGAACACGGAGGCGGCATTGGAGTCTGGATCAAAGCCGGCATCGCGTACCAGCATCTGGATCAGTACCATTCTGCTGAATTCGAAACAGCCTGGCTCACAGTTGGCCAGTGCAACAGCAAAACTGTCATAAGTGCAGTCTATCGCCCTGGTTCCTGCGCTGACAATGATCTGGCTCTACTCGAGCACTTAGACCAAAACATAGATACCATGCGGCAGCATGGGAAGCACATGATTCTGGCTGGAGATTTTAATGTTCACAGCACGTCCTGGCTTGGCAGCTCTCGAACAACAATCGCAGGGGAGTTCTTGGAAGAAATCAGCGCAACACACTGTCTTGTCCAGCACGTGACCCAGCCAACCCGTGGGCCAAACACATTGGATCTGGTCTTGTCCGACTTTCCTGGCACTGTCCACACAGCAGTATCATCTCCCATCGGGCGCTCTGACCACTGTGTAGTACTGTCAAACTTTCAGGAAATCACTCCTGTACTGGAGCGGCCAACAAGCAGGAAAGTATGGCGTTGTGGCCAAGCAGACTGGGGCAGACTGAGGGCACATTTCCGCAGCTTTGAATGGGCTGCTGTCGTCTGCGATGTCCCCGAACTTGCATGTGAACAACTCACAACTGTAATTCTGGATGGAATGGACACGTTTATACCATCTAAGACCCTGACAGTACGGACGACAGACCCTTGTTGGTGGACACCTGAGTGCAGCACTGTAGTTCAAGCAAAGACTCGTGCATGGAAACGGTGGCGTCAGCACCCCGATGATGGAGATTTGCGAGCTTTATTCATCGACCTAGTGGCCCGAACAGCTGCTATTTTGCTGCGCGCCCAATCATCACCTGATGCTCGTGTCAAAGCTAAGCTCAGCTCAGGCTCACTTAACGACAAGCAATGGTGGTCCAACATGAAGAGAGCTGCTGGGATGGAACGTGCCTCTGAGATACCTCTGCTGAAGGACACCGACGGCACAGAGTATCCAACTCGCCAAGCCAAGGCCAATAGCCTCGCAAGGTACTACTCCCAGAAGTGTAGCCTTGCAGATGATGACATCTCTCCAGACGATCTGCCAGAAATGCAGCATTTGGACCGCCATGGTCTTGACCGCATCCATTTCCGGCTTGCTGATGTACGCCGCCGTCTAGCCAAGCTGAATACATCGAAGGCAACAGGACCTGACAATATTCCAGCAAGAGTCCTAGCTCAGTGTTCCAGTGAGCTTGCAGAACCAGTCACCAAACTGTTCTCACTCTGCTTTCGCCACGGTGTTCAACCTACCAAATGGAAGCTGGCTCATGTGGTTCCAGTCTTCAAGAAAAGCCCCCGCTCGGATCCCTAGAATTACCGGCCAGTCTCACTACTATCCATCCTGTCAAAAGTAATGGAGAGCATAGTAAACAAGCAGCTCGTGAATTATCTGGAGCGTTTCAATATTCTGCCCGACAGTCAATATGGCTTTCGGCAAGGAAGAGGCACGTGCGACATCCTCACTGCTTTGCACACTGAGTGGGTCAAGACTGTCAGCGATGGAGGGTACGCTCACATGGTGGCGGTGGACATAGCAGGAGCATTTGATCGGGTATCACACTCTGGACTGATTTTCAAAGCCAAGAATGTTGGCATTGGTGGCTGCCTACTGCACTGGCTGCAGGATTACCTCCTGAACCGCAAACTATCAGTCCTGGTCCACGGCGACTCATCCTCTCCGGCGCCCATAACAGCAGGTGTGCCCCAAGGCAGTATCCTTGGCCCGACACTTTTCCTCTTGTATGTGTCTGACCTGGATCAGTGCCTGTCTCCCGGGACGCGACTAAGTTCCTTTGCAGACGACACAACCCTCTACAGCCTCATCCGCACCCAGGACAATATGCATGACATGACTGCCGCCTTGCAATCCAGCCTCAAGCGTCTTGAAGAGTGGGGAGAACGCTGGCGCATCAGATTCGAGCCTGACATCAAGTTTGGAGGTATCGCTGTTCCGGAAGCCAACACCATCAAGCTTCTTGGAGTGACATTTGACGCCAAGCTGTCATTCCGGGATCACTTGCACTCAATTGCGACACGTGGCTGCCAGAGACTGGGTGTTCTCCGTCGGGCTTGCCGGGTGTTAGATTACCATGGCCGGCTTTGTGCATACAAGGGATTTGTGCGACCCATCCTCGAGTATGCTCCCCTTGTGTGGATGGGAGCTGCATCCAGCCACCTCGCCCGACTCGACCGTGTACAGAAACGTGCAATGGCCATTATTGGCCCTGGTGCCCTTCTCCAAAGCCTGTGCCACCGCCGGATTGTATCTGGGCTTGTATACCTGTACAAGCTCCAGTGCATCCCAGGACCACCCCAGCTCACCGCCATGATCCCCCCTCCAGCCAACCATGTAGAAGCTCGGCGCACCCGGAGTCAACCTCCTCCTGGCCAGCAGCACCATGTGCAGCTGCAGCAAGTCCTGGACAGGAGAGCACCTGCCTATGCTTCTCGCTCCTTCCCTTTTTCTGTAGTCTCAGTATGGAACAACTTGCCAAGCGAAATTGTAAGGGCTCCACTCAGCTTGAAGCGGCTCCACACGTTCAAAGAAGATGTCCATAAGTACCTCACGCACCAACACTGGCTGATGGCTACCGACTTCTACGGGTGAACTTCTGACTGTGGCACGGGTCATGTTCCTTGGTTCGGCTCTGCTGATGATATTGGGCTTCATTTACCTTTTATTATTTAAATTTTTATTATTAATTTTTTATTTAGTTTGTTTTGTTTGTTATGATTTCTTGGTTTTCCACCCGGTTTAGTTATAATTTAAAATTAGTTATTATTTGGTGCAGCTTTAGCGCTATGTGGTTTATTATTTCCTTTTTCTTAATTTCGTATTTAGCGCTTTTGGGCGTCATTATTTTCTTCTCATTATTTCGCACCAAGTTATTATTTGTGGTATTCTCTAGCTTCTGTTTGGTTTGCAGTTGTTCTTGTGCACCCCCCCCCCCCCCTCACACACACACACACACACTTTTTTCGATGCCTAGTTGCAACGCTGACGCCGAGACCTCTGGTTGGTTGAGTTGCTCCCAGCACATCAGCACGTCGTCCCTACATCCCCTATGTTTTGTCCTTTTCCTCGTTTCTTTTGTTCTCCACCTGTTTTCCAGTAGGGCTGTGTCAATAGTAAAAAAAAAAAAAAAAAAATCTCAGTACAAGGTGATACGCAACCACATTGTACTTTTCGGTCTGTATAGATGACGTTTTCACGCGACCAGTATGTGACGTTGTCATGCCAAAGCATGTGCCACCCACTGCAAATGACCGGGAGATTAAAAAATATATTAAGAAGATTTCACCTGGCCTTGTTGTCTTTGCTAACCGATTCCGTCTGGAGTAGTTAGTTCTGTTTTGTGTCGTGAACTAGCACTACCGCAGTCCCGATTTGTTGTCTGTACCTTTTCCTTCTCACGAAAAAAATGCACTGCAGCTCTATGGGCACTGCAAATGTTTTCAGTTGTACTTGCAACTCAGAACGATCCTGGAAAAATGATGATGCAGCAGATGCAGCAATTCGAGAAATTGTTTTCAAGAACACACATTCTCCTCGTCCTACTAGACAGCGTCAGACGTTTATTGTGGACTGCTCATCCTGAGAATTTTTATGTTCCCCTCTAGCTCTGCGTGTCCAACTCGCTTCCTCCGACCACACAAGGAATCCTGGGACAAACAACTGACTTCTTCCAGAAACTCAAACCAATCTATAACCTCACGGGCAGGGTTGCCCTTACCCGTGACAAAGCGGTTTCCATGACGTTACGTCAACATCCACATCAACTCCCTCTCCCAAACTGCAAGAGATGGAAAGAGCAGAGAAAACGATTGCAGTTTGAAGAAAAATGAAGGGACAAATCAAACGGAATAAAGATGAAAACAAAAACGATCAGTTCTACAGCACGTCTACAGATGTAAACGCTGTGGTGGCTGTTGTGAACCCTCTGGTTCTCTAAAGTATCAGGAACGAACGACCCCACACGGCACGAGGACAACTATTTATTCTCAACAGTATATTTCACTTCCATCGACTAATAACAATGAATGAATGAATAATGACCAACTAACACTAAAACCACCAGGTAGTTATAGCGTGAAAATGACAGCATTAAATTATGAGAAAAGCATACACATACAACATACATCTACA
Source organism: Sycon ciliatum (assembly GCF_964019385.1). NCBI lineage: Eukaryota > Metazoa > Porifera > Calcarea > Leucosolenida > Sycettidae > Sycon > Sycon ciliatum. The sequence goes on along the minus strand of NC_088652.1, from coordinate 5,030,780 downwards.
GCGCACACAGCAAACCGCCCATAGCGCATGTTGCGTATACTACGTCGTAAACATCAGCGGTACGGTGGCGTCGGGATACAACTGCATTGAAACGAACACAATGCCACAAGCGAGAAGGCCTTTCACTCTCGAGAACTTGTGGTTTCACAACATTCTCCCCGCCAAAGGGCTTCTCACCGCCGTACAACAACTCATGAGTCAAGGGGCTTACTACGCGTCATCTGCTGCTGCGTTGGTGGCCATGTTAGAATATCACTAATGCCCACCACTTCGGCCAACTCGATTTCGCGGGGCAGACGCTGGACCAGACAACACACAACTGATACTTTCACCAAGCTCGTCGATGTGGGCTGTCACACACGACACGGTCACCGGTACACTGCTTCGACGCGGGGCGGGCGCGAAACCCGAGAACACACATCCGATCTCTGTGTTCCACACAGTCTCGCCGTTGACCTCTTCCGTGATAACCAGTATCGTCCTTCTCAATTCCTTAGCTTCTACTCCTTGCACCTCTACGTCTTGCGCCTCTACGTCTTGCGCCTCTACGTCTTGCGCCTCTACGTCTTGCGCCTCTACGTCTTGCGCCTCTACGCCTTGCGCCTCTGCGTCTTGCGCCTCTTCGTCTTGCGCTTCTACGTGTTGCGCCTCTACGTCTTGCGCCTCTACGACTTGCGCCTCTCCGTCGTGCGCCTCTACGTCTTGCGCCTCTACGTCCTTCGGCCGAGACTCCAGCTGCTTCTGAGCGTCTCTGACCGATGCCGCCACGCATTGCACCGACGCAGTGGGCCTTGGATGTGATCCTCCCACTGGCTTTGAATACTTCTCTGACCGCTGCTTGTCTGTAAGCAAAGTCTTCCACGCCTTGTCCGTCGTCCTTTCGCGTGAGGCAAGCAAATCTCGCTTTGCTCCCTCATATTTACTGCTGGCGATGCGCTTGTTCATCTTCTTGAGCTTTTCGTCAAACTCAAAAAAAACAAAAACTAAAAAACCTTTGGCGACCACGCCAGGATACGAAGCGAGCATGGCACAGGAACTATGGATCATTGAAGCAAGCTTTATCGCTAGCGGAATTCGGTATGGATTTGAAGGCGATAGGTTGAGAGAATACGTGGAGAAGAGGCTCCGACAGAGCGAGGAGTTTGAAGAGCGCAGTGCTAGACGGCAAGAGGGTGCGCTCCGCACAGATTTTGACGAAAAGCTCAAGAAGATGAACGAGCGCATCGCCAGCAGTAAATATGAGGGAGCAAGAGCAAGCCCGTCAGTGATCTTCTGAAGCAACATGAGCGCTGCAAGAAGAGTGAGTATGCCGAGCGTATCAACAATGTCGACCGTGGTTCATTTACCCCTATAGTCTTTACCACGGCGGGTTGTTGTGCTCCGGAGTGTACTGCATTCATTAAGCGGTTGTGTGCATTGCTGGCAACTGCCGATCGACCGTATGCCCAGCTAATGGCCTATGTGCGGTGTCGCTTGTCCTTCGCTTTGCTCAGGGCAGCCATAATGTGCATTCGCGGTGCACGTTCGGCCTACCATCGTCCAGTTAATGCGATGAGGGAGTTGGCCATTGTGGAGAGCGGCTTCTAAGCATGTGACTGAGTGGTCTCTGCATGTTGATCGGGTAGCGGAGTTCCATCACTGACACAGTGTGCGGGTATTGCATTATGAATTGGTTGAGTAGATAGTTCCGGAATTAATTCCGTGTTCGATATTGTTTATTTTTTACATATTTTTATTTTATTTTATTCGTGTTCGATATTGAATTTTAATTTTAATTTATCTATTTTTTTACTTCCTCCGCGTCATCGAAATTGTCGCAGTTTGACTTTTGATATAAAACGGGGTATTTACTCACCACCACTCGTACCAGAGGCAAGGAATCGGACATAGGCGATAGTCATCAGTATAGGGTGACGGCAAAGTTCTATTTTCTGTTATTGAAAGCGGGAATTTTTGAACTAGATGCAATTTCTTCGCTGGTGTCGCTGCGATGGTAATTTCGACTCGCTGAGATCAGTCAGGCGTTGAAGCCTGCACATTTCTCGTGCTTATGGCCATTCACTCAAGCCTCATCACTGTTTTACCTTAGCTGGGGTGAGAATGACTGCGTGGAACAAGTGGCAGCGCTTGGAGAAACATCGAGGGGTCAGCAAACTAATTGCCTGCAACAGCGATAAAATTTGTCGCTCTGGCTGAGACACTCAGTACAAGATTGTACTTGCAAGAGCCGTGTAGACTCTACACGTATTGCTAGTGATGCACGCGCAGGTGCCGTACCATGGTATACCAGTGATGCTGAAAAAGAGGGCGCGCTGGACGTGATAGTACACTTACCTGCATGAGCTGTGACCACACAGCTACGGTAAAATAAATGGGCATGCCCCGGCTAAAAAATGTTCGTTTCAAGATCGAGGTGATTTCGCCGACGGTAATCAACCGACCTCGCAACGATCGTGTATTCTTACTAGGCTTCGTTGGTGGTGAAGTAGAAATCATCCAGAGCTAGCAGACGACAAGCATAGCAGCTCTTGTCCTGTGGAGAAAGTCAAAGCGTTTGAGATGAGGCGCGACCAACTTTCAACCTTCCTTGAAATATTTCGGAACGATATTTTTGCGTCCATTGACATCAGCGACGACGAGGACTTCATCTCTGCATGAAACCTCTCAGTCCAACTGTCCTGGAACGTTACTCTAGTCTTCAGACTATCATACTGTGTAATAAGTTTTGAATGGCTTAGCTTATGGAGTTGTCAGTACCAAGTGACAAGTCACTAGTCAAACTGCGACAATTTCGATGACGCGGAGGAAGTACAAATATTGTTTTTATTCCATTTCACATTTTTCATTCGTGTTGGGTTTAACTACTCACTGTACTGATCATCATCATCATCATCATCATCATCATCATCATCATCATCATCATCATCATCATCATCATGTGACCAAGCCGCTTTTACGGGCAACAATATTATGAATATAAAACGCAAGGTATTGTAAGAGCAATTTTCTGAAAATAATGTTAAAACACGAAATATAAAAATGCATTATCACACCGTAGCCACTTTTATGGGCAAATTCCAATACAAGGCAATAAGAAAACGAGGATGAAGTTAACCTTTTAACCCAAAGAAAAGACAAGAGATTTCAACAATCGAACTACAAATATAAAAAACAAACATCAGGTCATAAAAACTACTTTAAAACATAACCAAATGACAACAAAGCGTGGAGAATGAGATTGACTTACAAAACAAAAGTAGTCCTACTATGCTTACAAAACAGAATCTACCTACACCACTAAGGAAGAAACATTAAATGATTGCAGTCTCACAAACACCGGCCTCTATCTAACGACCCATCAAACAATAACTCCTGAAATTCTTGACTGACTTTTTCTGGTAGGAGCTACGGCAGCCACGAAAACAGGTCACTTTTAAATATCATCATCATCATCATCATGAGCATCATCATCATCATCATCATCATCATCATCATCATCATCATGTGACCAAGCCGCTTTTACGGGCAACAATATTATGAATATAAAACGCAAGGTATTGTAAGAGCAATTTTCTGAAAATAATGTTAAAACACGAAATATAAAAATGCATTATCACACCGTAGCCACTTTTATGGGCAAATTCCAATACAAGGCAATAAGAAAACGAGGATGAAGTTAACCTTTTAAATATCATCATCATCATCATCATCATCATCATCATGTGACCAAGCCGCTTTTACGGGCAACAATATTATGAATATAAAACGCAAGGTATTGTAAGAGCAATTTTCTGAAAATAATGTTAAAACACGAAATAATTTATAGAAATGCATTATCACACCGTAGCCACTTTTATGGGCAAATTCCAATACAGGGCAATAGGAAAACGAGGATGAATCATCATCATCATCATGTGACCAAGCCGCTTTTACGGGCAACAATATTATGAATATAAAACGCAAGGTATTGTAAGAGCAATTTTCTGAAAATAATGTTAAAACACGAAATATTAAAATGCATTATCACACCGTAGCCACTTTTATGGGCAAATTCCAATACAAGGCAATAAGAAAACGTATCATCATCATCATCATCATCATGAGAAAAGCCTCTTTTACGGGCAAAGCAAATGTATATCATTACAATATGTAAAGTGAACAGGGGAAATCAACACAAAACCAACCGGAAAATGATGAAACACAAAAGCAGTCAAGGAAGTAAATCAATACAAAAACAAGCAATGAACACAGAGTAATAAAAGGGGAAAAACCAAATAGCATTATATTAAGTTGAGGCCAAAGGCAGCACCCTACTCCGCCTGGCGGCACTGGGCCAGAAATGAGTTCGGCTGTCGCCTCTTGCCGTACGAACCGCGGCAACCGCGGAAGCAGGTGACTGCCCATCGCAGCAAGCAGAAAGACAAACGGGTGCGTAGTATGCCCATTACTAGTGGGTACATCATCATCATCATCATCATGTGACCAAGCCGCTTTTACGGGCAACAATATTATGAATATAAAACGCAAACAAAAAAAAAGTAAATATGAGGGAGCAAAGCGAGATTTGCTTGCCTCACGCGAAAGGACGCCGGACAAGGCGTGGAAGACTTAGCTTACAGACAAGCAGCGGTCAGAGGAGTATTCGAAGCCAGTGGGAGGGTCACATCCAAGGCCCACTGCGTCGGTGCAGCGCATGGCGGCATCGGTTGGAGACGCTCAGAAGCAGCTGGAGTCTCGGCCGAAGGACGTAGAGGCGCAAGACGTAGAGGCGCAAGACGCAGAAGCGCAAGACGCAGAGGCGCAATACGTAGAGGCGCAAGACGTAGAGGCGCAAGACGTAGAGGCGCAAGACGTAGAGGCGCAAGACGTAGAGGCGCAAGACATAGAGGTGCAAGGAGTAGAAGCTAAGGAATTGAGAAGGGCGATACTGGTTATCACGGAAGAGGTCAACGGCGAGACTGTGTGGAACACAGAGATCGGATGTGTGTTCTCGGGTTCCGCGCCCGCCCCGCGTCGAAGCAGTGTACCGGTGACCGTGTCGTGTGTGACAGCCCACATCGGCGAGCTTGGTGAAAGTATCAGTTGTGTGTTGTCTGGTCCAGCGTCCGCCCCATGTCGAAGTGGATCGCTGACAGTGTCGTGTGCAACAGCCACCAGCGGCAAGCTTCGGGAAATCGAGCCGGCCGAAGTGGTGGGCATTAGTGATATTCTACCATGGCCACCACCGCAGCAGCAGATGACGCGTAGTAAGCCCCAAATCGTTTTGACTCATGAGTTGTTGTACGGCGGTGAGAAGCCCTTTGGTGGGGGAGCTATGAGGCCGGACGGTAATCGAGGAATCCGAAGAGGTGTCCGCTCTGCAGCCTGGAGGAGTTCCGAAGAGTAGTTCGAGCTTGAACACTGACCGAGACCGGAGGCTGACGGCGGTGGCACCGAGCGGAGGTACCAGTATTTGCGCCAAAGCACGCGGCCGCTTGGAAGGCGGACATGGTAACTGCGGGTATGCCCAATACGGATGGTTGTGCCGACCTGGTCCCACTTCTTGGTGCGAGGATTCTGCACCAGCACCTTGCAACCATCAGGCAAGGGTTGGAGTGGGTGAGCTGATCGGTCGTGGTCGGATGCGGCTTTCTGAGCGGGAACTTCTCGATCCAGGGAGGTGGCAGCTTGGTTCCATGAAGCCTCGAATACACGTCGATGAGCCGGGACGAGTGAACGCAGCGTGTCCGAATAGCATCACGGCGTTATCGAAGGCCTCATTCTGAAGATTACCGTGGTGCGTGCATTTCGAGACCAAGTACTTCATAACGCGAAAGGCGGACTCTTCATGGCCGTTCGACTGTGGGAAATGGGGGCTGGACAAGACGTGCTGAACGCCCCATTTTTTATTTTTTTATTTATTTTTTTATTGAAAAACCACAAACCTTCAGACATGTGAATGTGCACATGATATACAGTGTACATACGTATGTATCGAGAAGGCAGCACGGAAACGGCAGTGGTGGTGAGGCCTGGGCAGCTCGTCCGACGGTGGGTCTCGGAGTCAACACTGGGCAGACGCACGGGGGGGGGGGGGGTAGCTTAGGAGATAAGGGATGAAGCCAGCATGATCATAGTATGTAATGCATATGCAGAAGTAATAATGATGTTAATCTTAAAAACAATAGTGCGGTGGACCTGCGCAGAGGAAAGCATCATGGACATGATCTACGTGTATGACATAATAATAATAATATTATAAGGGAGCTAGGGCACATCATACATACACATATGCGCATGTTCAAATAGGAGATCAACCTGATAGGGCGTTCGCCGGCGTTGGGTAATCTTGAAATAAAAATATTATTGAAGAGATTATTATCATACGCTCACATAAACACCACATACCAACCACGTGCACCCACCCACCCACCCACCCACACACACACATGCTCGCATGCACGCACGCACACACGCACGCACACACACACATACACCACACACACACACACACACACACACACACCATTTGGTCATGAAGTCGGCGAATTCCTTGGAGGCAAATTGGGGAACACCATTTAACCGAAACTTTGTCCGAACGCCCAATGCTACGAAATTCCCAGCATGCACAGGACGTAACAGTCAAAAGCGGCGACTGTCTCCTCCCTTCCGTGTCTTCTGCGCGCTACTTCGGCAGCTCTGCTGCTGCATCGACATCCACTCGCTGCTCAAGAAAGTGTTCACCATCGTCATCGTCATCGCCATCATCGTCGCCGGTGTCAGATTGAACCGAAACGTCACTGGCGTCCGACTCCTCTTCCTCACCAAAACCTTCAGCCTCATCCTCTTCCAGGAGAGATTTCAACGCTTCGTTCACGGTGAAACATTGACGATGGCTCATAGTGAACAGCTTCGCCGACCCAAGGACTTGGCAGAAAGCGAAGACGGCAAGACAACTGCGCTGAAACTGTGAAAGAAACTGTTGGTCTTTCCGCTCGCGCGAGCCATTTTATTCAGCGGAGGTGTCGACGTGTCACGGTCGATCAATTTTGATCGCCGATTGGTGGTACGTGGGTCGATTTAGCCAGGCCTTTCTTTTACAGCAGCTGTAGGATACTGGCTCTCCAATAGAAAGAATGACTGAGCTCCAAAGAAGTCGTGTATTGCCAAAAAAGAACAGTTTCAAGTTCGATCCGAACGTGACAGCTGAGAATCAGCTGATTCACTTCAAGTGCGGTTTTCTCAAAATCACGTGCAGCAGGATAAGGTCCCTTTTCGCTTTCGCCGGATCCGGGCTGAGTTTAGTTCCGTATTTCCACTGATGATCGGAGCTTGAAAATCGATTCTGGAAACACACAATCTCAAACCTTGAACAAATTGTCATGTTGCGTGGTAATGTCTGCGGCATTCATACTTTTCCTAGCTATTATTAAACTTTTATCTCCACGTAATTCATTTATATAACATAGGAATCATCATTGCTGGTGTATGGTTGTGTGTGCAGGTGATTGTGTGTAATTGTGTGTGTGTGTAATTATACGTGATTAAGTTTACAGATGTACATGTTTGTTTTGTGTGTGCACGTGTATGTTCAGTATCATGGACGGACTGCGGAGCACCACATGGCAAAATCATGATGACTGCATTTTTGGAGGAAACGAGGTATGCAAAAGCCCGAGAACAATGTCAGAATCTCAATGGAGATCTTGCTACTGTTCAATCCACGCTGGAGAGAAATTGTGCGAATGCAGCACTGAATAAAGTGAGAACGTGTACTTGCTGCAACTCACGGGTTTTTTATCAGTGCGCTCGTGTGTCTGGAACGGAATTATGTAGCTGTTCTGCGTGGGTGGGCCTCACTGGAACAAACTTTTCTAATGGAAAGTTTCAATCCTGGACTTGGTACACACCATCCTCCAACACAAGATCAGGTAGTATAGCCTGGATAAACGGCTTTCCACTAAAATTCAGTGACTGGTATCGCGGGTTTTACCGTCCTGAACTTGGAGGCTTTGGCAATGCCTTTGACTTTTCACATCCCTACCTGTGCCAGCAATACTATCCACCAGGTGAGCTGACAACTTTAGAAATGAAGTACAGATCATACATGCATCTTCCATTCTGCACAGGATGCGCCATGCAAGCCAATTGTCAATGCTGCAAAAAAATCATCAACTATCGTTCCTGATTTCCTGGTGTAATCATAAGTATATACTGGTTTAATGGCCACGTTTGCATGATGGTAATACGATACATCTCTGCCAAAATATGGACATAAGGAATATTCACTAATCATCAATGTCAGCAGTAAGATTGTACAATATCTAAGGCAGTTCCATGTCACAATACGATCAAGGAGCCAGGTGAGGGGTGTAACTATTACTTGGTTCGCCAAGTAAAATTTATCGCTTATCTTCGCACTCGATTTTTCGGTGATCTGCCGGTGTCATACGGCATGGAACGACCGATTTACCATCCGAACATAACCATTGACAATTGCATCCGACGACATGGCAGAACACGCCATCACAGGAGTTGCGATCGGTTCGTTTGAGTCTTTTTTGACGGAGTTGCCACCGAGGAACACTTCCGTCAGCGCAGGAAAACGCTGCAACCTTCGCTCCAGTCCGTGAAATAGGTCGGGATGTTCCCATATCAGAGCCGTGGAGAATACAGTTTTTATCTACTTCCAGCTGTCTCTCTCTCCCTCTTTGCCTCTCCCCTCTCCCTTTCTTTCTCTCTCTCTTTCTTTCTCTCCCTCTCCCCCCCCCCCCTCTCTCTCTCTCTCTCTATCTCTCTCTCTCTCTCTCTCTCTCTCTCTTTGCTATTGGCGGGCCTGGATTTGATGAAGCCGAGACCCAAGGTCGGCAGAGCGTCACAGACCAAGCCACCACTCCCCCCTTTGTCATGGCTCACACATGACGGGTTTACGTCGCTCTAGGAAAAAAAAGAAAAACAGCTGTCTGACGGCAAGTATTGTTTACCGCGGGGAGGTATAGAAAAGCTGGATAAGCGCTTCGCGAGGTTGAATTTCAGTGCTGGTGCAGTACAGCACCTAGTGAAGAGTTATTATACCAGCAAATTGCTGACGAAGAAACTGCAGCTCATGTCGACATCTCCAGAAAGTGAGACCAATCCGGCGGACACACTTTGAAGCTCACACAGTACCGGACGGAGGAGCTAATCAAAATAGTCCTTGATCAAGTCCTGAGGGAAAACTCTCGTACAAAGGACTTTCAGGAAACTAGCCGTAACGCCAGGCAAAAGGCGTTAGGACTTAGGTGCAGTACGCACAGGTGCTACATGCTAGCAGAAGCTATCACTGCGCTGAATGTACAAGCACCAGCGGCTCGCGAGGATGCTGATGAGCAAGTACGACAAGCGCAAGAGGCGATTTGAAAAAGGACACTGATTTGGTGTTGCCTTTTTGTCTCAAACAAAGCCGCATTATTGCGACGAACGGGGACAACAATTACAACCAACACACGGGCAGTTTCACTCAGCGTCTGAGCGGCAAGTTGACAGGCAGGCACTGCCTTTGAGCGTGATTCGAGAAGAGGAGAAGTGGAACAAGTATGAATGACCCGAAAAGTCAAAAAATAATAATTAATGATCGTCGTCAGCTCGGGAAAATTAAGAAAGTCGTTGCAGAAGAGGAAGGCTCTCGTTGGTCACAGCTCGTTCCTTTTCTCGGTAAAACTGCTCTTGGAGCAGAAATTTCATTAACCTGCTCAAGCTCAACTGATGAGGGGAGAAATCACCAAAACTCTGTGTAACGAGCAGGGAGCAGTGCTTTTTTGTAGGTGTGGCGAGTAGAAGGTTCAACGGCTTTCTCGTGTGGTCCAGACGCAGTCGTGAGTCATTCAAGTCAGCAGGCAAGAAGCACTATTTCCAACGTTCGGATCGGACGCTTTACTCACAGACTGTAAGCATAACTCTGTTCAAAGATTATAACACCCCATTCCCGAGTTACATTGAGCCATGGTGTTTTTGTCTTATGTTTGTGAATCCTTCCCGGAAGCAAATGCTGGTATTTATGCATTCGTGTAATTACTCAGCGTTATTTGCAATAATAGATATCCTTAGCTAAAAAAACGCTAACGTAAACGCAAACCTTTCCGTACTTGGGATCGTTCAAGCTGACTTTTCCCTTAGCACAAAGTACGTCATAGTTGAGACGAAGTAGTCGTGACAACCATGGCGATATGAATTTTCGTGGAAACAGGTGCGGGAAATTCAAAATTTTGAACCAGGGATTAGTTTGCTGTCGTTCCGAAAGAATACCTTGGCGAGTTCTTTTACTCTGGAATAGCAAAAGCACGGCGAAATGAGTTTTCGCTGTTCCCAGGTCCTTGGAAACCCTTTCCAAATTCCTAAACGCAGCACCGAAGACTGTAAGGGTTCTCCAGCTCCAGAACGTCTGGGAGAGGCCGATGAATTTCTTCCTCAGGAGTGCCGTGGAACTGGTCCTTTGTTTCCCAGATGGGATAGAGGGAGAAAGGCACGAAGCAGAGGACGCAGAAATTGTCAACTGAAAGGCAAAAGTCGCCAAAAAAGCTAAATGTCACAAGAGGAAGCAATCTCGACTCTCGATCTCATCTCGATCTGCACGACGTGCTATTTATCTCCCGCCAGTTACAAACCAATGCGAGTTTTTGCATTTTTTGCAGAATTTCCATTACGAACGTCGGCCCGTTATTTTGAGCTCTGTAACGTTTTTCCGTTATCCGATAACGTCTTTTGTCACGGCTGGGAGTGAGTACCGTAAAAGTTAGCGTTATCGTACTTTTGCTAAGGATGTCTAGTAATAGACACATAAGGGTGTCTAATAATAGACACCCTTAGCAAACAACGGTAACGCTATTTTTTTTACGGTACTCGTACCTTGATCACCCAAATAGCGTTGAAGCTGCAGCGTATAAACGTTATGGGGGCTGATTTATCGTTGTGACAAATGGTACTTGTTTTGGCCAAATATTGCATAGTCTTTACGTTTTCACCTTGTATTGCGTATATGGTGACAAAAATGGTTGTACCGCGCGAAATCAAAGTTATTCTCGTGGCAGCAGCGTACTAAAAATAGCGTGCATATTGCTAAAGATCGAACCCAAATCACGGTGTTTTCCCCCTTACGATAATACCGTTACAACATAACGCTTTTTGCTAAGGGTGTCTAATAATAATAATAATTCCCGATAATGACCCACGATTCTGCCTTGCGCCTCCGAGGTGTTGGTCGCGCTGGTAGCAGATCCCCAATCTTGCCGTGTAGCCCTGATGATATTTGGGCTGTGATCCTGTCTCTTTGTGAAATTTCAAACTATTCAATGTTGTCTTGCCTAGAGCCTTGGTACCCTCTTGCTCACATTTCCTGTTCCTATCTGCAATATTCATCCTTCAGCATCTACCAATAATTATTATAAGTTTGGGTTGGAATTTGTCCCTTTGTGAAATTTTCATACGATTCAATGTCGCCTTACCTAGAGCCTTGGTAACCTCTTGCTCACAACTGCAGTTGGTATTTGCAATTTTCATCCTGCAGCACCAATCAAAGTAGTCGCTTTCAACAGAGGAGTCAATGTACTGCTTGTTTCCACTGTCTTACACCCGGCAACCTACTTGTCTAACATCAGTGAATACTGCTTTACGTACGGACCAGCCCTCACTACAGACATCATTCATAAGGCAAACGGTGCGAATCGTGTGTGTGGCGCTGTGAACTTCGCTTCCCTCAATTGTTCAAGCAACACACTTTACAACATCTCAGCTTATGTGAAAACGGTGGCAGGACTTCACAGCTCAGCATCGGGATGGACTCCGTTTGCAAGTCGTCCGGAAAGTAAGCAAAAGCACCTATTCCCTGAGATAAATGTTTTCATTTCATCAACTTTAACTGATTCCACGTGATGGGACAGTGTCGAAGGCTTTTAAAGACAATGTGGAAAGGCCAATGCTGGGATGATGACTACGGCGTAGGTTAGTGGTAGAGGACTACTATATTGCCTGTGATGATCTGCTCTAAACGTAAAGTGCATATGGTTAACGTGGGACGAGAGAGTTTGGAAGCTCAGAGCCCTACGCTATGCTTTTTTGCCTTGATGACCTAGACAAAAAAAAGCATAGGGATGTTATAAATTCATATACATTTCTCCTTTTGTTTTAACACAAAACCTGGGATTCGAACCCGCACTATCGCCCTGCATGGATCCCCCGATACACTTCGCATACATACTAATACTTCCAGGTTGCTTCACGTTATGATCTTGCGTTTGAAAGCCCTATTTGAATATTGCGGCCAGCTGTATGTGGCCAGCTGTGTTTGACGGTACGGTACGGTACGGGACAGATACGGGATAGCGCCAGGCATGACACAAACACACAAACACCAAAATAAAGCTGTGTGGACCCTGGCTAGCGCCAGACGTTACTGAAGTAACGTCTTCTGCATAGCTATGGGAAGTAAACCTCTCTACTATTGCGCTGGACCATCGTGATTTGTGAATTCACCTCCCTCCGCCGGGCCCATACACATAACAATGCAACGTATCCAGGACATTGTTATAATTATTATATGCAGAGACTGACAGCTCTTCAGCCCTCCATATTCAGAGTTCTCTCGTCAAAGCATGACACTTGGCACTAATAAGGATTTTCAATCATCTTTATGTAAAATGGATAGCACCAAGAGAGATGTGGTTTACAGTGCCAACATGGAGATAACTCTAGCAATAATGATTAATCAAAGAACTTTATTGGACTAAGACCTTAAAAATATTGCAAAGTTTCCTGTAGTCAGAACAATATAATCCTGACGATTACTTCACTAGACGTGAAAATTGAGCGGACACTGAACGGGATAATAGTTAAAATAACTTATAATTTACTTATTCACTGTTTTGAGGGAAAGACACAAATGGGAAAAGTCTGAAGACAAAATTGACTGTCACCACCAGGACTAGAACCAGGAACCCTCGCTTGTAGCCAGCAATGCTCTAACCACTGACCTATGGTGTAGTCGTCATCCCAGCAGAGACCGTTCAACATTTTCATCAGATTTATATATTTTCTCTTGTTGATAATATTCAGTTATACACTATTCACTCTGGGCACTCTTGTTAATAGGAGTGAATATTGCATAGCCCTCCCTGTAGAGAAGTTCTGCTTTGGATAGCAATCAGAATATTTTTAACTACGCAGAGTATTATGTGAGTTCAACAAAGAAGCAACATGCATTTTCCCCGTTATCGAAAAAATCATACTTCGAGTACGTACAGTAATGATAATTTAGTTCCCATTGCCTCTCCTTTTTGTTTCAATTCACTTTGTGATACAGCACAGTAGGAAATCCACCCACTTCCCAGCAGGACTTGATTCAAGAATCTCGAATTTCTCATTTTTGAACACATTATCTCAGACGAATTCACTGTTCATGCTTCCCTTGTGGTCTGGATCAAGGGTAGAATGGATGTGGCAAATCCCATTTTGTTCTTTGGCCTCTAAATGGTCCATCTGGTCTGTTACCCCCACCATTTAGGAGATATTACACACGCCTGGTCCCGGGGCGATAGCATACTTAGGAGGCAGACTACTGGTTCTTTATCCGCCAGCGATGGGAAGTTGTGATATATTTTTACGTCTTGTTGGTGTTCCAGGTCCATCAGGTATGATAATATATAAAATCACGGACACATATGTCAAGCTAAAGGTCAACGTTACGATACACGGTAACATTCCTATTGTGCAGTACCGGTTCAAATTTGGAGACACAGTGAAATATTCAAAAATGTACACGTCTCCCTTCCAAGCTTCTACTTCGTGGCTTACGAACTTGGCTTCTGATACCAGTTATAACGTCTCCGCAGCAATCAGAAATTCTTACAAGTGGAGCTTGTTTTCCAAATCAAAATCTATCACGACACTTCCCTCAGGTAAGTACAACTCCAAAGATTTCTGCCTGGTTTAAAAACAATCTTTATTTGACGACTTCGCATGAATCTCTCTACAATAATATTGTCTCTGGGACTCTATAAAATGACAGCCCCCCCCCCCCCCCACACACACACACTATCATACACTATGTCTTGCTGCATCCAGTCATGTCGCATCTTGCAAAATGGATCTCATTTCACTATCACCAACAGTTCGAGTCGATTAGATAACCGAAAACACACTGTTTCCATAGTAACAAATATGCATGCTTGTTCACAGTAGCCATGTTTAGACTCTGCCTGTCCTGCAACGTCTAGGGAAAAAGCTGAACCAGCATACTTGTACCCATACACACAACAACGAGGGCATGGCGAGTTTGTCGCTACTCTGTGAACCTCATGCTTACGGAATAATTGGCAACATAAGGATGGTATTGACCACGTGGGCATTAATGCCGGGAGAGATATCGATGATGTCTGTGGTGCTACAGCACGGGGTGTTGATTCGGTACTTTTGTACATGCGTTTTTACATATTTGGAGCCCGTATGCATAGTGGTTCATGGTGATAACTACCAATTGCTTAAATGAAGCTCTTCATCCTTATTATTATTGTTGACGATCTGCAAGTCGTGATTGTTTTAAGAAAATGCCTGCTATTGCCTTTGTGTTACAGCACCATCAAATCTAACTGTTACTTCAACGGACACTGAAATCAGCGTATCTGTGAAGGACACCTACAAATCAGCAATTTCCAACTATTGCTTCATTCGGATTACAGCGAAACCCCAGCACACGAAAACGATCTGCAGTGGTGTGCACAATGTCACGCTCACGGGTTTGGCTAGCAATGTGCTTTACAACATAAGCGCCTTTGTTGTTACAAAGGATGGACGGAACAGCACTGCGTCTTACGTGGTTAACATCAGCACCAAACCGTCCGCAGTGAAAGCTATCACAACAAGTGTGTCTCAATGCACCACAAGCAGTGCCATTCCTGTCACCAATAATGGAGGGACCAGTACGGTGTCTAATTCGATGAGTATTGGCACCACACTTTTAAATACTAAAGACAAAACAACAAGTGGTTGTCAGGACAGCCCAACCAGCGCCACTGTTGTCCCCAGGGATCTACATGAGAGTCCTATACAAACGGCTGTTACCAATCACTCTGATATCAACACTTCCACAAATAGTGGCTCTCAGCAGAGCACAAGCAGCTCTGTATCTGCAGCCATAGGTGCTGTTGTTGCTGTTGCTGTGTTGCTCATGCTGGTCGCAGCCCTTATCCTTCTGTGGAAATTCAAGATGATACCTCTGAAACATTTTCAAGGTACGCGAACATGCAATACCATTGTTGAGGTATTTCACCGTTCAGGATATATGTGTGGCTTTTTCTGCTGTCAGTTCTGGCAAATTCCTACAACCTCATCCTTGAACCTGTGAATGAAACGAAGTGGACCAGACGCCTTTAGATAATCCCTGCTAGAAGAGCTGTCCAGATACAAAATGTAAAAGCAATACCACCGCTTTTTGTCTTGATACGTCACTTTACGTAATAATGTCTTGTCAGAATGTAGGCTTAGCCTCAGGGTTTTGGATTCGTTACTGGAACCATCCGTATCGAACAAGATAGTAAGTTTTGCGACAGTTTACAATAGATCTGATAGACTGGAATGATATCACAAATTGTTACATTCCACAAACGGTTTGAGTATATTCGCACTTGACGAGGTTTGCAAAATTATCCTCGGGCTTTTGGTTGAGGGCTTACTATTTGCATTTATCTTGCGACAGTATGACTCACTTTGTTTTCTCAGTACGCTCCCTATCTCCAAAACGACTCACCTTGAAGTGTCAGAACCCTCTCAAGTTGGCACAATATTGACCATCCGTAATTGTATGGTCTGAATTTCTGCTAGTAATTCCTCTTCATCTATTTTTGTTCTTGTCAGGTGGCGAACTGGACCTTGGAAATCAGTCTGTACGCAGCTATCGTCCTCAAGAACACGAGACTAACGTTGTAAGGAGAATTTCCAAAGCTTAGTCCACGAAGGATAAATTGCACTTCAGTAATAGATTAGCACCAAGAATACATGACCCCACGAGTGTGCAACTCCGCCATGGTGCAACGACAGAACTCCACTTGACGGTATTAATTTTGTTATGATGCAATTGCCATTGAACATGGCTGATCAGATATATACTGGACCTGTGCTAGACAAATCCACAGTTGAAGCTATGGGAACTAGATCAAAGAAACATGTAGCGTGTTGACACCCGTACACACGTACTGAATCACGTGTGCAGGAGCTGTGCAGAATACCAATAATTATTACTCAACTTGATATTCGGTCGAGACAGCAGAGCATGTAGGAGCTGCACACTCTTCGGGGTACTATGTACTCTTGATATCACTAATAGGACTTCGAAGTATATTATTTACTGTGAATGCCTTGGCCCCATTAATGAAATTTTGGATGAGCTTCTAATGTAAAACAGGTACCCTCCAAGAGCATCCATTGCTCAATGGAATTAAACTGACTTGACTTCAATAAAGGTGAGGTGCTGAGAATTTACAATAATTGTTTCCGTTCTGTGCTGTTTTGTTGTAGGATGCAAGCGAACGATACGCCATGGTAGGTACCACTGCTACGCGACGTCCATCTTGTTCCTCAGGTGATTGTGGTGGTGGTGGTGATCATATATACTCAGCGGTAAGCGAAATATCTCTTATGAAGTTATTTGAGGGCATCATATTGACCAATGACTAGCAGTGGATTGCTATTATCATAATATTTATCACAAAATTTAATAACATCAAGACTAACACAAAAGAAGATGGAAACCCGATAACATAATTATTGTTCGGAACCATTGAATCCAGTGCTGCCGTCTGTCACCAGTGCATTATGGCCAGTCCTGCAGATGTCAAGGTGATTGGTGTTGTGTCCAGTCGCTTGTTTAATACTTTGAATATCGTCTAATTGGCATTGGATGTATCATTAGGTTTTTGCTTGTTCGGTTTCTGGGCCTCACACTTGCACCTTTTGTCATTCCTTGTAGGTGGGCGAGGTCACCAATACACATCATACGATGTTTTACATATACAAGTGCCTCATTTTGATTGTTGTGTTTCGTTTTGTTGCATATCATGTGATGAGATAACATTGAATGTACTTCGTGAAAGTTTGGTAAATGTGGCTGGTGAGGAGTATGAAGTTTGTTCGTTTGCTTTGAAAATGTGATTGCAATTTGTCTCCGAGATAACCACAACATGTGTGTACATGTCTGTGTATATGCACGTGTGTTTTGTGTGTGTGTTTGTGTGTTTATGCGTGCATGACTGACTGTGTGTGCTGATGTGTGCATATTATGACATGGTTTGTTTGTGCAGGTGGGTATACCGACGAATTCGATCACCAACGTATGTTATTCATTTATACCATGGGAAATTGTTGGCACAAGTTTTGCGACTGGGTCCACCAACTAAACCAGACCTTTAACCCTCTTTGGAATTAGCACTGGTATCCATGAACCTTCCAAGTTGGAAGGCTGTTGGTTAGCGCTATCAAGCAGTGCTCAAGCTGACTTTCATGCCGTGGAATGTCTCAGTACTCTTTGTCAGTTTTGCGCTAGATTGTGCACGTCTGACTCTTCAAGTTCTGGTTTAGTTGGTGGACTCAGTCGCATAACTTGTGCCCACAATTTCCCATGTTACAATTTTTTCCTTGGCTCACCATCTGAGATTTCCATTAATTTAATTTTGTAAATAATTAAAATGATCTGGCATGCATTGCATGTGCATGGGCATATTGTAATTTCTGACGTTTTCAGCTGGCTGAGCTCCTTGCTCTGCGTTTGGTCCGGAGACACCGCTTGATTTAGGTACCATTGCCTTTGGGTCATCCGTCATAATAATAATAATGATAATCATGATAGTATAGAAAGGAAAAGGACATATGGATACGAGTTAATAGTAACTCTCCATCACTGTAACTTCATACTAATACATGTAGAAAGGAAAGCTGTATATTATACAGCTTTCCTTTCTACATTTATTTATGGCTCAACATCCCTTCAAATAATGATAGTAATTGAAATTATCTAATTGCCTTGTATTTCACTAAACCAGAGGTTCTACATCTGATTGGGGTTTTGATAATTGTTTTCAAATAGGCGAAATGGAGACAACAATAGCAACGATTAATATAAGTTCCGCGGTCATCCCACCCAACAATAAATTCTCGAAATATTCGTCTCTGCATTCCAATAAGCTATTTCGGGGAGAGGGGGGGGGGTGCTCTTCTATGAAGTCATTTCACGGCGTGCATGTCCATGTAGGGTGTACCTCACAGATCTGCTACGTCAGCTCAGGAGAGCTTTTACACTGCCATCGGAGCTGACATACCTCACACTTGTGATCAGGAGAGTTCTAACAACATTGATGAGACCTATGACAACACGGAGATCTTATCAAAACCTGCACACGCAGGAAACTATGACAAGGTATGGTTGGGATCAGGATGAAAAAGAAGCAGAGGGGTCTCTCCAAAGTGAGGCGTCTCTTAAATTTTGTAAGTGAATAGTTCAGCACAAACAGTGTTGGAACCTCATATTAAACGGAACTCTCATTCCATCATTTTGCTTCCATACGTCGTGGCCTGGCACACACGAAACTTCAAAAAGTCCTACTCAAGCTGGCTATGTTTCTCAACACAATACTGTATAGCTGGCTGTTGCCCAATATCAAGGCCAGAAGGTTTTCTAGCTCTTCACCATCTTTCTTCGTGAAACAGGGATTGTTGGCGGGGGACTAGCACGGCTATTGCGTACTCAATACTGACCTCTGTAAACGGAAATTCCTGCTGTGTATAATCCGTCAGGCTGACAGCGAGGGAAACACGTACGCCCACTTACACAAAGGTCTCGTGCAGGAGCCTGCAGTGGCTGGTGTCCAATATCAGAACACAAAGTTGCAGTTGTTCACTGAACAACCTGAGGTACAAGCAGACTAAAGATTAGTACTGCAAGTAGAACATGTTCAAATACTTGGACAAGGAGTGCTGTTTGATGCAAATAATGCTTAGCAAGGCATCTAGATTATTTATTTACTCTCTGCACTTCAAGGCACATAATGAATTTACTTCAATTAGCCATTACAAGGAAGTGAGGGTGAAACCAACCACGGGCGGAGGGCAAAAATGAAAACAAAATAGAAAAAAGGGAAAAATAGATAAAATAGAATGTAATGCTGGCCTTATTACACCCACTTCTATTATGCACCTGATGTGTGCTTGTATACCAGCTGGTCGGAAGGCAAAAGACTTCATAATGATGGTCTCGGATTGAAAGTCAGTAATATTATCTTTTTTAGAAAAGAAAAGAACCAAGGAACTACAAGTTACACATTTTACAATGTTGTTCCTGGATACTCGTCCTCGCCCTGTTTCTTTCACATCTCTGCTGCACATGTATCATTGTGATTGTTGAGTTTCATTGTTGTTGCATTCCACGTGATGAGGTAACACTGAAAGTACTTTAGGATATTTAGCAAATGTTGCTGGTGAGGGTCATGAACTCTGGTCCTTCCTTTTCAAAGTGTGATTTCATTTTGTTCCCAAGATGAAAACACCAGAATTTACACAAGTCATGTACATGTATGCGCGTGTGTGTGTGTGTCTGTTTGTGTGTGTCTGTGCATGCGTGCATGACTGACAGTGTGTGCTTATGTGTGCATATTATGACATGGTGTGTTTGTGCAGGTGGGTATGCCAGCGAATTCGATCAATAACGTACGTTTTTCATTTATTTAAACTATTTTGCGGTCGGATATGCGCATGGGCGTATGTCTGAATGATTTGCAATTGAACTTGTCTGATGGCATTCCATATCACTAAACCGCAGGTTCTTCATCTGATTGGTGTTTTATAGTGGAAACCGTTTTAGATATGGTGCATCCTCTGTGGATGATGTTTCCCGGCGCTTTTTCCCTAAAAGGATGCTGGTTTCTCGTATTTCAGTAAAAACGCTTGTTTTCTGACACCATAACTATCACGCATCAGTGTTTGGAACCGTAAACATTACACTTGCAATGTAGTGCTACAGAGGGAAACTCACTAGAGAATCTTTCCCACATAAGCAAAATAGAGACGACATAGCAAAGAAAGAGTGTTCCTGTATACATTTTTGGCGGAGGGGGGGACGTTCTTTTTTGAAGTCATTTCATTGCGTGCATGTCCATGCAGGGTGTGCCTCCCAGATCAGCTTCACGTCCGGAGAGCTTTTACACTGCCATTGGAGCTGACATGCCACCCACTCGTGGCCAGGATGGTTCTAACAACATTGATGAGACGTATGACAACACGGAGATCTTATCAAAGCCTACACACGCAGAAAGCTGTGGCAAGGTGTGGTTGGGATCCAGGGGAAAAGACATTTGCAGAAGAAGTGAAGAGTTTCTCCAAAGTGAGGGGTCTCTCCATAGTGAGGGGTCTCTCCATAGTGAGGGGTCTCTCCAAAGTGAGGGGTCTCTCCCAAATTTTAAGCGAAGATTTCAGGACAAACAGTGTATAGGACATGATAATGGAACTCTCAATCCATTGTTTTGCTTCCATACGTCGTGGCTTGGCACAAGCGACACTTCCTATTCAAGCTGGCCATGTTCCTCTAGACAATACTTTATAGCTGGAAGTTGCCCAATATCAAGACGAGGGAAATATTTCTGGCTCTTCCGCATCTTTGTTCGGGGAAAAAGGAACTGTTGATGGGAGACTAGCAGAGCTATTGCTTACTCTATACTGAGTTCTTTAAACTGACATTCCTGCTCTGCATTCTTCCCTTCAGGCTGACAGTGAGAAGAACACATACGCCCACTTGCACAAAGGTCACATGCAGGAGCCAGCAGTGACTGATATCCAATATCAGAACACAACATTGCAGTTGTCCACTGAGCAAGAGCAAGATGAGGTACAGTCATTTGAAGAGCTCAAAACACCTCGCTTACCACTATTGCATGAACACGTGTTTGGTCTTGTACCAGGCTCCACTGGTCATCCTCGCACAGCCATGTTCAAGTGTCACCGGCAGCAACGATTAGGAAATGTTCATATGGCAACCGAGAGGACGAACGGCGCAGTAACCATTCTGTATCATAAGTGTTTCCTCTTGGTTGCGATATTACGGTTTGCTGTCTCAAAACGCTTCTTTACATGTTCTTGTACTTGGACAAAAAGTGCTGTTTGATGCAAAAATGCATAGACAGGCATTTAGATGTTTGCCGTATCACAACCATTTCTAATATGCAAATCCACATAAGCTGTGAGGAAACGAACATGAAGGAAGCAAGCCTTTTTACGGGAAAAATTAACACAATGGATTCAAATGCAATAAAACATACACTGTAGAAGAAAGAAGACAAATACGGATGTAAAATAATGATGTTCTGTTCTGTATTGAATTAAAAATATAAAGTTGGTTGTTCCAACTAGGAACACACGCTTCTTGCTTAACCTGACACTTGACTGACTCACGACTGCCACCCGGAGCACACGAGGAGAACGTCGCACCTTCCACTCGGCAAACCTGCAAGAAGGCTGCTCCCTGCTCTATACACAGTGTTTCGTGGAATTCACCCCTCACCAGTTCAGCTTGAGTAGGCTGAGGAATATTGTGCCTGAAAAGCACCACTTAAATACTGCTCTCCAGGCCAAACCATCACCAGAGATACAAACTTACAGAGACGCTTTTTTTCCAGCGCGACAAACACCTCGTGCTGCCCCAGGTAGCAGCGGGAGTCAGAGTCGCTCATGGAGTTGTACCAAACAAACGTGGAGAGCCAGTAGCTATTCACAATGCTGTCACCTCCAACAACTAGTCGCACTTTCGCGTGGGGGACAACACTACGAGGAGAACGTCGCACCTGCCACTCGATATAAGTGGTGCTTTTCAGGCACAACTTTCCTCAGCCTACACAAGTTCAACTGATGAGGGGTGAATTCCTCGATACACTGTGTATTGAGCAGGGAGTGGTGCTTTCTTGCAGGTTTGCCGAGTGGAAGGTGCGACGTCCTCCTCGTGTGCTCCGGATTGCAGTCGCGAGTCAGTCTAGTGTCAATTTCGGCAAGAAGCGTGTGTTCCTAGTTGGAACTGTAACAGGTAGCCGAGTGGGAGGCGCGGTGAAATCAACAAGAGTTAGTTTTATTCTTCTTCTCTCAGGTACACACCTGAAATATAATTATTAGTGAAAGAAGAAGCGGCAAATAAATGACTTTCTCTCCGATGCACACCTAGAGGTTGACTACTTCTTCTTCGAGTTAGCTTTGTCGTTGCTATATCTAATCTTCCTCAAAACAGAAATGCGCAGCCGCTTTTATGCAGCAGACGCCGTACGCTTACATACGGAGATACACTAAATATACATCAGGCAAAGCTCCGTATTAGTTCCGTACTGCTTCCGTATTGGTCGGGCAGGGATACTACAGAACAACCAACTTCATGACTATTCCCCCCGAAGTCGCATCTTCTAAGTTCGTAAAAATATATAATAAATTATCCTGACAAGCATGCCCCGCTGCACAACTCTAAGCCTTCCCGGAGGGCGATACCTCCCTGGTCTGACAGAGAGCTGCACCAGCTCGAACAGCGTAAACGGCGGCTGCACAGTCGTTGGCGGAAGGATAGGACAAACGGCACACTGTATGCAGAGTTTAAACAAGCACGTAGCACTGCTCGGAACGCGTATCGGCGCAAGCGAAACGAGTACTTCTCCCGTCAGTGCGAAGAAAATGTGGCCAACCCTAGGAAGTCTTGGGCCATTCTAAATGCAGTCACTGGGCGTTCACGTCGCCGCCAAGATCCTAGTTGTAGCATCAGCGAGGTGGCCGACACGTTCCACTCCATTGTCACCGATCCCAACCGTCCTGAACAACTCTGTACCCCGCACGGTCCCGCTGGACCCGTCTCCTTAACCGAACTTGATCCTGTGACTCCTGCTGACGTCCGACGTCTCCTTGAGAAGTTGGATGCGCGGAAAGCCACAGGTAGTGACGGCATACCGGGCTCTCTGCTACAGCAGTGTGCTGACTTGCTTGCATATTCTCTTGCTGTGCTGTTCTGCACCTCGTTGAGGACTGGAACCATTCCATCCGCATTTAAATTGGCGTCTGTCGTGCCACTGTACAAGGCCGGTGACCCATCAGTCCCCACCAACTATAGACCTGTATCCCTTCTCCCAATAGTGTCCAAGTTGCTGGAGAGGGTAGTGCAACACCAGTTAGTTCGTCATTTGGACTTGACCCAGGCATTACCCGAAACACAATTTGCCTTCCGCAAGAAATGTTCCACGGAAGACGCCCTCTGTGTGCTGACTGATAATCTGCAGAAGGCGAGAGACAGTGGCAAGACCACAGGGCTGTGCCTATTAGACATGTCGAAGGCTTTTGATAAAGTGCACCACGACAAGTTAATTCAAGACCTCCTTGCGGTTGGAATTTCTGGAAAAGCCCTTAGTTGGTTCGTCGACTACTTGTCCGGCCGCAAGCAGCAGATCCTCATCGCGCCTTCAACCAGCCCTGCTCTGGCTTGCACCTGCGGAGTGCCCCAAGGCTCTGTTCTCGGCCCTGTCCTCTTCAGTATATACACGCGCGATGTCCCTTTGGTTTCCTGGCTTGTGCCAAGTGTACAATTTGCAGATGACATAGCCCTGTACGACTCCCAGGCCTCAGCGGCGGAAGCGTCCAGAACCCTCACCACAGCGGCAACTGCTCTGGCCGGTTGGCTGAAGTCCCGAGGCCTCATCTTGAACGCCACCAAGAGCCAGGTTCTGACTATCTCTCCCCAGCAGCATGTACAGGAAGTAACAGTCAAAAGCGGCGACTGTCTCCTCCCCTCAGCGTCTTCTGCGCGCTACCTCGGCGTTCACCTTGACAATCGCCTAGATTGGGACACCCATGTAAACTATGTGGTCACCAAGGTTGCCAAGAAAATTGGCGCCTTGTGGCGGGCACGCCGAAGCCTATCAAGACGCTCTCGTCAGGTGTATGTGAAGGCGGTCATAATGCCCGACCTGCTTTATGGCTCCTGCTGTTTCTCAGTCGCAATGCGAGAGGGTCAACTGAAACGACTGCAAACCACGCAAAACAGAGCCATCCGCTGTATAGATGGCAACCCGCCCCGGACAGCCATGCAGCCGCTGCTCACTGCTCACTCCCTGTACCGTGTCAGCGAGCTCTACAGGCAGAAAATATTGATCACCATCTGGCGGTGCATCCACGCCCGCACCAGCCCTGTGCTCGCCCAGCTTCTGACCCCAGCACAAGGCACCCCTACCCGCCATCAGCAGTCAAATGGCCTACTAAGCCAGGCAAACCGTAGCCGCCGCGGTCAGCGGAGATTTTCTGTTGCTGGTGCTCTGCTGTGGAACGCTCTCCCTGGTGAGGTCCGCACAATTACCCGGCTACCTGAGTTTAAGCATGCATGTGTACCATACGCCTGTAGGGAGTAGTTGGAGGTGCTGCTGATCGCTCTGCTCTCCCTCCCCGTGCAGTTCAGTAACCCGCACGTAGTATCACAGATACATCGTATTCTCTCTCTCCCCCCGTTTACCCGCAGTTATTAGTATCCTATTCTCTTACTATGTGCTTCCATAGCTTTTACTATGGTCTTCCATAGCCACTTCTAGGCTAAGCCTTCGCCGTCATTTTATTGGGTCGTCATCCCGTTTGAATGTGCGAAGTGAAATAAAAACCAACCAACCAACCAATCCTCAACGAACTCAATCAATAAACTCAATGTAAAAGGAGAAAACAATAAAAAAACAACGAAGGAAGCCATATCCAATGAAAGTATTTACCGGTATTCCACGTTTCCAACATCCATCCTCCGACAGTTTTGCATGCATGACCTTCATTTTTCCATACTTCTTTTTCCGTCTGAAATGTTTAAACAGGCAAACAGTGAGGAGTACAGTGTTCTTCAAAGGCCAAAGGTACGTCTTTGGTTAATGTCATGTCCTCCGCTGATACCTGCCTAGGTTAAGTAACACAGCAAAATGCTAGTCCAGGCGCGGCTTGCACAGTAGTCGCAAGTTGGGTATCCAAACACCTGCAAGTGCATAGGCAGTTTGGAAAGATGTGCAGTTTGGAATGATGAAATACTATATCTGAAGACTCCCTGATATGTATGTTGAAGCTAGCGGGGGAAGTAAAGAAGACTCCAACCAATGGGTCCTTCATGATAGGCTACAGTTGATCGAGGTCTTCGAATGCGGTATACAACACATACGTGTAATGGAATCATTTCACTGGTTGTGTTTGTGCTTTGTTCATTAGACCGAGAAAAAGGGCAACATTTATGACACAGTACAAAGCGACAATGGACAGGAGTTGGACACGGTGTCTAATAGCGCTGTACCACCGTTCACCATCAAGCAAGTTGGGGTAAGTAACTCATAGTGAGACAATATCAGATATTTCTATTGTTTGATTCTTTTACTTCACCCACACTGGGAAGATGGAGACTACATGTTAACAGTGAGCCATTGTTAAGAGGAACACTGATTAGAAAAAAATTCTCTTTCGTAGAACCAGTCTTCACAGCTAAATAGGATAAACTACTGGGTACAACAAATGCTTTCCAGCTGTTTAGGCGGAACATGTACATACATGTACTTGACGTACATGCCTCTACTATTGGTAGTGGTATTGGTATTGATTTATTTGAATTCGGTATCTCAACAGTAACAACGTACAACTTGGGAAGATCCGAATGACATAGATACGTAAACGTAACAGTGGACTAGGTGCTACAGTTGATCATTTTATCGCAGGTTGTGGGACTAAACTAATACCAGTATGCTAGTACAAAGTATTACCCTGCAGTGGTGTAATAATGATTAGCCACAACTTGAATTGGCAACTTGAACTGGCTCGTGGTATGTCAAGCATGTCACAAGCCAGGTGACATTTGCCTGTTCTTCTTGATGACCAGCCAAAGCACAGAGCTCCACGTGGAATGCCTTGGAACACAATCAAACCATCGTACAGTTCCTGGTAGGTTAAGTTCGTCGTTGTTGATGTGTTCACAACATTATTTTAATGATGCATCCTGCAGAAAATGGAGCAAGCCGGCACACGACACTGCGAACGAGCTGCATGTGCTGAACAGGGGGTGGCTTCGTCAGACACATACTGTGCTGTGGATATGAGCAGAGGTACCGAAGCTGTACATGCAACTGTAGCCAGCCCAACGGCCATAAAGCCAACACTGAACGTGGTCACCTCAGGTCCACCAACGTCACAAGCTGCAGTTTATGTGAACACCGGTGACTATGGAAACGGTTGTACGGTACGTGTATACACTCATACCAGTATCTCTCTTGCCCGTGCTGTCGAGAAACGGGGCCCGCCTATATCTATGAAATACCCGTAACTCTGAATCACTTACGTTTTGAAATACTTCATGTAGCTAATAGCGAGTTGCGTAGGCACAGGATTGGTGACAGAAAAGCCAGAACTACCAGTACATTAGCGGGCATTGTATTATCACTGATCCCGTATGGACCGGGTCATACCACACAGCACGGTGCATGAACTTCAGTCTCTAGTGAAGAAATCTTTGGCAATACACAAATCAGTCATCGTTAAAAAATGTATTTGAAATACCGGTAAGACAAATATTTAAATCAGTTTGACTTTCGCTTGAAATCTTGCGAAGAACAAATGGCGGTGTGGATGATTCGTCAAGTCAGCTATATTCCTCTCCATTGTCTTTGTGTTTTATGCAGCTTGAAGCGATTCCACAACAGAATCCACTGCACGACTCCTGCTTAGGAGCATTCAATGTATGTCCTGTTCCATCATGTACATTTTTGTTGTGTTTGAGCAGTTCATTATGATCCTCTTCATTACACCCTTTCACTGTAGCAAGGGAGTAAAGAAGTTCCTCTCCAACCGATTGTCCTTTACACAGAAGGTTACAAATAAGGGATATAAGTGCTATGAGTTTTAAACTGGAAGCAGCTGTATGAGGGAACTGAGTGCCAACGTATATGTCGCTTTCTGATGGTGTGTTGAGGCAGTGTATCGAGGTCGACTGGAGAGCGCAGCTGTGGTGTGGTGGTTGATTACAAATGTACAAAACGTTACATGTAGTATAAGATGAAATATTTTACATTAACAAAATTTAATAAAAAAATGTTGATGAAATGTTGATCTCCGCTCTCTCTCTAGTTTCTATCGGATGGCATGAGTGTGGATGAGAGTCTGTACGACAACACCCGAGCACCAGCAAAACAAGAGAAACAAGCATAGTAAGCAAATGGGGAAGCATGTACTGCCAGCAAACACAGATAAACACCGATACGAAGACTGAAGGAATGCAAAGCAAGTGAAATCCGGCTAATAGCACTGGACAATATGCCATGTCTGGCGCACATAAGAGAAGCACACAAATCTGTAAAGCAAATATTTTATCATCACTGGTCATGACTCAGATATACAGCCACAATAGCACTGCACAAGTGATATCACTGTGTGCCAATTTATTATGGATTTCATTCCACAAAATACTTCTTTTTATGAATGTCATTCTCGTTAAATGTCAGAGTAAGAATTTTTTCTTGTGATTCGGTTCTCTTTTAGCAGCTCTTGCTCAGCACCACAGGTAAATCTTTATTTTACCAGTTTGTATTGCAATCTTCGATACAGTTGTTTTGAGAAACACAATATTGAAGCATCCGTAATAACAGAACATAATAACATACCATACTCATCCGTTTGAGGGACCGGATGAACCATACCGTGATATTTCTAAACACACAGCTATCAGTGATGATTTTACCACGATCGATCATCTACTTCACAGAATACCTGTTTGAATGCTGTCCAGACTTGCGTAGCGGCTGGTGAAGTGATATACACAATCCGCACGTGTTATGGAATTTGTCTTCTGTCTCATCACTTGGAAGGCGATAGCAATTGCTTTCCATCTCCGACTTCACCTGTTATACATGAAACTATTGGCTCGGATAGTCACCCTGGATTGACCATGGACTGCATGGTCAATGCAGGTTCTAACATAATATTTTTGCATCCCACTCCCCCCCCCCCCCCCCACCTTGAATGATGATAACCCCCCCCCCCCCCCACACACACACACGCACACATACTTACTTACTTATTGCTCACTGCCAAAACTGGTCACGTGGGTCTCCGCGGGAGAGAAGAGAGAGACTCAAAAGGAATCTTGGAAAGATGACTCAATTGGCTATTGAACCGCCACATCGCCAAGTGCCGCTTTCAGAGCAGGCCAGTCGGAAAACACTTGGTTAGCTTCCAATGCCGCTATCAACCAAAGACGAGTGTTTCCAGTCAAAAATCCTGCCGCGTAGTCGACCCACTGTCCATTTGGGAGTGCCAATGACCGTAGGGCCATGTCCATTTCAAACGTCCATTCTTTGAATGTAGCGGAATGTCCTCCAAACACAGGTGGTTCTTTCGTAAGGCGGGGTGTTGGCTCCCACGGTTCCGAGTTCGGATGTATCGTTCGGTTTCTTTGGCTAACGCGCTGAGCGGTCTTGATATCGTTTATCAGCTGAACGACGAGTACGAGGAGCATAAGCAGAGCGACCAGAACACCTGCCAAAAGCAGAGTAGTAATCATCCTCTTGCTACCAGTGTAACCTGTTTAATCAAACTTGAAAAGAAAGAGGCCTGGTTGAGCGTGCCTCAACCAGTTATATGTAAAAGGTGATAGTATGCATGTGGCAATGGCGCCAATGAAGGTGATAATAGACAGGCGTAAGATGCATGAGGTGCGACGGAGTGTAAAGTTATAGCGAACAGGGGGAAATTTGTTACAGTCTCCCTAGATAGTTTCCCTATAGTTCGCTATCTTTTAATTCTGATCGTTTGTGTTTTTTATTTCTCGGAGAAAGCGTAGAGCCCGAACTTGCTGGAGAAAAAAGTTACAACAAACCTTATGAAACCCGGGTATTGAGCCAATAATAAATGTAGAAAGGAAAAGGACATATGGAAACGAGTTAAGAGTAACGCTCCACCACTGTAACTAGATATTATATACAGTCAGAAAGTGCAATAACTAGGCACAAAACTGACAGAGTACTGAGACATTCGACGTCCTGACACCTAGCTTCAACACATCTCCGTAGCGCTAACCGACAGCCTTCCAACTTGGAAGGTTCAAGGTTATGGAAAGACCAAAGAGGGGAAGGCAAGCGCAACGAAAACGAGCACAAGCTACAGTCCCAACGGAACAAAGAATGTCGATTGTCACAGGACGATGACGAGACCAGTAGGCGATTTGACAAAGCGGTCTAACTACAATTCGAAGCAGCAAAGCAGCACACAACCCAACTTGGGTGGGTCAAAAATATCAAAGATAAGTTAAGAAGGGGGAAGCTTTGCGAGAACGAATTGTACAAGCCGAAATCTAAACTCCTACAGTACTCCTCATGCATGACATTGTGATGGACTAGTTGACTACAAAACAAGTTGTTTCACACGACGTACGTTTCGCCGTATGGTTCGTGACGGCTCATCAGGTGTGCAATTTGAAACTCGGGTATTGAGCCAATAATAAAAGTAGAAAGGAAATGGATATATGGAAACGAGTTAAGAGTAACTCTCCACCACTGTAACTAGATACTATATACAGTCAGAAAGTGCAAAAACTAGGCACAAAACTGACGGAGTACTGAGACATTCGACGTCCTGACACCTAGCTTCAACACATCTCCGTAGCGCTAACCGACAGCCTTCCAACTTGGAAGGTTCAAGGTTATGGAAAGACCAAATTGAGTTGTAGTTAGACCGCTTTCTCAAACCGCGTACTGGTCTCGTCATCGTCCTGTGACAATCGACATTCTTTGTTCCGCTGGGACTGTACCTTGTGCTCGTTTTTGTTGCGCTTGCCTTCCCCTCTTTGGTCTTTCCATAACCTTGAACCTTCCAAGTTGGAAGACTGTCGGTTAGCGCTACGAAGATGTGTTGAAGCTAAGTGTCAGGACGTCGAATGTCTCAGCACTCTGTCAGTTTTGTGCCTAGTTGTTGCACTTTCTGACTGTATATAGTATCTAGTTACAGTGGTGGAGAGTTACTCTTAACTCGTTTCCATATGTCCTTTCCCTTTCAATAAACCCTATCTTAATATTTTAGCTATGAATAGGATGAAGGCCGCAGACATCACGCAACTACTTGTACGTTACTTGTTTGACATGTTTTACTGTGTATTTATAACAAAAATATTACTCAATCTGCGGACAGAACTGTTTCGTCCTTTGTGGACTCGTCAGCGCAGCACAGAGCAAATGAGGCCGAACCTGATAGCAATGGAAAAAAAATTTCCTATTAGGCCCGAACGTACCTTGCCAGAGTGCTCAGACTGACAAGTCAGTGAGCTGTGCATAACGCAAACAGCAAAGGCACTACCCCACGCAAGAGTGCTCAACTGCTACAAGAGCAGGAGCGAAATACTCAATCTGTGGACAGAACTGTTTCGTCCTTTGTGGACTCGTCAGCGCAGCACAGAGGAAATGAGGCCGAACCTGATAGCAATGGAAATAAAAATATCCGATCATGCCCGAATGTACCTTGCCAGAGTGCTCAAACTAGTACTTTTACGGAGAGCGGAGTCGTTCGCTTGGATAGAGTTGGCCGTGGTTGGCTATAAGAGCCCTGCAATCGCCACTCAAAGTGGCCATTGGCTACTTCAGCCATGCATTGCTTGGAATAAAAGAAAATAGATGAAGAGTGCTCAATGCAAAAGCAGAGCAGTAACTAACGAGTCACAGAGTACGCCGCGGCTGGTTGTAAGGAATAGCTTCATACCAGATGACAATGTTCAGACAACTGTCAAGTTGTCTAAAGACTGCAATCTGGTATGATGGTATTAGTTACAATCAGACGAGTGGTTCGTGTACTAGTTTTTTTATGCCTCGGAAACTGATCCGCCTTTTGCAGAATTATAAGAGAAGACCAGGAACAAAGTTGAAACTTTTCTAATTGTCGGTAAACTCCAATTTCATTAAACTGAGGATGCGCCAGGCCCGACAATTTGGTGTAATGGTAATTTTATTTTTGGATTTGAATCGCAGTGAAGAGACCATTTTTGGAGTTTGGACTTGAGGAGTAAAGTTTCCTAACGACCAGGTATACGTAATTTTCGTGGAGATTACTCAATCTGCGTTAGTAAATGAATGTACTTTACTTGGTATCAATCTCCAAACCATAGCCCCCGTGCAATCAGAACGTTCTGTCTACTCCACTGACTCTTGCATAGTCCATGTTATCATTCGCAAATCTCAAGTTTTTCGTTACAACGCGTAAAACGCGCGTTAAACTCCTCCTCTCGTGTCTTCACCCTGTTCTGTTTGTTATCGTATTACTGATTTCCGGATTGCAGGACGCCATTCCAAGTACACGTTATAGTTTTGACTCAAATCTGTGGACAGCAACTGTTTCGCTCTGTTAGAGTTAGAGTTTTTATAATTCTTCCCATCTGCATCTTATAACAGTGTTAATTTTGTTCAACCTACACAGTATCTCTGACGTGGCATACTCGGTTCCTGGGCCGAGAATCAATCAGGCGTCACAAAGCAGAATAGCAAAGTGTACTTCAAGTAATATGTCAGGTTTTCCTTCATGTGAAGCAATTCCACCAGGCAACAATATATGGGCCGGAACAGTGATTCATGCAAAGGCACGACAACAGACACAAAGCACCTTGCGTCTGTAACTCAGAGGTTCGTGTTTGTAAACACCAACCAGAGGGATACGAGGTTTGATTGTGAGGATATTGTCAACGTCTGATGAGTGATCACCTTGTCTCTAAACCCGAAACTCAGAGGTACAGAGAAAACGGTTTTGGCTGTTCTTTTTCAAGTGTTGTGGTACGTTTATTCCTAGTTCGGGCCGTTGTAACACTTACTGGAGGAGTCTGATAACGTTGCTTGGTTGGAAGCATTTCGCTATGCAAATCTACTTGAACATTTTACATGGGAGCTTGTTTCCGACTACACAAGTCGGTGTCGTAATTGCTCTGTGCCGGACCTACAGAACAAAAGCCGCTTAGAACATCATCCACAAGCATGCAGGTACTAGTCTAGTATCATTATTAGTAATGAAGAATATTCGAATATTCGATTGATATTCGTTTGGAACCAGATAGAAGGAATTTTTCCCCTTTAGAATATTCGTGCACACTTTGCTCTTGTGTCGATCTATCGCAGTAATTCGTGAACGGATGGAGTGATATGTACATATGTTTTGTGTTGAGAAAGGGGACTGTGACTCACAAGAGTGGTGGACATGACTCGATTAAACATCTACTTGGTCTAGAACAACCGTGGACTAGACAAACTCTTTCTAAGATTCTTTTGAACTAAATATTGCGACAGAGCTTTCGGCCATATTTTCAATTCATTGCATTCCCAACTCATTTACAACCACGCGCTCTTCAGCCGAACCATACAGACACCAGCAAGGACACTTCCGTTGAGAGATAATATTGCTCCACGCCTCTAGACAGCTGTTTCGCTCCCTGTCGGAGCTCATCAGTAGAGGATGATAATGATGATAATGGAGAAATGATCAGTCTTATACACCATAAATGGCGCAAGTGCGCGCTTTCCACATATTATATCAATGGCATATGCAAGCTGCTAAAATGGTTAAGTGTGAGAACAGCGATAAATAATCATAGTACGCGCTCATTGGTGGAGAAACACACCACACATGCGACGAAAATCTTGCGCGGAATACTGATGCCAATGGAAAGTACATGTATGTTGTTTATTATTATGATGTTGCAATGTCCATGTATGCAGGCGAGGCGAGACTCACCGCCGAGATCCCCCAACGCGACAGGCTCGGTTGCCGTTCAGGATTCACACCGACCTGTCCGCCCGTCAACAGGATCGACAGCGGGAGGCCCCACTGATGCCGATGTCGATGCACACCAGGAAACTTGTAGTCGTGACGGAAGTGTCCTTGCTGGTGTCTGTATGGTTCGGCTGAAGAGCGCGTGGTTGTGATGAGTTGGGAATGCAATGCAGATTCTTATGGTATAGAATATTCGATTCGATTACAAAAAATCGATTTCGTTCCTATTTAAATATTTGTTTCACCTCTAGAAATAATTCAGCATTTTGAGAGAATATTCGTTATTCGTTCGTTATGGGTGAGTATTCGTTCGTTTGTAAAATAGAACATTCGTTGCAGCCCTAGAACTTATTAGGCTGTCCGTCGTCGTGTGTATGCCACTGTGTCAATGTGTTTTCCCATAGACACAGACGCGATTGGGCTATGTCTATTGTAATTGCCCTTGACAGTTCTAGCAACAATACTGCTGTTGTATCTTCACTTGCAGTCAAATATGTAGGCTGTTTCCGTCTACTGCAAATAGTGCAATCACTATTTTAAAAAGCATATTTGAATAATCGAAGGATACTCTAAGTGGTGCTCTTCAGGCACAATCTTCCTCAGCCTACTCAAGCTCAACTGATGAGGGGTGAATTCCCCGAAACACTGTGTATTGAGCAGGGAGTGGTGCTTTCTTGCAGGTTTGCCGAGTCGAAGGTTCGATGGACTTCTCGTGTGCTCTGGATGGCAGTCGTGAGTCAGTCAAGTGTCAAGTAAAGTCGGCGGAATAGCGCGAGCTCCGGTGTGGGGAGCAAACCTTTCTTATATATATAATATTATATTTGAATAATCGAAGGATACTGGACGGTATTGCACTCGTACTGGTTGTGTTGGGAGGCATGCTTGCATGCTGGTCGTGTGACGTTTGTGTCCAACACGTAGCGATGTCTAGTTTGCGTGGAAGCAGAGAAAAGCCTTCCCTGAACCTAACCCTAGCCTTTGGTGCAGCGGAAACTTATAACGTCCACTTGATTCTGAGATGCACATCACTTTGGTGTGTGAAGATGTGTCCGGTCAACCCACCATTCCGCTTGGAACAGGGTCCGGCAATTACTGGCTTTCACGTTACTCGGGAATATTGGTAAACCCACAGCATGTTTTCCTGATATCACTGATTTGCGTACATTTACAGGTGTATGTATCCTGAAACATTCACAGCATGCACTCTTAATATTCACAGTAGCGCTCTAAGCATGTGTGCAGTTTTACTTCCTGTGTCAACTAGAACATGTCAAACGGCCATATCTTGAAACATAAGGCGACGGCCTTGTAGGCATACAATTCAGCACGTTTATGTCTGTGTATTGAGCGGGGAGTGGTGCTCTCCAGGCACAAATATCACCAGGGATACGAACTTAAAGAGACGCTCCGTTTTCAGAGCGACCAACACCTCGTGAGCACCAGATAACTGCGTGAGTCGTTGTCACTCGTGAAGGTGCTGAACAAACGCTGAGAACCGTTTGCCAATCACAACGTGGTTCTGTATATGATGTTTGTGCCTGGAGAGCACTATATAAGAGATGGTCTTCAGGCACAATCTTCCTCAAGCCACTCAAGCTCAACTGATGCGGGATAAATTCCGGGAAACACTGTGTATTGAGCAGGGAGTGGTGCTTTCTCGCAGGTTTTCCGATCAGAGGATTCGATGGACTTCTCGTGTGCTCTGGATGGCAGTCGTGAGTCATTCAAGTGAGAATTCAAGTCGGCAGGAAACCTGCGAGCTCTCATGTAGAGAGCAACACAGATCTCCCCAAGTAACGCCGAAGTCACGCACATCTCTTCCTCACATTGTTGTACCCAGCCCGGGCTTGTGTATTGGATGGTCTGGAGGCACCAACCTTGTGATTGGCCAACCGTCCTCAGCGCTTATTCAGCACCTTCACGAGCGACACTGACTCACGCAGATGTCTGGTGTTAGATGTCTGGTGTTCACGAGGTGTTTGTCGCGCTGGAAACGGAGCGTCTCTGTGAATTGGTATCGCTGGTGATGTTTGTGCCTGAAAAGCACTATAAGTGGTGGTCTTCAGGCATAATCTTCCTCAGCCTCCTCTCAAGCTCAACTGATGAGGGGTGAATTCCCCGAAACACTGTGTATTGAGCAGGGAGTGGTGCGTTCTTGCAGGTTTGCAGAGTCGAAGGCTCGATGGACTTCTGGTGTGCTCTGGATGGCAGTCGCGAGTCAGTCAAGTGAGAATTCCAGTCGGCAGGAAAACCGCGAGCTCCCGTGTAGGGAGCAACACACAATTCCCAATAGTACTATTAGTGCCTAAAGTGGCAGACTTGAGCAGATCCTTTCGTCAACACTGCGTGCACAGCAGTATAAGTGTTCGTAACGGATGTCCAGTTTTGCTTCCTGTGTCACTGGTGACACGCCAGCCCTCACAATCTTGCAGAATAATGTGGCAAGGCATCTCTCTCTCTCTCTCTCTCTCTCTCTCTCTCTCTCTCTCTCTCTCTCTCTTTCTCTTTCTCTCCCTCTCTCTCTCTCTCTCTCTCTCTCTCTCTCTCTCTCTCTCTCTCTCTCTCTCTCTCTCTCTCTCTCTCTCTCTCTCTCTCTCTCTCTCTCTCTCTCTCTCTCTGCTATTGGCGTGCCTGGGTGTGATGAAACCGAGACCCAAGGTCGGCAGGGCATTCCAGACCACGCCACCACTCCCCTTATTCATGGCTCACACATGACGGGTTTACGTGGCTCTAGTAAAAAAATAAAAACAATATGTTGCCGGGTGCAAACTCACGGGGTGAGTTTGCACCCCGTGTGCATGAGCTGTTTCTGCACTGTTCATGCCCGTTTGTCACACTTACTCTTTATCTTAGTTCTCACTTTTTGTAATACTTACCACATGTTACCCGTCATGTGTCACACTTCTTTGGATTTTTAACCTTTGTTTTTCTCTTGATCACTTTAGTTCCGTATTTCCACTGATGATCGGGGCTTGAAAATCGATTTTGGAAACACAGAAAACCAAACCTTGAACAAATTGTCATGTTGCGTGGTGATGTCTGCGGCATTCATACTTTTCATAGCTATTAATAATGTAATCCAGCATGTTTTAGATGTCAGGTGGTTTCCAGATGCTGTTCACTGGTAGTTGGCTAAGTATGGTTGCCTCTACTTGTACGTGGTAGCTCTTGCTAATCGTGCACAATAATCTTACAGGGCAAGTAATCAACATGTTTTGCATGCCAGATGGTTCCGGTGTGCTGTGCATTGGTGGTTCGCTACCTGTGTTTTCCTCTATGCGGTACACCAATCATCCTGAGGCTTGTGGGGGTCCGTTTCCGCGCCAGTCGTTGGTATACGTGATGATTCAGCCACTGAGCTTCACTGCTGGCGAACGCCTGTGTTCTCATGCATGCGTTCCAAAGTCATGCCGTGAAGGTACACAAACGAGGATCGGCGACCCTTACGACTGTAATGCCAATAAACACTCTGTTCGCTCTGGGGAGACCTTTGGTTTGGAGTGTATTCAGTGAGTGAGAGGGATCACCGTGGAACCTAGCGCAGTGGTTGGACTGACAAGTTGCTGAACAGACACCATTACAAGTTCTTCACTCTGCTCTGTCGGATAAGATGGTGCCCCACTCTCTTGGTTTGTGCCTCGTCGCGCTGATCACAGTAGTGGTTGCAAGCAGCGATACTAATTCAAAAGGTATGAAATACTGTGCTTTTTCACTGTCTAGCGTTAACAGGACACACTCCACGTACACTACAAGGCTAAAGATAGGTGCCCTTCCCTTCGCAGAGTAAGCGAAGTAGATCTTGTGTATTTTTGCTGCCTGGTGATTGATTGAGTGCCATGAAACTAGCTTGTTTTTTTTTCGAAGTGTGAGTTGGTGTTCTGTCCACACTGCACTCAAGCCAGTTGGTCAAGAATTAAGATGATGGTATATTTTTAGCTGAAATGTGACTATGCAGTACCACGCGGGCTTCACGAGTGGCTTCGCTAGTTGTGTTAATTTGTTGCCTCTAGATAAATTTCAATTTTCGCCTGTACTTTTAATTGCTAGAGTGCTAGAGTGCTAGAGTGCTAGACTGCTCAGTACCACCGTTAGTTAGATTTCAGTACACAACACACACAGAAGTGGCCCTTGGCAAGAGCGTACGGCCAATTCCGTATGTGAGGTGTTGCCGCATTGTCACAAAGGCAATTTTGAGAGTTGTAAGCCACGAAGTTCAGGAAGCGTGCGGTTTCATTCAGAAATGTTAGGGCCTTCCTGCGCGCATAGAGGTGGCTATACATGCTATGCAACATCTTTACCGTGATCAATGTACCGATGAGATACTTTTAGTTGATGCTCGCAATGCTTTCAATTGTTTGAATAGGCAGGCAGCGTTACATACTATCCAGTACTTGTGTCCGCCCCTTGCCAAAATTTAACAAATTCGTATAGTTCTCCTGCTACACTGTTTGTTTCTGGCGGTGGTGAATTTTTTTGGGATGAGGAGACGACACAGGGCGATCCCTTGTCCATGGTATTGTAAGCGCTTGCGACTCTGCATTTGGTACTGCAGGTTACCCACACGGCAGTACGTTAGATATGGTATGCGTATGATATTACGAAATCATAGCTTTTCCGTTCCCCGCGACGCAGGACACAAAGGACAAGACTTGTTTGTTACATTATTTATATTGACAACTTAAAATGACAAGACGGAAAAGCAAACTCCTCTGACAGAGACGAACAAGAAGACTGACAAGGATTCTCGACTACAAACTCGAACATGCTCCTATCACACATGCACGCGACTAGACGAGCCAGTTTGAGGAATACCATCACACAGGAAAACAACACATCATTAAATGTTCATGCCACCTGCCCCCTTGATGACATTCCACAAAATAATAAACCGACACCACGTTCCACATTCACAGTGGGTTGGTCAAAGACCATAATTGAGATACGAGAGGTACCTGGTTCAAGTCCTGCCTGGGAGCGGTTTTTCCAGCCGTGCTGCTTGCTACCCACAGTCATTTGGGAACTTGTGGCCAGGCACAAGGGGTACATGGATGCAGCTAATGGGGTCGCTTTCGGCACTTGTGCCAGTGGTTGTGAGACTTACCCACTCACCCCCACCGCTAGGCGCTGTATCTGCCGCTAGGGTTTATCGGGTGTTAGCGGCCGTCGTGAGTTCCCTTCGGGAACGGATACGATAATTTACTTTTTTTCTTTTTTTTTTACGTTCCACATTCACAACGGCAAAAGAAACCACAGCAACAGAGAAAAACCAAAACCAGCTAGCTTACATTGTAGCACAACAAGCTAACAACAAGCCAACAGAACCCAGAGACAACGCTCTAAAGAAAAACGGGCCACTACACAGGGCCGACCAAAACCACAAGAGCCAATGGTCTATTTATAGACACGCAAGGCCAACCGAAACGCGGGATCCGAAGCCCCAACAAAATAATAACATGCGCACAGCAGCGCAAAATAAGTCTACAACAGAAAACCAATGGAGAACAACAGAACGACGAGAAGAGCAACAGAACGACAACAACCAAACTCAACCAATAAAACAACAATTGAACAAGCAATGAGCTGAGCAGAGAGAGAACACCACAGCGAGCAAGACAAAAACAAGACGAACAACAAGGACGACACACAATCGGTGATGCCAGACTCGTCCACTGGCCTCTGGCGAGCCACGGCCAAACGCTCAATTGCGGTT
Organism: Sycon ciliatum; assembly: GCF_964019385.1. NCBI lineage: Eukaryota > Metazoa > Porifera > Calcarea > Leucosolenida > Sycettidae > Sycon > Sycon ciliatum. The sequence continues at coordinate 4,992,265 of NC_088652.1, read as the reverse complement.
CCTGCCGTCCCAGGCTCCAGTCCACAGTTTTAGTCTCAATCCATCACCTCCTCCGCCTCCTTTCAATCGTCATGCGCTCCCATCAGCTCTTCATCTTCTCCGCTCCCACACTTACTTTGACTTCAAAGTTACTTTTTTTTTTGATTCCCACCTTCCAACCCGGCAAATATTTAGATTTTGATAAAAACTATTCAAAGCCTCTCAATTATTTTGCAATACTTCTAAATATAACCCATACATCCTGTACACACACCTTGTACACACTCTCTCTAACGGTCTCTAGGCTACACTGCAATTGATATACATTAGATCAAATTTTCGGGCAAGGCCCATCATCAGGAATAAGTCTACTGTAGACAAAACAGGGATTTATATATATACAACGTGACAAGTACTAGTGGCCAAAGGTGTGATGGTATAGCGTAAAATGTTGCAATACCACAGGAAGCGAGATTATTATGTGTGAATATAGTGCAGTGATAGTGCAGGATTACTAATGTGAGTACAAAGCAGAAAAATACACACTTCTAGCAACACACACACACACATACATACACACACACACACACACCACACACACACACACACACACACACACACACACACACATTTAACGTAAAACCGCTGGACTGCTGAACAATCGCATCCTCCGTGAAACAGCTGAGGTCACGTCACAGTCTCTTTCCGCCCTTTTCAACCGCTGCTTGCTGTCCAGTACTCAGCCCAGGGAGTGGAAATCTGCCGTTGTTGTACCTGTGTTCAAGGGAAAAGGTAATCCTTCTCACCCAGTCAATTACCGTCCTATATCGCTGTTAAATGCAGTTGCCAAATTGTATGAGTCTATGATTAGCCGTCAGTTTTACTCGTTTGTTGAGAGCCATAAAATTATCAGTTCCAGCCAGTTTGGCTTTTGTCGAAAGAGGTCAACAGTTGACCAATTGGTACAGCTTACCTCAATTGTTTCGCGTGCATTTGACTCTAAGTCTTCTTGTGACCAGCTGTTCCTTGATTTTTCTAAGGCCTTTGACAGAGTTAGTCATCATTTAGTTATTCAATCTGTTTCAGGTTGGTGTTCTCTTTCTGCCTGTTCTTGGGTGAAGGACTTCATCAGTGATCGTAGTATTTGCGTTCGCATTGGTCAAACTCTTTCTGACCCTTTGCCCATCACCGCTGGCGTACCCCAAGGTTCCCATCTCGGCCCGCTTCTTTTTAACCTGTGCATCAACTCCTTTCCTGATGCCCCTGCTTCTAGTACCCTATCCCTTTTTGCTGATGACTCTAATTTAATTCTTGTTTCTCCAGCAAACACCTCACTTCCTATCCATCATGCATTGCTCCAGACTGACATTGATAAGTGTTGTCAATGGTCATCAGCTACTGCCATGACGTTTAACACCAGTAAATGCGTCCACCTACCCTTTCAAAAATATGCATTAGCCCCCGGCCCGTCATCCCCATTGACAATGAACGGTGTGCCTATTCAGAAAGGTGATAGCCACTGTCATCTCGGCGTGACTATCACTCCTTCACTAAATTTTTCTGACCATATAAAATCTATCACCCATAAGTTTCGCAGTCGTGTTTTTCTGTTGCGCCATATGGCCCATTTCCTTTCTGCTTCAACCGTGAATTTGCTCTACAAGTGTTACGTACGACCACTGTTAGAATACGCAGTCCCTGTCTGGTCATTCGCCGTATCCCATTCAGATTCGCTTACGTTAGACCGACTGCAAGCCGTTGCTGCTCGTTCATATCTGCTTTGTAAGACCCGGCACCCTCCTGAGTGGGAAACCCCGAAGCAGATTCTTAATCGTACTTGTGACTGGTCATCCCTGAAGTGGCGTCGTCAGATTCTGTCCTTGCTGTATTTTCATCATGTCTTTTACCAGTTTCCGTCTTTGCTAATTCGTTTCAAATTCAATGTATCCCTTAGTTGTCGTCACCCGTCCTCTATAGTTTTACCTCGTTCTGGCGCCCATTTCCTTAAATCCCCTCTCTTCAGTTTATCTGTGGAATGGAACAAACTTCCAGAACACATCCGCTGCGTTCAGTCCTCCGTCAATTTTCGCATTGCTCTAAAGGCTCATTACTCTCAGCATAGATATTCTCTGACTGGAATTCCGAACTTTTCCGTTTGAGAATTTTTTTTCCTTGAAATTAATCCTTGCTGGGTTTTTTCATCTAAATGTCCCGCTATTATCTGCAGAGGTGATTTCTTCCCTCGTCGATTTCTTTCCTGCTTTTATACCTCGATATTTAGGTACTTGTTTCCCTTCTTCCCATGCTTCATCTTCCACTCTCCTCTCCCCATTTCCCCATTTTTCTTGCGATATTTATGTGGGAGACTTCCGTGATAAGCATCCATTTGCTTTTGGAGAATCCTTTTAAATAAATACAATACAATACAATACACACACACACACACACACACACACACACACACACACATACACAGTGCACAAATTCTTGCACAAATTATGACAGATATATTTACACATCACCCAACAGTCGCCAACCACTGTCACTGTTCACTGCCGGCTTCCTCTTCCTCATGAATAGTGCCTCCATGATTCTGCAGTCAACGTAAGACCGTTGCTTGCTGGCGAGAACTTGTAGATGGGAAAATGGCGAGAACTGCGGTGACGATGGGAAGGTGTGCTGCTTTTGTCGATAATGGTCTCCCCATGGCTTTCCCAATGTCGCGTTCTTGGCTTGTCTGTAGTGCTCCTCAGTCCTCTTGCGTGTTGTCCTTTCTGTTTCCCCGACGTATTCTTCTTGACAGATGGTACATTTCATAGAGTACACCACATCTTGGGACATACAAACATTACGCTTCAGACCACCATCGCATGCACGACATTCAGCCGGCCGACCCCGCCCCCTCTTCTCCCTCTGCCGCTGTACCGTCCTGGGGCATTGTGGCTTGCTGAATGACGACGAGACCAACATATCCTTTAGTGAGCGACCGGACGTAAAGACCACACGCACATCTCTATCAAACGACCTGACCACTTGACGAACCCTCCTTGCAAGCTGGTCATTTACATACGGTACCTTGACAAGTGACGTGTACTGTCGTTTCCCCTTCCGATGTGGTGTCTGCTGGTGGGGCTGCTCTCGGATGCGTGCGGTTGTCCGTGCGGTGTCGGAGTGTTGTATGGCTGATTGTATAATGCGCCGTGGGTAGTAGTTCTCAAGGAGGAGTGTGGTGATCTGTGATTTGTCGTCCTGCCCCCGTTGTTGCGTTGTTGACTGCCCTGCTGATCTGGTTGTTGGCGACAGCGATTTTTGTTTCCATTGGCAAAGCAGACAAATATGACAAATGTACATCAATATGGGACGACTTGACAAATAACTCCCAGTCCAACTTGCCACCTGACACCGAGATTGACAGGTCCAAGTAACTGATGGTGTGAGAGTTGGTCGTGTGTGTATATTCTGCGGTGAATTGTATGCGTGGGTGGCGGGAATTGAGATAATCCACAAATGCCAGAAATGCCGCAATACCAAAGATCCAAACGAGTATGCAATCATCAATATACCGACGACGTTGGGAAAGCCATGGGAAGACCATTATCGACAAAAGCAGCACACCTTCCCATCGTCACCGCAGTTCTCGCCATTTTCCCATCTACAAGTTCTCGCCAGCAAGCAACGGTCTTACGTTGACCGCAAAATCATGGAGGCACTATTCATGAGGAAGAGGAAGCCGGCAGTGAATAGTGACAGTGGTTGGCGACTGTTGGGTGATGTGTAAATATATCTGTCATAATTTGTGCAAGAATTTGTGCACTGTGTATGTGTGTGTGTGTGGGTGTGTGTGTGGTGTGTGTGTGTGTGTGTGTGTGTGTGTGTATGTATGTGTGTGTGTGTGTTGCTAGAAGTGTGTATTTTTCTGCTTTGTACTCACATTAGTAATCCTGCACTATCCCTGCACTATATTTTCACTTCATACATATCACACATAATAATCTCGCTTCCTGTGGTATTGCAACATTTTACGCCATACCATCACACCTTTGGTCACTAGTACTTGTCACGTTGTATATATATAAATCCCTGTTTTGTCTACAGTAGACTTATTCCTGATGATGGGCCTTGCCCGAAAATTTCATCTTATGTATATCAATTGCAGTGTAGCCTAGAGACCGTTAGAGAGAGTGTGTACAAGGTGTGTGTACAGGATGTATGGATTCAAGTATTGGCTACAGTGGAGTCTCCAAACCTTGAGAAAAGTGTTTCTAAATATAAGAATAATAATAATACTTTCACACAAAACAAGCTCGGTGCAGCACTAATCACGGGAGGGAAACCCGACCCTCCACCATCGCCAACTCACGAAGCATGTGAACTGGACGGTGACGAGCCGACCGAGCACCACGGACACACAACACAGCGTAACGTAGCAGCGCGAAAGACACCGGACAGCGATAATATCCAATCAACGGCAAATAGCTACCTCCCGAAGATTGAGACGTGAGCAGGCAAAGATGCCTCAGGAAGGCCGTGGATGCCGGCCCAGCTGGCCCATTCACGGAAAACACCACAGGTGCAAAGGCACCACGCTCAACATTCACTACTCTCTCCTGATATTGAAGGCTCTTAACGCCCTCATGTTGCCGGAAGATCGCGTCCAAGCTTCTGGCGCATAGCGCATAGGAAGAAGCGTCAGGATTAAACACCCTTTCATCAAAAAGTGCATCTTGACCACGCGTCCAGAAACCTCGAGCGCTCACATCAAGGCTTAGATTCCAACGTCTAACTCGGGAGGGGGCTTGGCATTGGTTGCCCCTCCGACGCAACCAATTGCTCCATCGTGAGCCTTGAGACGCCGTGCTCTGGGTGAGGCGATCCAGAAAAACCTATGGGGGGGGGGTGGTGGGGGGCTGCTGGAAACACGCTCGTCCATGTCAACTCAAGAAGACGCCGGATCATGTCGTGGGTGGCCTGACAATTTGGCCAGCAATACCTCCTCCCTTCGACAGCTGTCGTCCTGCATTTGCTGGAGGATTATATTACGGTAAGCAGGGGGGATAGGCAGAAGCCAAACCGGTGGCGCATCTGCGTGAAGCATACAGTCCTCGCTGAAGGACGCCGCTCTGGCTGATACTCGCTTTTCTTCGCCAATCACCGACGAGGGGCCACACGTAGGTTCAAACTACTACAAATACATACATCAAACTATTCACTGCGACATGTTATGTTGTATCAGGCCTCTTTTATGGGCAAATTAACACAATGGTTTAAAATGCAATAAATCATACACTGGAGAAGAAATAAAATAAAACATGTGTAAAAATAGAATGTTATGTTCGCCTCAAGCTCTGCGTGTCCGACTCGCACTCTCAGACAACACAAAATCCCTGGACAGACAACTGACTTCTTCCAGAAACTCAAACGAATCTATGCGCTCACGGACAGGGTTACCCTGACCCGTGGCAAAGCGGTTTCCATGACGTCGCGTCAACATACACATCAAGAACGAGATTGCATGGTCTTCGCAAAATGCACAGCAGACACAGCTACGGCACAAAAGAACACTCCGACTCAAAGGAGATTCAGAAGTAACTAACGTCAGCCCTGTATTTGGTCATTGAGGAGCACAAAGGCCGCGAACGTCAAATAGAGTTCAAAAATAAACAGGAAACTGATGCTCTACGACGACGAGCTAGCTGCGAACAGTCGATGAAACGCGAAAATGACAAACGGGGTGGGCTGGTTGCTGAAAACCTACAAAGCGACGAATATCTACTTTAACACGGTTTGTATGTGATTTTGTACCTAGTATGTTTGCAGCTTAAAGTTCAGAAGTGTAGCGTTGGTTTTCTGGTATTTGAACGTTTGTAAATACATAAGACTCGGTACAATTTGATTCTAAGAACACAGCCAGATTGCTGAAACAATAACGTCCCAGGCTAACCCCTTGGTAAAAACGTTCTTCAGCACGAGACTCTACTGTATATGCATGGGTGAACACCTCTGTGGGTTGGGTCTACAAGAGAGCGAATAAGGTAGGAAGTATACTTCAAATATGTAACTTAGTGGTCATCATTGAGGGTGTATGGTTGTGTGTGCAGGTGATTGTGTGTAATTATCCATTAAAGATGTACATGTTTGTTTTGTGTGTGGACGTGTGTGTTCAGTATCATGGACGGACTGCGGAGCACCTCATGGCAAAATCAAAATGACTGCATTTTTGGAGTTCAAGAGGTCTGACGTAGCCCGACAAAAATGTCAGAATCTCAATGGAGATCTTGCTACTGTTCAATCAACGCTGGAGAGAAATTGTGCGAATGCAGCACTGAATAAAGTGAGAACGTGTACATGTTGCAACTCATGGGGTTCTTATACGTGCGCTCCTGTGTCTGGAACGGGATGGTGTTGGTGTTCTACATGGGTAGGTCTCGCTGGCACAAACTTTTCCAATGGACGGTTTCAATCTTGGACTTGGTACACACCATCCTCCGACACAACATCAAGTAGCATAGCCTGGAAAAGCCTATATCCACAACAATACTATGCCAGCTATCGTGTGTTGTACCATCCTGAAAATGGAGAGTTTCTCAATGTCCCTGACTATACCTATCCCTACCTGTGTCAACAATACTATCCACCAGGTAAGCTGAAAACTTTAGAAATGATGTACAGATCATGCCTGCTCCGTAGATTCTCCACAGGATGCACAACGCTCGCATGCAAGCCAATTGTCAATGCTGCAAAACAAATCTTTTTCTATCGTTCCTGATTTCCTGTTGTACTAATATTATGTACGGAAGTACTGATTTTACGGCCTCATTTGCATGATGGTAATACCATACATAATTGTCCAAATAAGGATATGAGGATTATTCACTCATTACCAGGGTCAGCAGGTAGATTCTACAATATCTTAGGCCGTTCCATGTCACAGTATTATCATGCAACCAGGTAAGGGGTAATAGAATGCAATGTTATGAACTGGAATAATAGAATCCTTGAAATTGTTAATACGACATGCTTTGCAACTAAGCGCCGGGTTTCCAGCCGATACATGAATTTCACCAGATAGCGCCTGAAATAGTACCACCGACTATGATATCATGTTACGATCATCGTTGCGCTCCCTTGTTGACTGTCAATACAACAGAAGATACGACCTATGTATGTGTACGTACATTCATAGCTCAGATGCAGCATGCTCTAACAAATTTCACGTGATCAAAGCTATATTAGACAGGTTCGGCAAGACGTTTTTGGCAAACCTCGACGTGTAGACCTATCAACTGGGTTCGAGGATGATACTTACGCAGTCTGGGGCTCACGACTTGACGTCAATTTGGCTATCTACACGGATCGCGCTCCGCGAAGAATTTTTCAAGAACCTTCGATCTGCGCAGCACTCGAGTGTGGGAATAAGGAACATCATGACATCACTGGAGAAAACCCCGCGAAGTACAATCATCTCTCATTCGAAAAGACAAGGCACATGCTGCTGTCGAAGGTTTCACTTCTGTTTTTTTCGGGGACATGTGAAAGATGGCGGAACCTAGTCTAGCTCCGGATTCTCCACTGGCCCTGGACGTCATTGAATCTCCACTGGCCCAGGGGAAGAAACCCCTACTCCGTTTCAGCCTGGCTGATGATGTGGCCTTGCTGACAGAGGTGGCAACTAGGGACCAGCCATTTCTGTCTTGGTCACCGTTTCCCAGCTCAGCGACTGCCACTTGGACAAGAGAGTCCCACAAATCCATGATTGAAGACAGCAAGCAACAAGCTGAAAAATACTGGAACAAAAACCACAGTCTGCGCTTGAATAACATCTATTATTTTAAACCAACGACCGATATCCATGATACCAAAAATCGAGCTGTCGATGTCGCCATTTTGGTTGTCCCGGAGATGGGGCTTGGCTTGCCACAACGCGAAGCCGAATCAAACTCTAATATAGCTCAGTGGTTTTTCACTGGGGTCCTGTCTCTTTGTGAACTTTCATAGCACTCAGTTGTGCCTTAGCTAGAGCATTGGTAACCCACAACTGCTGTTTTTATTTGCAATATTCATCCTGCAGCACCGCTCAATATAAGTTTGATTTACGGAAGGGTCAATGTACTGCTTGTTTCCACTGTCTTACACCCGGCAACCTACTTGTCTAACATCAGTGAATACTGTTTTACGTACGGACCAGCTCTCACTACAGACACCATTCATAAGGCATACGGTGCGAATCGTGTGTGTGACACTGTTAACTTCACATCGCTCAATTGTACAAGTAACACACTTTACAACATCTCAGTTTATGTGAAAACGGTGGCAGGCCTTTACAGCTCTGCATCGGGATGGTCCACGTTTGCAACTCGTCCTGAAAGTAAGCAGTGGTAAATATTATTTTGATGAATGTTTGGATAACAGTCAGAAGATAATCAACTCGGCGCAGGATACGTGAGGTTCAGTAAAGAAGAAACACACATGTTCCCCATCATCACAAATGTCATACGTAGAGTACTCCTTTTGTTCCCAATGCCTCACGGTTTTTTTGTTTCAATCCGCTGCGTCCTCCTGCAAAGTTGGAAAATCCATCCCCTGCACATCAGGACTTGATCCAGGAATCTCTCGTTCCTGAAAAATGATTTTAGACAAACTCACTGTGAATAACCATTTCCCAAAGGTGCTCTTTTAATTCGCACTTAGTGCTTTTCGCGTGCCTGAACGTATGCTGAAAAAGTGCTCTTTTTCCAGTGAAAACAGGCAAAAGTGCTCTTTTTTCAGTGAAGCATAGCTATGATACATGTTCAGATATGAACGCAAGCTGAGAAATGAATACGCACTCTTCCATTTGTGGGTCCACGAAAGGCAAAACAGAAAGTAAAGCTAAAAAATACCACTTTTTACAGCATTGTGTACACCGGGTACAAGCTTCACCAACTTGTTGCCCCCCCCCCCCCAAAAAACAAGCGGCGTGCCAGAGCCCATCGATCACTCGGAAAATGTGATCGCATGCATGAGCAAACCGATTTTAGCACTTTTTCAGCTAAAAAAGCTCAAAAAGGGCGATATTCACCAAAGAACGCAATAAAGGGCGAAAGGAAAGGCGTTTTCCCAAAAGGGAAAAGGGCGAAAAACAGGGCGAGCACCTTTGGAAAAGGGCTAACTGTGATTACCTGCCTTGTGGCCTGGAACACGGGGGAGAAGGGATGTGACAAATCGGATTTTGGTCTTTGGCCTCCAGTTGATCGACTTGGTCTACGCTCCCCCCCCCCCCCACCCTCCCTCCATCCTCTTACTCCCTGCCACACATGCCCGCGTGCACACACCTGAAACTTTGTACCGTGAACTTGCCAATTGCCGTAGGCAATGATAGCGAAAGAACGAAAGCTGTGACAACTGGCAGACAGGTTTGTAGCGCTTCAGATCGCCGGGACAGCGACACGTCTTCCCGTATGCACAATGATATTCTGGCTCGGTGGATACATCACGAGGTTGAGGACGACTGTGGATAACCTCCCTCCACTCCGAGCAGTTCTGGGCAATGTTGAGCCATTCCTTCTCCCGGACAGGTGAATGAATGCGGTTGAAATTGTCCACAACCACATCCCGTTAACGCTTAAGTTGGCCATGCTGAGGTCGAGTTGCGGAGAGCTCTCCAAACAAGGTACGGTTGGTCAGACGGTCATTGTCTATGCGGGCACAATGGCGGAGCCATCGTAGCCGACGATTGCGGATGATGCCGCCGCTCTCAGAGACGATTTTGAGGGTCTTCAGCAATGTTGTAGATGTGACTGGATCATCCAATTGTGGGTATCTTGAGTTGTCGACAATAGCCCGCGCGCATTGATGGTGGAATGCGTTAAGACGGTGCAGATACGTAGCCTTGGTCGTCCTGGCCTACGCTTTTATACAACAGTGTCGTAAGAAGGAGAGCCACGTAGATACGATGTCGGCATCGCAAGGACAAGGAGCGGTTCCCGAAGGCAGATGCCCGCAAGCAGCCAAAAACCCGAGATGCCTTAGAAATCCACGACTGCACATCATACGCACAAAGACCATCCCAGCGAATTATGGACTCAAAATACGCGCATTTTTCAACGGCCTCGACGGTCCCATTCCCAAGATGAACGGGCTCACTGGTGGGAGTATTGATTATGCTTTAGGTTTTTTACAGACACGCAAAAACACACACGCACAGCAATAAATTTACGAACTGCATGTGATGTTTTGTGTTAGGGTTTTGGCGTCCCACGGAAGCTGGCACAATGGTTCTTGACCCGGTCAAGACACGAATTCGTAGTAATCTTCACTGTATGATGTTTGTACCTGTACATTGTATGTGTGCTGCAGGTCCATCCGGGGTAATAATACATACAGTCACCGATACGTATGTCACACTAAAGGTCAACGTTACAGTACACGGAAACCTGCCCATTGTAACGTACCGGTTCCGATTTGAAGACACAGTGAACAAGCCACAAGTATACACGTTTTCATCCCAAAAATCTATCTATGTGCGTATAAAATTGACTGCCGACACACACTATGGCGTCTCTGCACGGATAAAAAACAAGTACGCCTGGAGCTGGCTTTCCAGTCGAACGTATATCAGGACCTTACCCTCAGGTAAGTGCTTTTCTACTGAACAAAATCTTTGTTTGAAGACTCTACACGTAGCTCCTGATAGTAAATACTATTTTGATATATTCTGACAAATAGTGGTAATCTCAAACCGAACATCACACACTCTCCCTAGCTGCAAACAATTTCGTCATCTTTCAAGTCCATCCTATTTCACCATTACTGACATAATTATCGTGTCGAGTTGATATCCGACATTACACTGTCTCCATAGTATTTAGATAGGCACGTTTGTTCACAGCAGTCATGTTTAGACTCTGCCTGTCCTGCAACGTCTAGGCAAAAAGGTGCACCTACATACTTCAGTAGCTGTTAAGTACTTGAACATACTTGGGCATATTACGTACTTGTGCATACACAGAACAACAAAGGAAAGACTGGTTTGTCGCTTCTCTGAGTTTCATACTTACGCAATGATAGGCAACATAAGAATGTTATTGGCCATGGCAGTATTTATGCAAGGAGAGGTAATGGTGGATACAGTGCGGGTATTGATTTGGTATACCTTTGCGTTTGTGCTTGTACATACTTGGAGACTGGCCTCATGGTGGTGCGTGGTCATGGTTACCAATTGGAAAAATTGCAATCTCCATCCCTGTTATGATTCTAGACAATCTGCGTATCGTAAATTTTTTTGAGGGAAAGTGTCTGCGATTGCCTTTGTGTTACAGCACCATCAAAACTCACTCTAACAACCACGGACACTGAAATCAGCGTAGCTCTGAAGGACACCTACAAATCAGAAATTTCCAAGTATTGCTTCATTCTGAATGCAGCAAAGCCCCTGCACAAGGCAATGATCTGTCATGGTGCGCACGAGGTCAGGTTCTTAGGGTTGACCAGCAATGTGCTTTACTCTGTGAGGGCCTTTGTTGCAACAGTTGATGGTCGGAACAGTACTCCGTCTAAAGCTGTGACTATCAGAACCAAACCGACGGATTCCAAAGCTAGGACGAATCATTCAGATACCACCATAGACAGAACCAGTGGCTCTCAGGAGAGCTCAAGCGGTTCTGGATCTGCAGCAATAGGTGCTGGTGCTGCTGGTGCTGTACTGCTGGTGCTGGTCGTGGCCGTTATCCTTCTCTGGAAATTCAGGTTGATACCTCTAAAATATTTCCAGGGTACGTACAATGCCGTGATAAAATTCTTCATTTGCTCATGATATATTCGTTTTTCACTGCTTTAAGATTCCGAAAATTGCCGAAAGCACTCAAGAAATTGTTAGAAAACATTCCTAGCATAATATCTTTAAAACAGGTGCTCCATTTACCCGGAATATCTTTAAATCATACCGATCAACAAATTGCAATGGTATTGTTGTTTGCCTTGATGACTCACTTGCACTTATAATACCATGCCAGACTGTTGACCTTATTGGGGGAGTAAGGTTCTGCTGGTTCACACTACGGCTACCCGCATCGAACAACGCAGCTGCTCAGTAAATATTCTCATGTGTTTGCGATGTACAATGTTAGTGGTTGAGAGCTTGAGAGTGTAACGGAATCTCAGTCATTCCGTTCCCCGGGACGCAGGACACAAAGGACAAGACTTGTTTGTTGCATTATTTATATTGACAAGACGGAAAAGCAAACTGCTCTGACAGAGACGAACAAGAAGACTGACAAAAGGACTGTCGACTACAAAATCGCGCATGCTCATATCACACATGCACGCGACTAGACGAGACCGTTTGGGGAATGCCATCACACAGGAAAACAACACATCATTAATTTTCATAACACCTGCCCCCTTGATGACATTCCACAAAATAATAAACCGACACCACGTTCCACATGCACAACAGCAAAAGGAACCACAGCAAAACAGAAAAACCAAGAGCCGATGCTCTAAAATAAAATCCGGGCCACGACACAGGGCCAAACGAAAACCTAGAGCCGACGCTCTACAAACCAGGCATACAAGGCCAACCGAAACACGAGAACCGAAGCTCTCAAACTAATACCGTGCGCACAGCAGCGCAAAATAAATCTAAAACACAAAACAATGGAGAACAACAGAACGAATAGAAGAGCAACAGACCGGCAGCAACCACTGAAATAACACAGCAACAAGCAACGAACTGAACAGAGAGAGAACAACACAGCGAGCAAGACAACAAGACAAACAAGGACGACACACAGTCGGTGATGCCAGACTCGTCCACTGTCCTCTGGCGAGCCACGGCCACACGCTCCGTCGCGGTTCCTGCCGTCTCAGGCTCCAGTCCACAGTTATATTCCACCACCTTCTCTGCCTCCTCTCCGCGTCATCTTCCGCTTCCACCAGCTCCTCACCTCCTCCGCTTCCACGCTCTGTTTACTTCAAAGTAACAGTTACTTCGTTTTTGACGACGACGACGACGAACAGACTCACTACAAACTAACTCATCCTCTGCGTCCCGGGTTTCGCCACCATTTTGTTATGGAATCTCAGTCATTCCGTTCCCCGGGACGCAGGACACAAAGGATAAGACTTGTTTGTTACATTATTTATATTGACATGACGGAAAAGCAAACTGCTCTGACAGAGACGAACAAGAAGACTGACAAAAGGACTGTCGACTACAAAATCGCTCATGCTCATATCACACATGCACGCGACTAGACGAGACAGTTTGGGGAATGCCATCACACAGAAAAACAACACCTCATTTCATAACAAGAGAAGAGAGTTTTAGCAACTCGTAAACTAGTACGAGTCCGTTATCGACTCCAATGACTAGCGACTGGGTTCGAGTCGCGTTTCGAGCCGCAATCTTGCCCTTCTGAGCTCGTTGACGGTTCTGTACGAATCACAGGCAGTTGGTTCGTTCTGGTCTACGAGTCCTAGCTGGCTAGAGATCCTTTGTTTTGATTTTAGTTCAACAATCTACAAGCGGCGTAGAGATTTTGTTCAAAAAGAGTTTGATTTGAGAAGAGGGAAGCTTCGACTACGTTACTTGAAGTTCAACCCCTCACTCTTTCTTTCTTTTGCTGGTGGATGATTTCAATCCTCCTGTCCATCTTCTGCCATACTGCAAGATCATTGATGAAGAGGAAGTACCGGTAGTCTTGCTTTTTTCCTTTAATTGTATGAGGAAATCCAGTGGTGTGTATGATTAGGAGTCGCTTCCTCAGCTTGGTTCAGACAAGCTCAGCCGGAACGCCAAACTATTTCGATTTCCCCTGCGAGTACGGAAACGAGTGGCTCCTACAACACGCTTTGGACAAGATCTCAACTCCTTCTAGTGTGCATTCTAGCGCACAGACCGTTGCCGTGCAAGTGCGAGCGCTAGCGCATATCGCGACTATCAACTAGTTGCTAAAACTAAACGCAATGGGTAGATCTACGAGTCGTAACGTGAAATTCATTTTCGCTGTCTTTCACGAGTTGCTAAAACTCCCTAGTTGTACGTTTTTTGGCACGAAATCATCAAAATTATGAGCATGATGTGTTCTCGTCAACAAGTAAAATGTTACATAATCGTGAAGTTTGCATTCGCCCCAAACGAGCTCACATTCTAAAGGTACTATAAAAGAACGCAATAATTGATCTTGAAGGTCCCCCCCCCCCACACACACACACTTCAACCACTGTGATCGGTACTGTACGTGTTCAGAAAGGGTATAATATTCAGATGAAGAAACATAGAAGAGAGTCACGAAATGTCACAGCCATGCGTGTCCGCTGGCTATGACATAACAAAGCAGCTTTACTATTTGATTGGAAACTTGAGAACGTTGACGCATATTCAGCGACTTGATATTCAACAGTGGGTCCAATGTCAATAGGCATTTTGCCTGTTTTGATTTCCACTATAAATATAGTATACAACAACAACAAGTGGTTCTTCGTCATGTTCATTTTATTTCCTTGCTTACAGGTGGTGAGTTGGATCTAGGAAATCAGTCTGTGTCCAACCATCATTCTCAGGAACACGAGACCATGGAGAATAACTTTGTAAGAAGAAATTAGAACTTGACTCAGAACAGATGCATTGACCACAAGAGCCATGACCGACTTGGTGCATTCAGCATTGTAACAGATTATTTGTAGGCTAGTAACTCGGTTACGGTAAAAGCCATAATTGGTAAATGGAATCAATGATTTTTCAATGGCAGTACATTAGACCAAAGATTAGTTTAGGGCCTGCAATATAACATGGTATTTTGAATGCCTGACTGGATTCATGAGGTAATCAACTTTAGAATCACACTGCTTGCCTCCATATTGTGCTGTTTTGTTGTAGGATGCGAATGAGCGGAACGTCAGGCCAGAAAGCAATGCCAGACGTCGTCCTGCTTGTGCATCAGATGATGATTATGGTGGTCCTATCTATTCTGCAGTGAGTGAATTACCTACCCTTTTGGATAATCTTCTAATTTTCAGGTGCAGGGTACCAGATTGAAAAAAGGATTCGAGTCAGGATGAAGAATATTTCCATCAGTTCTGGCAAGGGAACTTGATTGAAGGGAATGGGCTTTTCGGTCTGGGAGCTCTTTCAATTGGGCCTGATCTGCTCACGTCGTACCCCTTCCGGAGCTACATCTGCACCTTGAAATTGGGAATTTGTCTGCATTGACAATATCCAGTCTGAATCTCACACAAGCCTGATTTTCAAAGTCGAGTGTTCCTGAGTGTTCTGAATTTGGGACTATTTTGCTTGTATGATCCAGGCAGACATAGTGGAATGGTCTGAGACCATGATTGAGAGTCAGAAAGTACAAGGTTCAAGTCTTTCTTAGAACCCGTAAGGATTTTTCCAGCAGTGCTGTGACCCATAGGTAATTGGGAACTCGTGGCTTGGCATGAAGTAATCATAGATGCAGTTAAGGGAGTTTTTGATCCAAGACAACGGTTACATTCCTGCGGAAGCGGAAAACTCGCCATCCCCCCACATTTCACGCGAAACGAGATGTTTTTTTATGTTTTTTACGTGTGTGCACGTTGTGTACTATTATGTCGGTGTACGTGATTACACACACGCATTATGTGGACATCTGTGCAGGTGGATGAGCCAGCGGATTCCTCTACCAATGTAAGTATTGCCACTTTTTGAATACGCATAGTTTTGTTGTGGTTGTGTGTGTGCGTGTGTATGTGTGTGTCTGTCTGTCTGTCTGTCCCATTTGGAGAAGTGATTTCCAATCGAGAGGTCGCGCGTTTGATTATCCACGATTAAGGTCTCAAACATCTTTTTTCTCATTCTCAGACTCCTCCTAACTTTTCTTTCATTCTCTTGGATGGTTACCAAAAGCAAGTGGATGACGGAGTATGTGGTGTTATGTGTGAGCGAAAAAAAATAAAAAGACCAAAAAGTAGGGATTCACTGGCCAGAAAAAAAGCAACTTCATAACTGTATGGTGTAGAGAAGGCTGAGCAGTGGCGGTCGTTTGCAAGCTGTTGAGTTGGGCATTTCCAGCGCAAGTTCCTACGGCTTCTGCTTTAGCATTGCTAGCATGGCCTCTAGCGATGGGCTTCAAAAGGCTTCATGTGTATTGTGTGTGCGTGTATCGATAGGTTGTGTGATTTGCGTGTGTGTGTGTGTGTGTGTGAAAATAACTGATGCATCGAACTGAGATTTTAATTGGCAGTGCTAATGGAAGGCCATGGTAGCTCCATATTTTATTAGTGTCTTATGGAGCTGCAGGAGGCTGCACATAGTGCTATTCACTGGGAAATTTTCAAAACTCATTTCACGGTTATGCATGCAGGCTGCATCTTGCAGACCTGCTCCGTCAGCTCTGGAAAGTTCTTACACTGCTATCGGAGCTCACATACAACCCACTCGTGGCCGGGGAGTTCTAACAACACTGATGAGACCTATGACAACACGGACTTCGTATCCAAGCCTTCGCACGCAGCAGACTGTGACAGGGTAGAGTTGAGAATATGGGGAAATGAAGAAGAAACTGCAGGTGAAAGTGATCATGAGATGCTCTCTAATTCTTTAAGTAAATAGTTCCTAACAAATCAGTGTATGGGACATGGTGAAAGTATCGATCTATTGATTTGATTTTGTGTGCAGTGGCTTGGTACAAGCAAACCTTTCTAGGCTTGTTTTGTTTCTCAACACAATAATGCTTAGCTGGTTGAACATGTATCAAGAAAGCTCTTCGCCGTTATTTTGTCTTGTTGAGCGCTCTCTGTAGGCCACTTTAAGTTGCTGCTGCATTTAATACGCATCGCTTGCTACTTTTCGTAGTTTTACCTCTCTGGCGCTAAAGCAACGAGTTTTCTTAATGTCCGTTGTGCCACCTTTCCACCATGGCTCGCAACTCGGGTTATTTACAGCTCGTAGCTATACTGGTGATGCCCTAATGGCCGAAACAGCTTTCCCTCTATAGCATTGGGTATATTGCTCCTCGACATTTGTCTTGTTTAGAACTCTCTCTCTCCGTAGGCTGATTTAGTGTTGTTGCGTTATGCACTACTCGCTACCTTTCGCAGCTTGAGGGCTACGGCGCTGTTGCCACCTTTGCACCATGGCTGGCAACTTGACTTACCTACATAAAGCTCGCAGCTGTACTGATGGGGTCTTTTTAGCCGAAACAGCTTGCTGTGTACAGCATTGGGAAAGTAATATTGTTTTACGTCCTACCGCGTTCATTTTACACGATCATGCCTGTAGATGAATTGCACAATGCCTACGGCACATTTCGGCCTTTTCATTGCTGTAGCATTTTTCTTAATTTTTTCTATGCCAATATCAAGGTGTGAGCGATTTTGCTGTCTCTTCAGTAGTTTCCTACGGTAAACAGTGAGTAGTGATTGGAGACCAGCAGGACTATAGGTTACCCAATGCTGATTTTAGACTAACATTCTTGTCGTGTTTTCTTTTGGTCAGGCCGAGACTGAGGGCAATACATATGCCCATTTGCACAAAGGTCATAGGCAGGAGCATGCAGTGCTGGATGTCCACTACCAAAACACAACCTTACCGTTGTCCTCTGAGGAAGTTGAGGTAAAGTCATTGGAAAAGCTGAAACATATCACCCTTTATTATTCCGATACATCACAGCATCACTTTTGTTCACTCGATATTATTCCCGTAACAGGGTGCATCTGCCATTCGGCAAATGTTCGCCTTTGTTCAAGTGCCACAACAAAGCAGAAAATGTCCAGAGGCGTGGACAAAGACCGCCGTTTTTGTGCAAGAATTGAAAGAAGGGCGGCATATAGATTTTGGCAATATCCCAGCTAGTGTTAATTTATTAGACATTATCTTTCTTTACGGAGTTGTTGTTGCTGTTCATTTTGCTACTCTTTCCTTTCCCTCCCCTTACTTCTACTTATCGCCGTGGTTGGCAATCACCCACTCTCTTCACATTGGCCGGTGTTTCCACCGAGTCTTGAGATGTTGTAATAAGTATATAATATACAAGTAATAATATACACCAACCGTGTGCTTTGCACATCAGTCCAATTTTTTTTTAAGTGTACTTTGGTCATATATTTATTACAACATCTCAAGACTCGGTGGAAACACCGGACAATGTTTAGAGAGTGGGTGACTGCCGACCACGCGAAAAATAAGAGTAAGGGGAGGAAAACAAAATAATACCGTAATTGGAACACAAAGAGTTGACAATGACAGATAGAATTTTGGAATTTTCTTTTCATGGGTAATAAGTATAAATGTCTGTCCTAAAGATTAATACCGTCTCTGAGTGCGTTCGACATGGATTGTGAATTGTGACGGCACACATAACATGCTCCCTCATGTTTGCAATAAACTGTGTAAGGAAAATAAGCTGCCGAAAATGAATGCCAACAGAACCCAATTTCGTACAGTTTTGCTTGATTGATTTTCATTTTCCATGTTTATTGTTCTGCCTTAGACGTTTGAACGGGCACATAGCGAGGGGTACAGTGCTCTTCAAAGGCCAAAGGTACGTTTTGGGTTAACTTCAGTTAACTTTTTGGTATGTGCTTCCCTGATCTGCTCCCTGTCTGGGTTACGAAACACAGCAAACGGCGTATCATGGCGCGACTTGCACCGAAAAGAAAAGTTGCCTGTGCAAACACGTCCACGACTGCAAAGGCCTGTAGTTCGGGAAGATGTAGATGGTGAAGGATAGTGAAACGTGCGATTACTACAGGCTATAGGTCCTCTAGGGCAGTTTCCGGTCGATCAAGGTCTTTCGATGCCGTATACAATACGTATATGTTATCGCATGGTTGCAAGGGCCTTATGGCATATTATTGCCCCGAGAGGTTAGCCCGAGGGCCGTAGGCCCAAGGGCTAACCTCGAGGGGCAATAATATGCCATAAGGCCCGCAGCAACCATGCGATAACAAATTTATCACATGGCCCACAGAGCAGACCATTGGGGTGCTGTTGAAATTAGCCCAAATGCCAACACATTATGACCACAATGTATATTATAGCAATAAAAACTGCTTTATGGCAGTTTTCTAAAAAAAGTTATTGTGTTCTAGTCCATGGACCTCGTCTAAAAAGTAAGAAATTAACGAAATGTGATAGCTGAAAATTAAAATTTCACACAAAACCTCACAATAATCACAACACTTGAAATGCTGTTTTAAACTTTAACTTGTACTGCACCAACAATTGGCAACATGCATGCATAGGAAAGAGGATCACGAGGGGAAAAGGTCGTCTACATGTAGCTTTTAATTCTGTGTGTGATTATTGTGAGGTTTTGTGTGAAATTTTAATTTTCAGCTATCACATTTCGTTAATTTCTTACTTTTTAGACGAGGTCCATGGACTAGAACACAATAACTTTTTTTAGAAAACTGCCATAAAGCAGTTTTTATTGCTATAATTTCTTTTGTTTTTTTCTGTCACCAATCAATGGAATGCCCTATATCAATAATTATGTAAATGATGGCCTTCACATCATATCAATACCGTATTATACGCATTGATGTGCAAGCCTTTTCTTGCAGAAAATGGCACTAGCATAATGCATGTTCTTCTGCGGGGAAACATGTGAGTAGTGGTGGTGATGCTTTTTATACGGAGGTCATTCTGTGCATGTTGCTGTTGCAGAATTTCATGACTCTGTCATAAATTTGTCTTGCCTTTCAGATATTTCAGATTTCCCCACCCTCGATCAGATTTATTTGAGAAATGTAGCCATGCGCCAGGTGCGTGTCCCAGATGTTTTTGTTGATTCTGTGTTTATAATGGTTTATAATCATGGGTTATCGTGATAAGGTCATC
The DNA here is from genome assembly GCF_964019385.1 of Sycon ciliatum. Taxonomy (NCBI): domain Eukaryota; kingdom Metazoa; phylum Porifera; class Calcarea; order Leucosolenida; family Sycettidae; genus Sycon; species Sycon ciliatum. The sequence continues at coordinate 4,972,485 of NC_088652.1, read as the reverse complement.
CAGCATCATATTGCACTGAAATCGTAATCCTGTTGATGTCGATACAACTTTTGGAAGTAGTTCAATGACTTCAAACTGTTAGTCCACGATTTTCTAAAATAACACAGCAAAGGAGGAACAATAAACATGTATTATAATGTAAACGAATACATTGCTGAGTCCGACACCTCGTTCCAAGAACTAAACTGATCCTGAGTATAAAAGGGTCAAGGCTATTATTATTATTATGAAATGACCCAAAGGCAACGTGCCTATCGAGGGGTTCATTTGATTGAAAGAACAGTAGATGTAGATGTATGTACAAAGACAAGTATGGTTGGAGGTACTGATACTGAGAGATAAACAAGGCACTCCATGATAATAAAATCTTACACATCTTTTGGTGAGTATGAATGATATCCAGTCGAACCTCTTTAGGACGAACACCAAGGTACCGATGGTATTTTATTCTGTGAGTTTGTCTTAACCTATTTTATAACCAATGAATACAATTTTTTCTCCAATAGACATGCGAATAGATTTCTTCTACAGTGAAAGATTCTAAGCCACACCGACTCATCTCGTATGAAACAAATGAGTCACTAGAGAGGTTCTGCAGAACGAAAATGCGTACAAACTTTCGCTCTACATCATGAAGTGCAAAACTTCGCATGAACTTTCGCAACTTTGGACGCGAAACTTACATGGAACGCCAAATGAACTGTCGTAGGAAATTTCGTGAGATCGGGTCATCTTGGCGTACGTGCACTTGGCCCGCGCAAACTACGAAAATGTGCAGAACGCAAAGTTCGTGCAAAAATTCGTACACACTTTCGCAAGGCCTGTCGCAAAAATTCGTTCGAATTTTCGTTTTGCAGAACCTCTCTACTGAACCTTTCTTTAGCAACATGACGGCAACTGAAACAGCAACAGAGAAAGTACGATACATGTACTGCACATTCTTGCAGGTACTACAAACAGATTGCAGATCGTAATTCTTGCTTTGGCGGCACGAAACTTTATTTGGGGCAGTGCAATCTCGGCGGTACTCACAAATCAAACAGCCCAGACTCGAGTAAACAAATCCAAACATACAAGTAGGAGATTTTCACGAGACGAGACTGCACCCATTGCCTTGTTTTGTATGAAGCAAACAAGTTACTGAACCTCTCCACAATGGAGATTTTCCCTGATATGCGAATTTATTTGGCAAACTCGGTCAATGAGTCCTTGAACCTTTCCCTCTAGATTGCGAACTGCCAACGATAGTATGCCACTGACCAGTGCCTTACTTGTAACGTACTAATGTGCAATGAATATGAGTCTTTCGACAACACATCTAACATAAGCCTTACCGTCAAGAAGGTGAACTCGCGTTCTTGGCACACTGTAGACAAGGGCAAAGAGATAAAAATGGATCTAAATCCGAATAAAATCAGCACACGTTTCCGTAAATGAAAGGGTGAGCATAAGCAAATGAATCGAAGGAAACTGGTCAACTCAGAGATCACCTGTCATTGAGTATTCCGTAAAAGGAGGCCTCGGCTGCGGAAAAGCTAAATTGTGAGAAAGGAGATCCTGTCAGCTTTTCCATTATTTATTGCATTCCGCCCAAAATCAGCACACGTTTCGTAAATGAAAGAGTCAACACAAGCAAATGAATCAAAGGGAACTGGTCAACTCACCTGTCATTGAGTAATATTCCGCGAAAGGAGGTCTCAGCAGCGCCGAAACGAAATAAGCCAGGCCAGGAGACGAAATATCCGAAACAGGTCATGTAAGAAGCAGTTCCAAAGAAGGAAGTTCCTCGTGCATGCACATCCGAAAAGGCAACAACAAAAAGTCTGCAATGCACAGGCATGCGGCCAGCCGGCCGCGCGATGGTACTTGTAGGAGCCATGGACCAGGTACCGAGCATCTTACGTAGAAACTTACGTAGCTACGTAGACAACGTGTCTGAATAGCGGTGTCGTTAGGTAGCGCCATGTGAACACAATAATAGAAAAGCTGACAGGATCGCTTTTCTAAATTGATGTGCTATCATTATCAAAACAGGAAAAATGAAGATATTTCTCCTACACCCTAACAAAAAGTCTACTACAGGCCATCAGAGAGTATACAGTACTGAAAGACGGAGACAGAAAAAAAGTGCCGGCACCGCATCGTCATAGCAATAGACATGGCAACGACAATAAAATACAGCAGAATCATAATTTCAATTGAAAAATTAAGAGTGCTACCACAACGAGTTTCTTCATGTTTACATGTGTATCAGGAAGTTGTCAAATACAGTACTGCAACAAGTGCAAGTATTTGACGACTCCCTGGTGTGCAATTCTGAGGACAATTTTTCTTCTTTTTTTTCAGCTCCAGATAGCTGTATTTTTCATTGCAAAACATTCCTGAATTGTTGTGTTTGTTGTTCAAGCAAAGGTGAGATGAGCCTGGTAAGAGCTTTGCGTGGCACATGAAGATCACACACAGGCAGTGACTTTGCGAGGATTTGAAAACGCACAACGCTGAGTTGAATTTGTGTTATTTCAAATAATTGTTTGTGATCACAGTACCACTTCGAGCAGAACTGAATCTTATCCACAAGCTTACCGACGGTCAGGCTGCCAACATGACTGAACAAATGATCCCTGCAAGCACCACACGGCAGACGTCCGAGGCCATGTCCATTGCCGGGATGTCCATCTCCAAAAAGAATTCCATCTTCGTCTCAATGCTACACTGCGACTCGTCGTAGAGTCGTACAGTCTACAGAGTCGTCGTACGAGCGTAGTCACGCGATCACTGAATAAACTATTTTTTGCGGGCAAATAAACTATTTTTTTGCGGGCAATATCGCATATTATTGCCCGCGGCGCGAAAGGTGCTGATTCGCTGGAGTACGGGCAACAATCACGTGCCATGTGATAAATACTTGTAATCACCTCGTACTGTAAACTACATAATATTCGAGGCTGATGAATATGCTCTATTTTTGTAGAGCGTACTACCAATATCAACTAGTGCGAAATCACACTCTGACGGTGGGAATATGCAGGTGGCCCCAGCGCTTCACGAACTTTTGCCATCGCTAACTTGCTGCTTATAGAAATCGCAAAAATAAATATATTGACGCGAATATTGGGCAGTGTGCAGTATCATCAATCTGTGTGCTTTCTTCATTAGACCGAGAAAAAGGGCAACATGTATGACTCAGCACACAGCGAGAATGGGCAGGAGCTGGATATGGCGTCTAATATCGCTGCGCCACCGTTCACCATCAAGCAAGTTGGGGTAAGTCGACCATAGTAAGACATTGCTTATCTCCTTTCTCCTGTCTTACCGGCAGTGGCAAGATGGAGAGCAAGAAGACCACTGATACGACAAACTGTCACTTTTGAAGAACTGGTTATCACAGCTCCACCCGATAAAGTAATAGGCATTCACTGTGTATGATAAGTTCTTCCCAGCTATGTAAGTTCCAATAATACGTATAGAATAAACACCGATGTCGTAGTGTTTATGGGAATATAAACACTGCTATAAAAACCTCGGCGTAGCCGAGGTTTTTATAGACAGCGTTTATATTCCCATAAACACAAGACAGAGGTGTTTATTCTATTTATACCTAGCTTCGTTTTTGGCTTGAAATACTGGTCCGAAATAGCTATTTTAGTATCCCAGTATACTACAGTATACTATTATGTGTAGGTAGCATTGCGTGTTCCAGTGCTAAGACCTATCTTTCAACCAACATCTGCATCAACACCCTGGTGGCTGGGTGGTCAAGATAGGTGCTTGGGAATCTTATGGTTACAGGTTCGATTCCTGCTGAAACTTCTTTCTTCTCTTCAATTATTTCTTTTTCAATTGGAGAGAAAATTTCTAAGTCCCTTGAAAGTTGAAAAGTTACAACCTCTAAGTGGGTAATATAGCAAAGTATATACCCCAAGTTAAAGTGGTGAATATGGAGATATATTCACCAGTTATAGATCACAGGAATTAGTGGGGGTTAATATGAGCTGGGTATAAATGCTATCAAAACCCTAGAAGTGAAATGGTGTTTTTGCCACAACTTGAATGTGCTGAGTGACCTTGTTATCAGACATGCCAGTCACACAAGCCAGGTAGCCCATGCCTGTCCCTACTGGTGAGCTGTCAAAGAACAGGGTGATACTTTGACTATTTTGGAACACAAAATTATTACACCATCATCAAGTTCCTTTTCGATGACGTTGATCTGTAGCCCACTACATTTTAAGTTAATTATGTTGTGACGTGCTGCTTATCTATTATAATGGGCGCGGCAGAAAATGGAGCAAGCTGCCGCAATGCGCTGTGGAAGTGCCGCATGTGCTGAACAAGATGCGTCCTTGTCACACACATACTCCGCCGTGGATTTGTGCAGAGATACCAGGGTTGCGCAGGGAACTGTCGCCACCCCCGCGGCCATAAAGCCAACACAGAGCGTGAGCAACTCAGGTCCACCAATATCACAAGCTGCAGCTTATGTCAACACCTGTGACCATGGAAACGGACGGACGGTACGTGTATACACGCATACCGGTATCTCTATTAGCAATGCTTTCCAGGACCGGGCACTGCCCGATTCTAGGAAATATCCGTGATGTATCATGCTAGCTACTCATGTATTGCGCATGTACTTCAAGTTATTATCACCCGTATAACGCCTATTGTTACGTTATACGCCTTGCTTCACGTGATTACGTCATGTCTCTATTGGACGCATGCACGCATCCATATTCTGGATTCATGTGTTCTTCTCCTTGCTCTTCTTCCTCACTGGAGAATGTAAATAATTAGTTTATATTATCTTGTCACCAAACTAGTTCCTGTTGTCTAGTAGTAGTGGTGTGCATGAGAACAACACAATCCGTAACTTTGAATCACTTACGTTTTGATGGGGAAGTGCCCAGAGATTTGGCATAATTATAACTCGTTCTGGTGTTGTGGTATTAATGCGTTCACATTTTTTATATCAATAATACGGTTAAAGCTCTATTCATTCATTCTTCATAATCACAATCACTAGCCAATAACGAGTTGTGTAGACACAGGAGTGGTGACAGAAAAGCCATGAATTACAGTACATAAGCGTGCATTGTAATATCACTGATCCCGCATTGACCGGATCATACCACACAGTACGGTGCATGAACTTCAGTCTCCAGCGAACAAATCTTTGGCAATACACACATCAGGCATCTTTTAGAAAAAAGTAATTGAAATAAGTCAAATATGCATATTAGTTTGACCTTCGCTTAAAGACCTTGCCAAGAACAAACAGCAGGTGCAGGATTCGTTAAGTCAGCTATATTTCTCTTCATTATCCTTGTGTTGTCTGCAGCGTGAAGCCGCTCCATTTCAGAATCCACTGTACGACTCCTGTTTAGGATAGTTCAATGTACGTCCTGTTCCATAATGTGCATTCTGCTTTGCTTGAGCCGTTCAGTTTGATCCTTCCCGTAACACATTTGCCCGCTGTAATGGGAGTAAACAAGTTCCTATCCCTCCTTTGTGCGGTTTTTCGTTAAACAAAAGGTTACAAATAAGATCTAATACTGTTAAGAGTGTTATACTGAAAACAGTTGTATGAAGGAACTGAGTGTAAACGGATATGTCGCTTGCTGATGGTGTGCTGCGGCAGTGTATCGAGGTATGCTCGAGATCGCAGTTCTTGTGTGGTGGTTGAATAAGAATCTACAAAACGATACAGGTAGCATAAGGTGAAATATTTTACATTAAAAAAGATTTGTTTTCTTGCCATCTTCATCTCGGCTCTCTCTAGTTACCATCAGATGGCATGAGTGTAGATGAGAGTCTGTACGACAACGCACGAGCACCAGCAACACACGGGAAACCAGCATCGTAAGCAAATGGCGAAGCATGAACTGCCAGCAAACACCGATACGAAGACTGAACGAATACGACGCAAAGCATATCCGGCCGATAACACTGAACCATGTACCATATATGGTGGACGCAAGAGAAGCACACGCATCTGTTAACCATACTATTTAATCATCACGGTACACGATGCAGACATACACCCTCAATAACACTGTACATGTGGTATCATTGTGCGTCAATTTATTATGGTTATGATTCCACAAAATTCTTCTTCTGTATGAATGTTATGCTCATTAAATGTCAGAGGAAGAATTTGTCTTGTGACTCAGCTCTCTTTTAGCAGTTCGGGCTCAGCGTTAAAGTTAAATCCTTAGTTTAGACGTTAGCAGTGCAATCTGCTGCACAATTGTTTTGAGAAACACAATACTGAAGCATCAGTAATAAAAGAACATAATACCATACTGTAGTCGTGAGTTCAAGGGACCTGCTGACCCACACCGTAATATGTCTAAACACATAGCTATCATAATACAATGATTGATCATTTACTCCACAGCACATCCATTTGAATACCGTCCATACTTGCGTACCGGCTGGTAAAGTGATCAACACCATCCATACGTGTCTCAGTAGAATTGTATAATACGTTTGCCCGTATTATTTCTGCAGCGTTTCGCACTCTGTACGTCAATTACCTGCACATGTATCCTACTTTCATTATACAACTCAGCAAGATTCCGCGGTTTATTTGTTGAAGTCAATAATTGACAGTGCGTGTGTTTTAGGACTGTTTTGATATACATATATTTACTTCTGTGTTTCTTATTCTGCTGTTGCATGCGAATTAGCACCTCATTGACCCCGGTCGTTCCTCAGTCTTCTTTCCATTTGGCCTAAGCGAAGACTAGCCAAGGTTGCTTGTCGATGTCCACGTGAAAAGGCTGATTATAATAATACCACGTGTCTCGTCACTTGAAAAGCGATAGAAATTTCTTTCCATCTCTGCCTCTATACATGCAACTATTGGCTCGGATAGTCACTCTGGATGAAGCATGCAGGAGGAAACATAATATTCTTTTTTCTTTTTTTGTACATGCCCCCACGCCCGCACACATACATGCACACACACACACACACACACAGGTACACACACACACGCATACACGCACACACACACACGTACTTACATACAATTACAGCTGCTTTTTTGCTGAAGGGATGATAGCCAATAAGCTATGCTAGCCATAACAACTTGTGGTAGCATAAGCAAGTACACCATTCAACAGATTGCCAGGTTGAGGAATTGACCACCACTAATTAGGTTAGCCTGATGTACACCTCACAGTTGCTTGGAGTTGCTTTGTCATACACACAGACAAACACACACACACACATACAAACACGCGTACACCTGTACTGTGCTGTAGAGTCACTGCCGCAAAAGGGTCACATGATCCCATCACCGGGAAACTTACTTGAGAAGAGAGAGAGAGAGAGAGAGAGAGAGAGAGAGAGAGAGAGAGAGAGAGAGAGAGAGAGAGAGAGAGAGGGAGAGAGAGAGAGGGCACGACGCCCGGTGACGCTCCAGGTGCATGGGTAGTCGCATCCGCTTGCCGCAGAGGCGGATGGGACGCATACACACACACACATACATGAATGCACAAACACACGTGTCACAGTCTGTTAGGCATACAAGTCAGCATGCTTACACGTCAGGCGGTTTGTAGATGCTGTATTTTGGAGGTTGGTTACCTGTGGTTGCCTCTACATACTACCGGAATGAGGATGTTATGCGTCTATTCCGCTCAATAGTGTTTCGTATGCATTTTGATCTTGCATCCTCTACTTGCGAACGCATATTACCGCACCTACAACCCAAACGCATGCAGTGCAGACGCGTGAAAGGGGGAGAAGGCCTCGCTACTTAGGGCGGTAAACCCAAGAACCATTCTGTTCCTTCTGTGGAGACCTTCCGAGCGTGTTTCTTGTGTGAGAGATATCACCTTGGAATCAAGCACCGCGTGCGGACTCTCCAGTGGTTGAAGAGTCACCTTTACAAGTTGTTCAAGCCATCGTTCAGCTCTGTCGATTAAGATGGTGCGCGATTCTATTGCTTTGCTCGTCTTCACGCTGATTACAGCAGCGATTGCAACCAGTGAAACTAATCCAACAGGTATGAAATACTGTGCTTTCCCGTTGTCTAGCGTTATCATTACATATACACACTTCAAAAACATTACAAAGATAAAACGAAAGTGCTCTTCTCTGATGAGAAACCAGAATACGGGGTGTAGATCTGGTGTATTTGTGTTGGCTGGTGATTGATTAAATACCATGAAACAATGAGTAAGAACTGGGTTGTACACATAGGCTGTGCACATTTACCTACTAGAGTGCTCAGTACCTCTCATGGTCAGAGTGAAGTGCACAAGAATGTACTAAGCAATGTAAGGGACCATTTGTTGTATTCATTAGTTTGTGGTACTAAGTGTAATGGGTAGCCGAGCGATAGGCGCGGTGAAATCAACAAGAATTAGTTTTATTCTACTTCTTTCAGGTACACACCTGAGATATAATTATTAGTGAAAGAAGAAGCGGCAAAACAAATAACTTTCTCTCCGGTGCTCAACTAGAGGTTGACTACTTCTTCTTCGAGTTAGCTTTCGTTGCTATCTAATCTACTCTAATTAAAACAGATATGCGCAGCAGCTTTTATGCAGCAGACGCCGTACGCTTATATGCGGAGATACACTAAAATTAATATACATCAGGTCGTTCCGTATTGCTTCCGTATTACTTCCGTATTAGCCAGGCAGGGATACTACACTAAGTACTTGCAAACAGGAAATTATTGTTTCCAACACAGAGTTTCACGGTTCGACAACCAATCAGACTCGGTAGACAACTAGGGAGGATATTGGAATCAGTGCAGGCTTAGAGGTAAGCAGAGAAGACTGGGGGAGATACATTTGAAAATGCCAACTTAGTACATGTGGCTTGTGCTACGCGCGTCAACGAATGAGGTGCCAACGAACGTCCAGCCTGAAAAGCTTAGAACACCAGAACCTCAAGTTAATAATAGTAACGACTGTGTTGTGTTTCTGCTAAATTTTGGAATACTGACGACTCCGTAAGAATTGTTTCTAACACCGCAGCCAGATTGCTGAAAATAACAATGTACCAGGCTAACCCCTTGGAAACAACGTTCTTGAGCACAAGACTCTACTGTACAGGTCATGGAAGAACACCTCTGTGGGTTGTATCTATATCACTATACATGAAAATGAATAAGGTGTAGGTCCATGCTACATAGTTGGCCCAATTCAGGGTCTATGGTTGGGTGTGAGGGTGATTGCGTGTGACGGTGTGTGTGTGTATATAATTATCCGTGATATTAAAGGGGAAGTTAAGGCAAAAATTAAAATTTCACCAGTTGTAGTCTTCGGGGTGCTGAGTCGAATGGTCTTGGTCCGAGAAAGCTAAGGCGCTCCCTTCCTACTTGAATCCCAATCGAACTCGCGCACTTCCACCGAAACTGGGTGACTGCGCCCTACTAGGTGGGGATTTTGTATGCAAAATGTCACTAAAAGCGCCATTTCGTTCTTATAAAGGCACGGATGACCGAGATTGGCCCATATGTTGTAGTCTTTTGGACGCTGAGTCGACTGGCTTTGGTCCGAAAAGGCTGCGATGCAGCGTTCCTCATTTATTCCCAATCGAACATGGTTGGACAAGCGGTCACGTGCTCCTGGGTGCCCAAATCACCTGGTCACCACGCCAGCAGGCGACAACTTTCACACCAAGGTTCAACTCGAGTGACAGGACTGCACCCAAAAAAGGTCAAACAGGCTAGTAAGTTGTACCAAGAGTCCATAAACAAGAGTATGCAACTGTGATCTCTTTTCTATGGGCCAGGTACTAGCTAGGTGCGCAGCGCGCTGCCTTCATTACATCATTCAGCTGCAGTCCGCGTACTGTGGAAAATCAAACACCGCACTTTCCCTCTGGTTTGAAATGAACTTTCGTACGGAACTGGAGTTCACGCGCCAGAATTCGCGTAGGTACTGGGACGAATCGAGCAAAAACGGATGGGCTCGTACGAGAATTTGTGAGATTGAATGCATGCTTTCAGAGCGTGATGAGGTTAGTTACGTAATGAAGGCAGCGCGCCGCGCACTGGGCCATAACCACAGTTGCATACTCTTGTTTATGCACTCTTGGTTGTACCCTGCAGGCACGGTGACCAGGTGACTGGCGTACGCAGGAGCACGTGACCGCTCGTTGAACCATGTTCGATTGGGAATAAAGGAGGAACGCTGCATCGCAGGATTTTCGGACCAAAACCAGTCGACTCAGCGTCCAAAAGACTACAACATATGGGCCAATCGCGGTCATCCGTGCTTTTATAAGAACGAAATGGCGCTTTTAGTGACATTTTGTATACAAATCCCCATCTAGTAGGGCGCAGTCACCCAGTTTCGGTGGAAGCGCGCGAGTTCGATTGGGATTCAAGTAGGAAGGGAGCGTCTCAGCTTCCTCGGACCACGACCATTCGACTTAGCAGCCCGAAACCTACAACTGGTGAAATTTTAATTTTTCCCTTAACTTCCCCTTAACGTGTACACATGTAGATACATATTTGTTTTGTATGTGTACGTGTGTGTTCAGTATCATGGACGGACTGCGGAGCACCACAAGGCAAAATCCTGATGACTGCGGTTTTGCAGGAAACGAGGTATGCAAAAGCCCGAGAACAATGTCAGAATCTCAATGGAGATCTTGCTACCGTTCAATCCACGCTGGAAAGAAATTGTGCCAGCGCAACACTGTATAGCGTGAGAACGTGTTCTTGTTGCGATTCACGGGGTTTTTATGAGTGCACTCGTGTGTCTGGAAATGGATCATGTGGCTGTGATACATGGGTAGATCTCACTGGAACAAACTTTTCTAATGGACAATTTCAATCCTGGACCTGGTACACACCATTCTCCAACACAGCATCAAGTAGCATAGCCTGGTTAAGCGGCTATCCAAGACAAACCAGTGACTGGTATCTTGTGTTTTACTTCCCCGAACTTGGAGGCTTTGGCAATTATCCTGACTTTCCACGTCCCTACCTGTGTCAACAATACTATCCACCAGGTGAGCTGAAAACTTTAGAAATGATGTACAGATCATGCCTGCGCCCTCCATTCTGCACAGGATGAACAAAGCTTGCATGTAAGCCAATTGTCAATGCTGCAAAACAAATAATTAACTATCGTTCCTGATTTCCTGGTGTAATCATATTATGCACTGGTTGTTTTATGGCCTCATTTGCATGATGGTAATGCGATATATCACAGCCAGAATAAGGAAATGATGATTATTCACTCATTACCAGGGTCAGCAGGTAGATTCTACAATATCTTAGGCCGTTCCATGTCACAGTATTATCATGCAACCAGGTAAGGGGTGTAACTATTAATTGTTCTATGCAGTGTTTTGACTTGAATCAGCAGTAGGCATGGGCGGGTAATGCTAGCATTATGGCTGGCATTATAGTCCCTTTTTACAGGTGGCATAATGCTGGCATTGCAAGCATAATTGCCGGTCGACAACGGTGTCATGCATGAAGCTGGCTAGGTCCAGTTCCGAAAATCGTGTATCTGAACCCGTCCGGCTTCGTCTGGAGACTTAAAACGTTGCAAATCAACCATCTTAGTGGATTGTTTCAGACAACATGCTCACTGCTGTTTAAGTTTTTTTTCTTTTTCTACGCTTTGGCCTTGATCCAAGACCGCCTTCTTAATTCCAACTTTCAAATTGGCATTATGGAGTAGTGTGAGCATTAAAAGTGGCATTATATCCTCATTTATATAAGCATTGCCTTTGGCATTGTCGCAGCAAATAACTAGCATTACCCGCCCATGCCTAATCAGCAGAATAGACTCTGGTGCAGAGCTAATAATGCTCAGCTTGTGCTTGCCTTGGGTGCGCTCACCTTCCCCTCCTATGGTTTCATATACAACTATGTTATAATTATGTAACTTATAACCTTCCACGTTGGAAGGCCGTTGGAGTGCGCACCCAAGACGTGCTAGAGCAGATATCCAGAGAGTTGTAGACCGTCAGTACACTCGATCCGTTTTGGGCAATGTTCTCGCTTGCGCTGATCGTCAAGTATCTGTCGGTGTTAGTGGACATTATAGCGAAACTTGTAGTGCCTTTGTCTTGTTCTTTATTAAAATTATTCAACAGAATTAGACTTTGGTGGAGAGCCAAACATTAATTTACAAGAAGAGAAGGACCAAAGAGCTACAAGTTACGCTATATTATCCACTAACACCACCAGTTAGTTCCTTGAAAATCAGCTCATGCGATAACATCGTACGACACTGACCAACGGTACTGCCGTTCTACGCCTTACTGGCAATCAGCTCTAGCACATCTCGGATGCCCACTCCAACAGACTTCCTTCCTGGAAAGTTCAAAGTTATATACTGTCAACTTTGCGTATAACGACGCTCGGCCGGGCATCAGAAAAGTGTCCTTATTCGCGAAGTGTCGTTATACCCGAAGTCCCATTAGGCCATCATTTATATATCTATGTTTCGCGTCAGTTCAACTTCCAGGATTATATGCGAGAGGTGGAAAAAATAAAAAAGTTGCAAAATAATAAAAAGGCTCATCAGAGGTGTATGCACTGTACATGGCACTCGTGCATGGTGTACAGTGTACATTCGATAGAAAAATCGTACATCAAAGCACAACATCTGGGTTATCAGCATGAGTACTTCAAGTAAATATTCACTTTGGACAGAGGAGGCAACCGTTCGTGCCTATGCTTCGCTGGATTATTGCACTCAGACTTCAGGAGCGGTGCAAAGAGCTGCGGAACGACGCATCCTCTCAGCTTGAGGCGATCAGTGTCAAGCTGAGGTCTGGTGTAAGCTCATAGAATATTGCTCCCAGATGCCGAACAAACCAATTACCAAAGCTGGCCTAGAGGCCATTTCTGAATCCCAGCTTCGCCGTATCGCAACCAGTCCACACTGATGACTCGCACGATCGTACACTCCCTGTGCAGGTTCGATTATTTTCCGAAAAAATCAAAACGTATGCGTGCGGACGACGCAAAACATAGCTCTAAAAAATGATGGCTTTATATGTATACAGGTAGTATGGACTTTGCTCTGGGCATGGGAAATCGGTCGTTATTCGCGAATTGTCGTTATATCCGCAGTCGTTATTAGCGAAGTTGTATGTATGTATGTATAACTCATAATCACAAGGTGATCGTAGAGGCATTAATCAGCGAGAGAATTGTGAATGATGTCTCTGAATCCAACTCTATCGTGTGCTGCATGAGAGAGAGAGCATGCAAGGGAAGACCCGTCCAACTTTTAAAGTTAGAAATCCATGATGACGCGGGCCTTCCTCTTGGTCGAGATCCAGGAGTTGATCCTTGCAAAAAGGGCTTGGAGAAAACGTCATGTCTCGTAACATGGCCAAACCACATCAACTTAAATTTCTTGACTTCGTTCGCTAGCCGCATCCTTGCTCCGATGACGTCATTGATTTTTTCCAGGATAGATTGGTTGGTACGCCGGTCGTGGTATGTTACTCCTAAGAGTCGGCGGAAGCATTTCATCTCGAAGGATGAAATTCTTCTCATTGATGAGGCAGATAATGTCCAAGATTGGCATCCGTATAAAACAGTCGCTAGCACAATAGACGTAACAAAACGAAATTTAGTAGGCAAAGAAAGTGATGGCGATTCCCAAATGAATTGAAGCTCAATGATCTTTTGCTTCCCTAGTGCTAAGCGTCTTCTTATCTCCACATCGGGCTTGCCATCCGACGTGATTACGGCACCTAAGTATTTAAACTGGGATACCTCTTCTATTCGCTCATTGCCTAATTGAATGCATCCCATATCACCACCACCCTCCGGCGCTGCCATTGACTTGGTCTTGGAAGCATTGATCTGCATGCCTAGTCTTGTTGCACTCGTATCCACGCGCTCGGTCAGGTCCATCAGCTCTTCCACAGACGATGCAATTAGATCTATATCATCCGCAAAACGTAGGTTGGTCACGCACATGCCGCCGATACATACTGACCCATCAAACTCCTACAAAGCGTCAGACATGATGTACTCCAGGAATACGTTGAACAGACAAGGCGAGAGTAAACAGCCCTACCTGACACCCACTGACGTGGTGAACCAGTTGGTGAAAGTGGATCCAACAACGATAGCAGCTTCAGTAGTAGCGTAAAGCGCTTCAATCAGGTCCACAATTCTTGCTTCGATGCCATGCGCTCTCATAATCTTGAATAGCGCTTTGTGCCAAACCCTATCAAAGGCCTTACGGAAATCGATGAAGCAATGATACACAGCCTGCTGATGGTCACGGTACTTTTCAATTAACATTCTGAGGTTGAAGATTTGCTCCACTGTGCTTCTTCCCTTCCGGAACCCTGCTTGCTCGTCCGCCAGCAAACCCTCCACTTTCGGCTGCAGGCGCTTCAGCAAGATCCTCAGTAGCACTTTGCTCGGATGACTGATGAGGCTCACTGTCCTGTAGCGAAGTTGACTGTAATAATAATAATATTATTATTATTAGAAGAAGCTAAAGAAGCTAAATAATATTATTATTATTATTTTTTTTCACTAGTTTGAGGGAAAGAGACAAACGGGAAAAGTCTGAAGAAAAAATTGACTGTCACCACCAGGACTCGAACCAGGGACCCTCGCTTGTAGCTAGCGATGCTCTAACCACTGAGCTATGGTGTAGTCGTCATCCCAGCAGAGACTGTTCAACTTTTTCTTCAGACTTCGTAACTCACACTTCCTGTGAATCCACACAGGCGGGTGGGACGCAGCCCTCACTGTACCCACACACTTCACGTACACTCTAGCACGCGGGGAGCCCCAAGTCATAACATCTTCACTAGTTTGAGGGAAAGAGACAAACGGGAAAAGTCTGAAGAAAAAATTGACTGTCACCACCAGGACTCGAACCAGGGACCCTCGCTTGTAGCTAGCGATGCTCTAACCACTGAGCTATGGTGTAGTCGTCATCCCAGCAGAGACTGTTCAACATTTTCTTCAGACTTCGTAACTCACACTTCCTGTGAATCCACACAGGCGGGTGGGACGCAGCCCTCACTGTGCCCACACACTTCACGTACACTCTAGTTATTATTATTATTATTATTATTCCCTCAAACCAGTTAATAATATTATTATAATCACTAAAAATTCGACGAGGAGACAATAATTTTAATATGGCAATAAGTAGGACGAGCTGAAGCGACATGTGGACTACTTTATTAACAATGTAAGCGATGGAGACGATGCAAGAAACAACCTAAAGGGTAAGGAAAAATACATGTAAGAAGAAAAAGGGCAATGGAAAAAATAGATGATTCGAACAAGTTTTCGTACAACACTCTTCAGGAATCACCGTTGTACTAAAGAACAAAATGAGAACAAAGGAAATAATATAGCAATCAAGGTAGGGTGACACGATACAATGACAGCACTAGAATATCGAGGTGCGATTTCTCACAAAAGTGTGCAGAAAACAAGGGTATACAAGTAAGAACTAAGCGTGACAAGTGTGTATCAGCAACAAAAAACAAAAAAGTGAGAACGAATGATAATAATAACAATAATAAACAAGAAGGTGACAAAACACATTTAGGCACAAGTGGCAACAACGTTGCCACACTACACAACAGAACATTATTTGAACAATTTTAGGGTAATAACACTATCTTTCTGGACACACAAATTCGGCTTATGAATGCGCTGACAAACAGCTTCCAAACCTTGTAACTGCAAAAGATAACCATGACGAGCACGGCACAAAACAGAAAAACAGGAATCAGAATAAGTACGACAACAGTCAGTACTAGAAACCAATGATTGTATACTGAAGACTTGTTATTACGAGACGGACGCACACAATCTCGACTCACGCGCACACCCTCACACTCCCTCTCACCCTCACTCAGCTCACCTTCTCCCTCACTGTCCGAATCAGAACCTGCTCCGTCATCCACCGCGGTTTGACTCTCCTCCTCACTTGCATCGTCCTGCGTCTCACCTTCACCACCCACGCCAACCCTGAATGCCGTTGCCTTCACGTCAGTCGTCGTCCTTTCCGATTGTTTCCTTTGTATTTTTACCGTGAATTCATAGGTCCGGTTGTAATCTGCTGTAGATCTCCGTGGTCTGGTGTGTAGTGTGGCAACGTTGTTGCCACTTGTGCCTAAATGTGTTTTGTCACCTTCTTGTTTATTATTGTTATTATTATCATTCGTTCTCACTTTTTTGTTTTTTGTTGCTGATACACACTTGTCACGCTTAGTTCTTACTTGTATACCCTTGTTTTCTGCACACTTTTGTGAGAAATCGCACCTCGATATTCTAGTGCTGTCATTGTATCGTGTCACCCTACCTTGATTGCTATATTATTTCCTTTGTTCTCATTTTGTTCTTTAGTACAACGGTGATTCCTGAAGAGTGTTGTACGAAAACTTGTTCGAATCATCTATTTTTTCCATTGCCCTTTTTCTTCTTACATGTATTTTTCCTTACCCTTTAGGTTGTTTCTTGCATCGTCTCCATCGCTTACATTGTTAATAAAGTAGTCCACATGTCGCTTCAGCTCGTCCTACTTATTGCCATATTAAAATTATAATAACTATATTTTATTAGGATGACCCAAAGGCAAATTGCCTATCGAGGGGTTCACCACGTTGAATGGAATATGAAAGCAAAGAAGGGAAAGTGAGCGCGACCAATAAATATAAGGAGATCAGTGTCATGCAAAGGCGGAACGGTTTGGGCTGAATGGTTGAAATGTTTACAACGTGACCGTGGCCCAACTGTTAGCTGCTTTTCTGTAGAGCGCCTTTCAGCGTTATTCAGCCAAAAAAAGGCCAGTGGAATTCCTCCAGATGAATTTGGCCGCAGTATCTTTGTCATACTGTCTAATCATTAAGTTTGGTTGGTTGGTTGGTTGGTTTTTATTTCACTTCGCACATTCAAACGGGATGACGAACCAATAAAATGACGGCGAAGGCTTAGCCTAGAAGTGGCTTTGGAAGAACATAGTAAAAGCTATGGAAGCACATAGTAAGAGAATAGGATACTATTGACTGCGAGTAAACGGGAGGAGAAAGAGAATACGATGTATCTGTGTTACTACGTGAGGATCACTGAACTGCACGGGGAGGGAGAGCAGAGCGATCAGCACCAACTCGAACTACTCCCTACAGGCGTATGGTACACATGCAGGCTTAAACTCAGGTAGCCGGGTAATTGTTCGGACCTCACCAGGGAGAGCGTTCAACAGCAGAGCACCAGCAACAGAAAATCTCCGCAGACCGGGGCGGCTACGGTTTGCCTGGCTTAGTAGGCCATTTGACTGCTGATGGCGGGTAGGGGTGCCTTGTGCCGGGGTTAGAAGCTGGGCGAGCACAGGGCCGGTGCGGGCGTGGATGCACCGCCAGATGGTGATCGATATTTTCTGCCTGTAACACGGTACAGGGAGTGAGCAGTGAGCAGCGGCTGCATGACTGTCCGGGGCGGGTTGCCATCGATACAGCGGATGGCTCTGTTTTGCGCGGTTTGCAGTCGTTTCAGTTGACCCTCTCGCATTGCGCCTGAAAAGCAGCAGGAGCCATAAAGCAGGTCGGGCATTATGGCCGCCTTCACATACACCTGACGAGAGCGTCTTGATAGGCTTCGGCGTGCCCGCCACAAGGCGCCAATTTTCTTGGCAACCTTCGTGACCACATAGTTTACATGGGTGTCCCAATCTAGGCGATTGTCAAGGTGAACGTCGAGGTAGCGCGCAGAAGACGCTGAGGGAAGAAGACAGTCGCCGCTTTTGACTGTCACTTCCTGTACATGCTGCTGGGGAGAGATAGTCAGAACCTGGCTCTTGGTGGCGTTCAAGATGAGGCCTCTGGACTTCAGCCAACCGGCCAGAGCAGTTGCCGCTGTGGTGAGGGTTCTGGACGCTTCCGCCGCTGAGGCCTGGGAGTCGTAC
This sequence comes from Sycon ciliatum, assembly GCF_964019385.1. Lineage (NCBI taxonomy): Eukaryota > Metazoa > Porifera > Calcarea > Leucosolenida > Sycettidae > Sycon > Sycon ciliatum. The sequence continues at coordinate 4,954,594 of NC_088652.1, read as the reverse complement.
AGGGCTATGTCATCTGCAAATTGTACACTTGGCACAGGCAAGGAAACCAAAGGGACATCTCGTGTTTATATCCTGAAGAGGACAGGGCCGAGAACAGAGCCTTGGGGCACTCCGCAGGTGCAAGCCACAGCAGGGCTGGTTGAAGGCGAGATGAGGATCTGCTGCTTGCGGCCGGACAAGTAGTCGACGAACCAACTAAGGGCTTTTCCAGAAATTCCAACCGCAAGGAGGTCTTGCATTAACTTGTCGTGGTGCACTTTATCAAAAGCCTTCGACATGTCCAATGGGCACAGCCCTGTGGTCTTGCCACTGTCTCTCGCCTTCTGCAAATTATCAGTCAGCGCACAGAGGGCGTCTTCCGTGGAACATTTCTTGCGGAAGGCAAATTGTGTTTCGGGTAATGCCTTGGTCAAGTCCAAATGACGAACTAACTGGTGCTGCACTACCCTCTCCAGCAACTTGGACACTATTGGGAGAAGGGATACAGGTCTATAGTTGGTGGGGACTGATGGGTCACCGGCCTTGTACAGTGGCACGACAGACGCCAATTTAAATGCGGATGGGATGGTTCCAGTCCTCAGCGAGGTGCAGAACAGCACAGCAAGAGAATATGCAAGCAAGTCAGCACACTGCTGTAGCAGAGAGCCCGGTGTGCCGTCACTACCTTTTGCTTTCCGCGCATCCAACTTCTCAAGGAGACGTCGGACGTCAGCAGGTGTCACACGATCAAGTTCGGTCAAGGAGACGGGTCGAGCGGGACCGTGCGGGGTACAGAGTTGTTAAGGACGGTTGGGATCCGTGACAATGGAGTGGAACGTGTCGGCCACCTCACTGATGCTACAACTAGGATCTTGGCGGCGACGTGAACGCCCAGTGACTGCATTTAGAATGGCCCAAGACTTCCTAGGGTCAGCCACATTTTCTTCGCACTGATGGGAGAAGTACTCGTTTCGCTTGCGCCGATACGCGTTCCGAGCAGTGCTACGTTCTTGTTTGAACTCTGCATACAGTGTGCCGCTTGTCCTATCCTTCCGCCAACGGCTGTGCAGCCGCCGTTTACGCTGTTCGAGCTGGCGCAGCTCTCCGTCAGACCAGGGTGGTATCGCCCTCTGGGAAGGCTTAGAGTTGTGCAGCGGGGCATGCTTGTCCAAAACGTACAGGAACTTAGTGTGCCACTCTTTCGACATGCAATTTACATCATTGTGATCCGAGAAATCATGTAGAGAAGCCTCAAGGATATCTTGCCGAAAAGAGTCCATGTCAACGCCACGTATATTCCTGGTCAGCCGCGACGTCATGGATGACGCGGGTGGAATGTCAACGGCAAGCTGAATAAAGGCTTCCACAGCGCTGTGGTCACTAATATCAGTGGGCACAACCGTTGCTAGGGACACTAGCGCCGGGTTGGTCAATATGAGATCGATCATCGTGCCTTCAGGGCACTGTGGAGTTTCACGGGTCGGCTGCATGACGATGTTCTGGAGGCCAAACGCAGCACAGAGGTTGGTGAGGCGTTTGTGCTGGGGTGCCGGATGGGCTGGGACCATATTTACATTAAAGTCTCCAACTAGGGTCACGGAAGAAGACTGCACAGCTGCTCGTACAATATCTGCTTCCAAATCTGCCCAGTAAGACACTGGCTCCCCTGGTGGCCGGTACACGCAACCAACCAGGTGCCGACCTGGTTTTCCGTTTATTTCTACCCAGACTGTTTCTGTAGATTCAGAATGCAGATCTGGGCGGGATCGAACTGGGAGATCTTGACGGTAGTAGAAGCAGACTCCGCCATCCAAGCGTTGAGTGTGGTCTTTTTCGAATCAGATTGTACAACTTACAAGCTGTCCCTTCGCCCGCTCCGGAGCTTTCGCTGTGGCATACTTCTCCGAAGTCTTGTGACGAGTTGACGAATTGCTTTGCTCTCCTCACTCTCAATCACCTGGTCTCCCTGCTTTGAAGCCTGAGTAATAACACGCGCTGGGAACGTGTGTTTCCCACGAGCCAGCTTGAAGCCTTGGTCATCGGGTGATGGGTGACCAGCTTCTACTCATCAGGAACGCGGGTGTGGATGAACATGTGGGGGCAGTCGCCTCGGTTCGAGCACTCGTGCAGGGAGTGTGAACTCCCAACGCATTGGCGTACGTCCAATGTTTTGCATCAGGGACATGATCCTGTGCCACCTTGTTCACACTGCCTTCTTGTTGCTGTTTTGCTGGTGTTGGTAGCGCTGCCACTTCTTGGTTCTCCTGTCCCTGCCCAAGTGGTTCTTGGGGTGGTCCAAGCTCGCTTGTTGACGTTGCAGCTCCCGCACTGGGCTTGGTGCCCTGCTGCGAGATCGCCCTGCAATCCCTCGCCACGTGGCCGGGGGTGCTACACTTCCAGCACGTGGGGACTGCCCTTTGTGCCAAACTCGCAGTTTGTACCGGCCTACGGTGATGGAGCTGGGGACAGCGATTGTGGGTACCATGGTGTAGTATACGATACCTGTACTGAAGGTGCAGCCCTCAACCGTCTTTTTCTCGTTTTTCGTGGGCCCCAAGAGTGTCCCAAAACGACTCAGTGAAGACGCAATGGCCCACAGCGCCATGTCCTCCGGAACTCCAAACACATGCACCGTTTCAGCAGTGCCATCCCCTGGCAACAGTTCCAAGATCTTCCCTTGGGCCGACAGTCCACGGGAGAGCAACGTGTCACGGGCAGCTGTCGAGGCAAGAGTTACTTTACACGTACCTCTCCTGCCCTGAATATCAATAACTCGGATGTCCCTGCTCCGAACTCCTGCTCTGAGAAGCAGCTTGACGAAGAAGGCATGGTCCTCTGACGCAATATCCTTACTAAGGTTGATGCAGCAACTCCTGGAGGTACTGCTAGACATACTTGGGACATAAGCTAAGAAAACCGCAGAGCGAGAAAATCTGCATTCGCACTCAAATTTGAAAGATCCTGCATTGCAAATTTCGATCGAGGGTCCAATTTTAAGTTCGACTGATTTCTGCCGCGGTGTATTCCCATTTTTTTCAATGTGAGTGTCCTCTCTACATCCACTGATACATGGACTATGCCACTCGAGGCGAGACAATTTTTCTCTCGAGACCCGAAAAGTCAATTTTTTTAATGATTGTCGTCAGCTCAGGAAAACTATGAATGTCATTGCAGAAGAGGAAGGCTCTCCGAGAGCTGGTCACAGCTCGATCCTTTTCTCGAAAAAATTGCTCTTGCAACAGATATTTCATTAACCTTATCAAGCTCAACTGATTGGGGGAGAAATCACCAAAACTGTGTGTATCGAGCAGGGAGCAGTGCTTTCTTGTAGGTGTGCCGAGTAGAAGGTTCAAAGGCGTTCTCGTGTGGTCCAGACGCAATCGCGAGTCACTAAAGTCAGTAGGCAAGAATCAATAGCTCCAGCGTTTGGAGCAGACACATTCTTCACAGACTGTAGGCATAACCCTATTCAAAGAATATGAACACCCCATTCCCGATAATGACCCACAATTCTGCCTTGTGCCTCCGAGGTGTTGTTCACGGTGGTAGCAGATCCCCACTCTCAGTGTATAGCGCTGATGATGTTTGGACTGTGATCTTGTCCCTTTGTGAATTTTCACACTTTTCAATGGTGCCTTGCCTAGAGCATTGGTAACCTCTTGCTCACGACTGCTGTCCTTATTTGCAATATTCATCCTGCAGCACCGCTCAATATAAGTTTGTTTTACGGAGGGGTCTATGTACTGCGCGTTTCCGCTGTCTTACACCCGGCAACCTACGTGTCTAACATCAGTGAATACTGCTATACCTACCGACCAGCCTTCACTGCAGGCACCATTCATAAGGCATACGATGCGAATCGTGTGTGTGGCGCTGTTCACAGCGCTTTCATATCGCTCAATTGTACAAGTAACACACTTTACAACATCTCAGCTTATTTGAAAACGGTGGCAGGACTTCGTAGCTCAGCATCGGGATGGACTCTGTTTTCAACTCGTCCAGAAAGTAAGCAGCGGCAACTATTCCCTTAGATGAATATTTTGCTTTCATCAACTTTAATTGTACACGATGTGAGAGTCTCAAAGACTTTTAGAAAATGTGGAACGGCCACTGCCGGGATGATGACTAGACCGTAACTTAGTGATAGACCAATACTGCGTGTGATGCTCTACAACAAATTTAATGTAAAGTGCACACCGTTAACGTAGGATTATCCCTCATTCCATGTTTTGGGGTCCAAACGGACCCCTGGGGTATAGATGTGGTGTATCCTTATTTTCCTTCATAATCCCTAATAGAGAGAGAGGGAGACACAATGAGAGAGAGAGAGAGAGAGTGAGAGAGAGAGTGAGAGAGAGAGAGAGAGTGAGAGAGGGAGAGAGAGAGAGAGTAAGTTACATTTATAAAGACAGGTAAGTCTAACAAATGAGGACTGAGACCTCTACAACAGGGTTTTTACGCCTGAAAGCAGGTGCATGATTTAACAAGCAGGTTGTCAGTCTAGATTTTATGCGCGGATGGAGAAAAAGCGCAGAATTTTTGTAATGAGATGAAAAGCAGAAATAATAAGAAATAATAAGAAAAGATGAAATGAAAGCCTGCTCACAACCCCGCCCAGCCTTGCGAACTGGGTATGGTGGATTAAGAACCCGGTTCAACGCTCGAGAAAGCGCTCTCCACTCAAGGTGTTCACAGCAACTGATAGGAACTCATATGGGGAAATTATAGAAAAGAAATAATAAGATAAAGAGAATAAATTTCAACGCACCTCAATAAACGGAGCCCCACATACAGTACCTCAGAAAAGTGGATCTTCCGACCAGTGTTTTTGTTGACGTCGCAACCAGATGATGTAGCTGCTTCGCAGAGACGTCTTACTGCACAAATTACAAATAAATTTTATTCTTCGATTAGAAAACCCAAGCGCTTTCAGAGCCCTCCGAAGAGAGTCCGGGATGAAACCACGCACACCTACCTCAACCGAAAAAGAAACGACCTGCCACCCGTTTGCTCGGCATTGATCGGCCAGATCCGCATACCGCCTGTCCTTCCGCGAGTTACTGACACTGAATCTGTCCTCAGCACAAACTGTCAACTCCATCCAGAATACAATCCTACGACTCGTAGAGTACAGAACTATATCTGGTCTTAGGGTGGTAAGTGCAACACAGCTAGGGAAAGAAATCTTTGCACTAACTGAGTCGACAAGAAGTTTCCAGTCTGAGGCCGCCGACAGGAGATCAGTCGTAACCAACTTCCGTCTGGGCTGAACGCGAACTGGCTTCTCTCCCGCCTTGCAAACCGAGAGAGAGAGAGAGAGAGAAAGAGAGAGAGAGAGAGAGAGAGAGAGAGAGAGAGAGAGAGAGAAAGAGAGAGAGAAAGAAAGAGAGAGAGGAATCGGGAGGGAGGAAGAGAGATACAAAGTGGGAGAGAGAGAGAGAGAGAAAGAGAGAGAGAGGGAGAGACAAAGAGAGCCTGAAGAAAGAAAGCAACAAAAGAAAGAGAGAGAGCGAGAGAGAGAGAGAAAGCGGGAGAGGTAGGGAAGGAAGGAGGGAATCATGATTGCCATCCTAAGCAAAGGAGGAGCCTGTCGTACCTTCCACTTGACAAATTGCAAGAAGGATCTACTGCCTGTAGCCCTTTCCCAAAGGTGCTCTTTTAATTCGCACTTAGTGCTTTTCGCGTCCCTCAAAATATGCTGAAAAAGTGCTCTTTTTTCAGTGAAAACAGGCAAAAAGTGCTCTTTTTTCAGTGAAGGATAGCCATGATTAGCCCTTTCCCAAAGGTGCTCCTTTTAATTCGCACTTAGTGCTTTTCGCGTCCCTCAAAATATGTTGAAAAAGTGCTCTTTTTTCAGTGAAGCATAGCCATGGTACATGTTCAGATATGAACTCAAGCTGAGAAATGAATACGCACTCTTCCATTTATGGGTCCACGAAAGGCAAAACAGGAAGTAAAGTTTAAAAAAAAAACCTTTTTACAGCATTGTGTAGGGTACAAGTTTCATCAACTTGTTGCCCCCCCCCCCCCCAGAAAAGCGGCGTGCCAAGGCCCATCGAGCACTCGGAAACTGTGATCTCATGCATGAGCAAACAGATTTTAGCACTTCTTCAGCTAAAAAAGCTCAAAAAGGGCGATATTCACCAAAAAACTCAATAAAAGGGCGAAAGAAACGGGCTTTTCCAAAAAGGGCCAAAAAGGGCGAAAAATGGGCGAGCACCTTTGGGAAAGGGCTAACTGCCTGGCCACAACACAGTGTTTCTGGGAATTCACCCCTTGTCAGTTCTGCTTGAGCAGGCTGAGGAAGCGTGTACGAACAACTAACGGTTATTATTAATAGAGAAGTTCAGTGATTCGTTGTCAACTCGTAAACGAAACGAGATCGATTTTGTTTTGTATTCGGCTCGTGCAGTGTCCAAAATAGGTTCAGTGACTCGTGCACGAGAAGACAGCGAGTTGCATCATGATTGCCATGGTAAATATGGCGGAGAGAAAATTTGAAAGATCTTTCTGCAACATTTTTTCGCGCAAAGACTTTTTTAATACAAATGCGCGAACGTTCGAACGTCATGTCAGCCCATCATCAAGAACTAACTCACGTAACTTTTCAGACCGTGACAGGGCGTTGCCGATGTCCTGCCAAGCCTTATTCCCTTGCGGTAAGGCAAAGACGTTTTCATGTCCGGAGGACAAGATCAAGTTCTGCAACTTGATGTCATCTAAGACTGCAAATTTCCGAATTCGTCGAGTCTTCTGCATTCTACAGGAGTTGCTCAAGAGGGAGACTGTAACAGTTTTCCCCTGGTCTCTACAACTTTACACTCCCTCGCACCTCATGCGTCTTACGCCTGTCTATTAGCACCTTCATTGGCGCCATTGCCACATGTATACTATCACATTTTGCATATAACTGGTCGAGGCACGCTCAACCAGGCCTCTTACTTTTCAAGTTTGATTAAACCTGTTACACTGGTAGCAGAGGATGGTTACTACTCTGCTTTTGGCAGGTGTTCTGGTCGCTCTGCTTACGCTCCTCGTACTCGTCGTTCGGCTGATAAACGATATCAAGACCGCTCAGCGCGTTAGCCAAGGACACCGAACGATACATCCGAACTCGGAACCGTGGGAGCCAACACTCCGCCTTACGAAAGAGCCGCCTGTGTTTGGAGGAGATTCCGCTACATTCAAAGAATGGACGTTTGCAATGGACATGGCCCTACGGTCGTTGGCACTCCCAAATGCGGCACAGAGGGTCGACTACGCGGCAGGATTTTTGACTGGAAACGCTCGTCTTTGGTTGATAGCGGCATTGGAAGCTAACCAAGTGTTTTCCGACTGGCCTGCTCTGAAAGCGGCACTTGGCGATGTGTACGGACCACGGCACAACGAGGAAACATCGCGTATGGGACTAATTTCCGCAGCGCAGCGCGGGTCGCTGGACGCATACATTGCTGCTTTCACTCGCCTCAGCCTGCAAGTGCCGGAAATCGACCACCACACCAGAGCGCTGCTGTTCGTCAGGGGTCTAGTGCCGCACATCCAGCGACAGGTCATGCGTGAGCATCCACGTACCCTGGAGCAAGCTGTCATGGCAGCAAACACCGTGGAGCAGTCGTCAGGGCCACCGGCGTCGGGGCCACCAGCCAGTAGAGAGTCGCGTTCCGTGCCCAGCTTCCGTGGTCAGGGCCTCCGCAAGCTGACGGACCAAGAGCGTGTCCAACTGCGAGCAATGGGACACTGCTTTGCTTGCAGGAAGCCAGGCCACCTCGCTAAAGACTGTACTGAGGGTGGACAGCGCTACCCAAACGCTGGTCGCCAGTAAGAAAGGGGGTGCGCTTACTGGCGACGACCCAAGCGCCCACGCCGGTACCAGTCGCTAACCGGTTCGGAGCTCTGGAGGTTGAAGACGTTGCTCTCCAGGAACCTACGGAGCCGGAGACACCCATAGCTGTAGAAAATTGTCCCGTTGCAGAAAGGTGTCATGTCAGCAACGTCAGCGTCGGCAATGAACCTGAACACGACCTACTGCGCATACAGGGAAAGATCGGCGGTCGCCGTGCAGTGATGCTGATAGATTCCGGTTCGACGCATGACTTCATTGCAGACAGTTTTGTTCGAAAGCATCATCTTGACACGGATGCAAGCTCAGCAGTGCTGAGCGTAACATTGGCGGACGGCTCGACCAGCGAGGTCCCGCAGATTTCCACACGCACGCTAAGGGTGACAGTCGGGGGCTTCAGTGAGGAACAGCACTTTACTGTGTATCCCCTGACTCGCTACGACGCTATTCTTGGCAAGCCGTGGCTTACAAGGAACAACCCCAGCATCAACTTCCGTACGAACGAAGTTCAGTTGGACGGTGAGCCCTTTGTTGCCAAATTGCCTTCAGCTAACCCGCCGACAGCCGACCGGCCATCTGTGGAAAGCATGTTTATCAGTGGCCGACAAGCTCGTCATGCCCTGAGGAGTGGAGCCGAGGGGTTTCTTGCATGGGTCACTGCTGCAAACGAGGAGAATCGTTCCGGGCCACAACTCCAGGAATCAGAGCAACAAGACATCCAGAACCTGCTCAAGAGGTACCAGGATTTATTTCCAGACGAGCTGCCGAATGAGCTTCCACCGAAGAGACCAGTCGACCATGAAATCCAGATAGAAGATGGAGCCAGACCACCGTCTCGACCCGCCTACCGCCTGCCGAAACCAGAGATGGACGAGCTCCAGTCACAGCTATCAGAATTACTTGAGAAGGGATTCATTGAGCCAAGTAAGTCGCCATACGGTGCACCTGTGTTTTTTGTGAAAAAGTCGGATGGTACTCTGAGAATGGTGTGCGATTGGCGAGAATTGAATAGAATTACGATCAAAAACAAAGCTTGTCTTCCTAATATTGATGACTTATTCGACACGATCCAGGGCAGTGCATATTTCTCCAAGTTGGACTTGCGGTCAGGCTACAATCAAATCAGAATTCAAGACTCGGATGTTTCTAAGACGGCCATTAATACGCCGTTCGGCCACTTCCAATTTAGAGTCATGGGATTCGGGCTGACTAATGCCCCGGCCACCTTTCAGTCACTCATGAACTCTATTCTGCAACCGCATCTCCGAAAATTCGTTGTAGTATTCTTGGATGACATTCTAGTTTTCAGCAAGACCTGGGAAGATCATCAGCATCATCTTCAAACAGTTCTAGAAACACTTAGAAATAGTGAGCTGTATTGCAAACAGTCTAAATGCGAATTCGGCGTGAGAGAAGTTCTCTTCTTGGGGCATAAAATCAACGGCACATCAATTTCCCCTGATCCCAAGAAGATAAGTGCTGTGGAAACATGGCCAACTCCGTCGTCAGTAACTGATGTGAGGAAGTTTCTTGGCTTTGCAAACTATTTCCGAAGGTTCATAGATCGACACTCGACCATCTCTCGTCCATTAGAAGAAATCACCGGAAAAAAATTCACGCTTTGAATGGAGCGCTGCTAGACAGAAGGCATTCGAGTCTCTAAAATCAGCATTACTCGAGGCGCCAGTGTTGCAACTGGCCGATGTTGAGAAAAGCTTCACGGTAGAAACTGACGCAAGTGACTTTGCCGTGGCGGGTGTGCTCCTGCAGCAGGGAGAAGATATGGATTTGCATCCCGTAGCCTATTGTAGTCGGAAACTGTCAGCTGCAGAACGCAACTATACTGCGGCCGAGAGGGAAACGTTGGCTGTGGTATTTGCATTAAAGTGCTGGAGAATCTATCTATTCCGCCACTTTGACCTGATGACTGATAATATGGGTGTTGTTATTTACGAACCAAACCGACTCTCACCAAGCGTGAGGCAAGATGGGTAGAGTTTTTAGCTGACTATGACTTTACGGTCTTTCACAAACCAGGAAAGAAAAACATTGCCGACCCGCTTTCACGCCGTCCAGATCTGTTCAGTGATTCTGAAATAGGCGGGTCATCCTATCCTCCTAACATTCAGTTGAATGCCATAGAGCATACCCTAGAGATTAATCCAGACTTAGCGCAGTTAATTGTCAGCGGTTACAAGTGCGACAAGGACCTTGCTCCCATTATCAGGAGACTGAAAAATTCAAGCCATGACAATCTGCACGACCGTTACCTTCTAAATGAAACACCCGGTTATCTTTATCTCAGATCTTCACCACAGAACAGGTTATGCATTCCAAAGAGTAGCAAACTCCGACTCGCCCTGCTTCAAGAATACCATGACTGTGTGACTGCGGGGCATCCCGGTCGAGATCGCACCTATTTCAGACTCGCTAGATATTTCTATTGGCCCAGAATGGGACTGGATGTAAAGGCGTTTGTCAAGTCATGTGACGTCTGCCAACGAGTTAAAGGCGGCCAGCTAAAAACTGGTCTCTTGCAGAATTTACCAGTGCCCAGTCAGCCGTGGGCGGATATCTCGATGGATTTTATCATGGGTTTGCCTAGGACCGATACAGGTCATGATGCTATATATGTATTTGTAGACCGCTTGACAAAGTGTGTACATTTAGCACCTACTTCCTCTACTATTGACGCTAAAGGAAGTGCTGATCTGTATATTCAACATGTATTTCGACTTCATGGTTTGAGTTCTAGTATTGTATGTGATCGTGATCCAAGATTTACGGCAGCATTTTTTCAGGAATTGTTTGATCGCTTAGGAACGAAACTAGCATTTAGTACTGCCAATCACCCTCAGACAGATGGCCTAACTGAACGAGTAAACAGAATAGTAGAGGATGTGCTGAGGGCTTTTGTAAATCATAAACAAGATAACTGGGATATGCTCCTACCTCTCTGTGAGTTTTCTATCAACAGCGCTACTCAATCATCTACAGGAAACACACCGTTCTTCTTAAATTACGGTCTAAATCCCAGAGCGCCACCCGACTTCCTCAACCCTATTCAGGGAGGCAGAGATTCAGCTGATTGGTTGCAAGCAAGACAAGACGCGGTCAAGATCTCACAAGATGCGCTAGTGGCAGCTCAAGCTCGTCAGGCCTTCTATGCAGATCGGACAAGGGTCGAGGGAAAGCTGAAGGTGGGAGATTTGGTAATGGTCTACCGGGATTTCCTCCTGACTCCTGAAGCTCGGGACCGACCATCCCATAAATTTCGCCCCAAGTGGTTTGGCCCCTTTCCTATAACCCATGTGGTCGGCCCGAATGCCTACAAGCTCAAGTTGCCTCATACCAGCCGCTATCACCCGGTATTTAATGTGTCGGCACTCCGTGCCTACGAGAAGAACGCTATTCCTAATAGGAGACAGCCTACGCCTCCGCCTATCACGGACCTTGATGGTCATGCCCGCTATGTGGTGGAGAACATTCTCAGTCACCGCCGCCGGCAGAATCAGCTTCAGTACCTAGTCAAGTGGCAAGGCTACTCTGATGCCACTTGGGAGCCTGAACATTATTTGTTGGATGAATCTGGTAATGACATTGTTCCACTTCAGAAGTACAAAACCTTGGCTTCTGCCCACTGAGTTTTGCAGTTGAACTTCTAGTTTCACCTTACACATTTGTTGAGCTTATTACACTTTATTTGCATGGAGTTTCAGTCGTCTTATTGTGTTACTTCAGTGCGAAGCCTTTTTTCGTCTCGCACGTGTTTGCGCTTATTGTACTCTATTCCACTTGAGCATTTGGGTTATAAGCTCCTTCCTCTCCATAGGAGGGGGATGATGTAACAGTTTTCCCCTGGTCTCTACAACTTTACACTCCCTCGCACCTCATGCGTCTTACGCCTGTCTATTAGCACCTTCATTGGCGCCATTGCCACATGTATACTATCACATTTTGCATATAACTGGTCGAGGCACGCTCAACCAGGCCTCTTACTTTTCAAGTTTGATTAAACCTGTTACACGACACGGGGGTGGAGGGGGACGTTGGGGAGCCTGCACTTCACTTGACATTGAAATATTCTTACCAAACACAACGAAAGTGAAAACGAAAGAATCGATTATCAACAAAGATGAAAACAATTCAAAAAAGTCAAAAGGTTTTCACACTTTCTGGGGCAGATCGATCTAGGAGCTGCATACGAATCAGACAGGCCGGATTCGTAAAAACGAATCTTCTGAACGAGATGTCAACGAGACTCTAACCTGGACCGGGTGTCAGCACTCGTTTCGTTCATGAAAAACGAGTCACTGAACCTCTCTATTACCGCCAAAGTCGCTACTTCTATTTCAAATAAGGCCGTAGGCAGAGTAATGATATTGGCATTAGTACATTGTTTTTGCGCTTTAATTCACTGTGGGTTGCAGCTCGGTTGAATAATCTACTCAGTTCCTAGCAGGACTTGATCTTGGCATATCTCGTGTTTCTCAGACATGTTCCTAGACCAACTCACTGTTCCTGCTCGCATTGTGGCCAGGCACACGCGACATATGCTTGAATGCGGGAAAATGAATTTCGACCTTTGTCCTCGTGTTTGTGGATCTGGTCTATTTCCACTCCCTCCCCCCCCCCCCCCCCCCACACACACACGCACATATACTCCACTGCATCTGATAACTGGTCGTAGGGTTTTGGCATCCCCTAGAAATGGAAATGTGGTTCTTGACCTGCCTAGTACTTAGAGTCGTGATTTTTATCATGTTTTCATGTGTTTCAGGTCCATTGGGGGTAATAGTATACAAAATCGCTGACACATTTGTCCAGCTAAAGGCCAATGTAACGGTACTCGGCAACCTTCCTGTTCTGCGGTACTTTTTCAAATTTGGTAACAAGTGGAAGTATTCTGAGAGGTACACGTCCCCATTTCAACAATCTATCTACATGTTTACGGATTTGACTGCTGACACAAGCTATAGTGTCTCCACATCAATCCGAAACAAGTACGTTTGGAGCTGGCCTTCCCAATCAACATCTATCACGACACTTCCGCCAGGTAGTATACAACAATCATTGTTTGAAGACTTCGCAAGGATCTCTCGGATTCTCTCCATAATACCTTTGTCTATCTGAATTTGTCAAAATGGCAGTTAGCAGTTTACTTAGCACACACCGAACATCATACGCAATCAATTATGTTGCATATTGAAAACCTATCTCATCTCACCACCACCAACAGTTCGAGTACTTGATATGCACATAACACGTCCACAGTAGACATGCTCCGGCACCGCAAGTCCAGCAATGTCTAGGCAAAAGGTGCACCTAGCCTACATACTGGTACATAATATACAGAAGCCTTGCTTGGTAGTTTAACATGTTTTTATGGTTGTAGTCAGGAGCACTACGCGTCCTCGCCTTGTAACATGCTGTCAAAATCGAAAAACATGGTACATAATATGTACTCGTTCATACACAGAGCAACGAGGGCACGGCTAGTTTGTCAGTACGAGTCTGAGTTTCATGTCTACGCAATCGTAGACAACATGAAGATGCTATTGGTCAGGCCCGTATTTATGCCAGGAGAGATATTAGTGGATATTGTGATGCTACAGCATGGGATGTTGATTTGGTACTTTTCCATATGTGCGTGTACATGTACCTGAACCACAGAGCGCGTCGTCTTTTCTATCTATCTATTATTCAATCCACCCTTGAGTATGCTAGCTCTGCCTACATTAACTGTCTATCTCACCGTTCATACAACCAGCTGATCACAGCCAGCCGTACTAGTCTTAAAAGAATATTTGCCCTTGACCGCAGAACTCCCACTGAGACACTGTACGCTTACACCAAGATCTACACACTAGAGCAACGCTTAAATTTCAAGCAATACGTCTTTGTCTTTCGCTGTCTGCATGGTTTATCTAGCCCACTTCTCAGCCTCCTATTCACTCCCCGCTGCACTGGCCCACATTCTGCTGCCACAACCCGGGGCCAAGCTACCGCTGCTCTTGTCTTGCCTGCCTGCCACTCCCGGTATGGTTTCCATTCAATTGCGTATCTTGGTGCCGACAGGTGGAATGCGCTGCCTCCATCTTGTCGCCTGGCCGAGTCGCCTGCTTTGTTTCGCGCTCACACAAAGTCTCATTTAGGGTTCCCAGTAAAAAGGCAACATTGCCTGTTGGGAAATCCCTAACAAAATAAGAAAAAATAATAATAATAATAATAATAATAATAATAACCTACTTGGAAACTATGCTCATGATGGTGCATGGTCATGGCTACCAATAGTAGAAATGACGACATCCATCCTCGCTATCATTTAAAAAAAAAAGTAAAAAGTAAATTAACGTGTCCGTTCACGAAGGGAACTCACGACGGCCGCTAACACCCGGTAAACCCTAGCGGCAGATGCAGCGCCTAACGGTGGGGGTGAGTGGAGAAGTCTCACAACCACTGGCACAAGTGCCGAGAACGACCCCATTACAGTCCATTTCAAAACTATAGACGCGTACCTAGGCAAAAACCGTTATGCCAGCATCTATACCACATAAAATCTGTGATCACTTTGTGCATAAAATTGTCCAAATTGGGCGTCTGTTATCCAATCCTTTAGAAACTATATGAGAGTAATTGTGGAGCGATCCTGAGCAATATTCCGAAAACTATTCTCAAAAAGTTCCAACCAAATTTGAAATATTTCAAAAACCCTACGCGTCTATAGTTTTGAAATGCACTGTAGCTGTATCCATGTACCCCTTGTGCCTGGCCACAAGTTCCCAGGTAACTGTGGGTAGCAGCACGGCTGGAAAAACCGCTCCCAGGCAGGACTTGAACCAGGTACCTCTCGTATCTCAATCATGGTCTTTGACCAACCCACTGGTGCCTGCTATCATTTTAGATGATCTCCAAATCGTTATTAAATAACGATTTGGAATGTTCTTTAGAAACAAATTTTGTTTCTAAAGAACATGCCTGCAATTTCGTTTGTGTTACAGCACCATCAAATCTCAATGTTACTTCTACGGACACTGAAATCAACGTATCTGTGGAGGACACCTACAGATCAGCAATTGCCAAGTATTGCTTTCTTCTAATTGCACCATCGTCCCTGTACAAGAACACACTTTGTGATGCCATGCAGAATGTCAAGTTCATGGGCTTGGCCAGCAGCATGCTTTACAATGTAAGCGCATATGTTGTCACCACGGATGGACGGACCAGTAGTGGGTCTAAGACGATGAGTATTAGCACCAATACGAATGCGACAACAACAAGTGATTCCCAGGACAGCCATACCAGTGCCACTGCTGTCCCCAAGGATCCACATGAGAGTCCTATACACACGGCTGTTCAAGCTATTACCAATCAGTCTGATAGCAATATTGACACAGAGAGTGGCTCTCAGGAGAGCACAAGCAGCTTCGGTTTGGCAGCGATTGGTGCTAGTTGTGGTGCAGCTGGATTGCTCGTGTTGGTCATTGCCATTATTCTGATATGGAAATTCAAGATGGTGCCTCGGAAACAGGGTATGTACTTCGAAGTACAAAGTCAAATGAAAATTCCAATATCATACTTCAGCAGCAATATCGCTTGCACGTGAAAGGTTTTAAATTTGACTGTAGTGGTATATCCCTGGACATTTAAATTAATTGTTTTATTTTGAACAACCCAGCCCTGTGTTTATTGCTCATTATGTAGCATATACTGTAACACGTGTAATTTTCCTTACTGTTTATTTCTATTGCATGATTGGCATCAGGAGATCCCCTCGACAGGCCATCGCGTCTGGGAGATCCTTTAATGAAGATTATACTTGTTTGTCGTGATGCGACATTTTCGCTTTTATTAACCGAAATTGTTGACCTTCGTGTAGTGTGTCAGACTAGCAGACCATGCATTGAAACGTCAGTGCTTCAGTCAGTCGTCTCATGCATGTACCTGTCTAAAATTCACTAGTTTGTAGTATCCATCTCGGTCTGGAAGGTATTGCAGCCCTAGTAACCTTGACCTCTTTACTTGCCGTGTACAAATATGTACATGTACTCTGAAGATCCAAATTAGGTAATTATAGAACTGGACCAATAATCTACAAATTACCCACAGAATTTATAGCTACTACTTCGAAGAAGATGCAGTGGCATACTCGTATGCCATTATTCAGCATTAATTTCTTGCCACATTGTTCGTCGTCACATTAAACCAACTGATATCTAACCAATGTTATGTGTTCTTCATTTATTTTCTTGCCAACAGGTGGGGACCTGAACCTCAGAGACCAGTCCGTTTCCAATCATAATCCACTTGATCCGGTTCAGGACACTCCCATCAGTATGGATGCCAATGAAGCGTATGGTACCTGTGTCCTAGCCAAGAATGATGCATATGGCTGTGTGGAGTTGCGTGGCAACGAGGAGCATGGTAACGGGTCTGGAGCGGGCGGCGGACTGGAGTCAGAGAGCGAAGCAGAGGACAATTATACTTACATTGATCACCAGTAGCGCCTAAATCATCATCATGATTCTCGTCAGTGTTGTGTTATGAGCCGACACTATTCACTATTGTGGAGCTTAAGTAATAACACCCAGTCATTCTCCACTGGTGTCAGTCCATCTGCAGTTTCAATTGCTCTTTTTCTTCTCTTTTGAAAGTGACATTTCAATATATTTCCAAAGGCACCACACCTTTCATCTTCCTTTGAAACAGGTACTGCTTGCTTACGGCTGGACCTGATAGGACAACACCATACATGATGTACTTTGAGTTTCGCAACGCATGCCTCCTTACCTGCAACAATTTTCAGTGTACCTCTTAGCCATATTTGGGATGGGTGGGTGGGTGGCTGCCTGATTTCTTGTGTTATTGTTTGAACGCTTATGAACCGGACCACCGTTTTGTATACATGTATCAGAAGAGGCACATCAATTTTTTCGTTTTCTTTGAGTTTTACAAGTTAATCTCTGTTGGTATGCACGCTATCCGTTGTTTATCTCCATTGCATAGCACAGTGGGGAGCGATCAGCACGCTCTCTTAACTCCACCCTTCTTGCATATTGAAGATATTTAGTCAACTTCGATCGTATATCCCATGTTTTTGTAATTACAATGCATAACTAGCTCTTCTTTCCTTCAAGGTCTGTGTTGTTCACCCTATTCTGCTTGGTGTTCTACATATAGATCTGCATCGCTGGACCTCAGGATGCTAATTTTACACGCATTTGTAACAATTTTTACATTCTTTCCAACTGCATCATAATACAATATTGGGCAAACCTGTCCGCTTTGCGTTGCAATGTACTGTACTGCTTTATGAAAATAATCCAGAGCACGAACAAAGACCAATCCGCACAGCAGCAACAACGAAGCGGGGTCTCAGATGTCGCATCCTCCAACAAAAACAATGAACAGAGCTTGAGACCACATGCACACACAAACACACACACACACACACACACACACACACACATACACACACACACACATACACACACACACACACACCTTTGAACCTTTGGAAAGCCCATCACCGAAGGTGATGATAGCTATTAGGCGAGGCAGTAGTTCTTGCGTCGGGATAAGTAATTCGGATGGCGAAAGTCGCGGCCACAGGCACAGACAGACAGACACACACACACACACACACACACACAGCCATTCTGCATATGTAGGTGCATTTCCGGGAGAGCCACGCGGGAAGATAGTTCAAGATAAAAGTCATGTGGGCCTTGTTTCAACTGGAACAAATAATTATAATTTTCATACGCCGAGGGTTGGACAAAGCTTCCAGCAGTTACTAGCATACACAATAGAAACAAGACTACAGAGTGTACTATTATAGACTACGGAAAATTGACGGAAATCAAACACTCTGAAAATCTAGCCTGAAAGAATGCAAACATCGCACGTTTGTCTCACCTCGTCTCCACTTCATTATGGGACGGGTAATTTCAATCTATCATTACACATGTATGCGTGGCAACGCTAGTGCAAACTCCTAAAAAGTATTTTTTGTTTTTCATGCAAGTGTCTAATGCTAGCACCATGCATATGCATGACGAAGCAGCAATGGCAATGCGCGTTCCGTTATCACCTTTAGAACATGTGCCACCATCACTCTCTTTGGGCATGCCACTTAAGTAGGCACAAACAACAAAGTGAACAATTGCGCCGGTTTTAGCCTTTAATAAATAGTCATTTCTTTATCTGCTATTCATTCGTTATCTACAAGTACCTCCACTGAGGAGCTCTCAATGAGCGAAGCAGCTGTCTGGAGGATATGCAACATCTATCCAAAAACGAATTTACTCATTATGGCGGTGTGAATGTGGACCAAGAGCGCAGTGTGGAGTGGCGTCATGTTTCAAAATTCGGTACATGTACCAGCATATTATAGAAAATAGAACTGGAAAGTACAGTAGTTTATTACTATCAGGTTAGGCCTCATTTCCTCTGCTCTGCGTACATGCGTGCAGATGAGTCCAAAAAAGATGAAGATCCGCAGATAGGGTCACAGCAATAGCATTGTGTAGGTACCGGACAGCCTCACACTCGTTATGTAGCCAGTGTGCATGGTTTGAGCAGATCCAATCACGCATAGAGGCATGATTTGAGCAGATCAAGGCATGTATAGATGCATGGTTCGAGCAGTTCCAGGCATGTATAGATGTATGGTTTGAGCAGATCCAGGTTTCTCTATACTACAGTGAAACCTGTCCAAGACGACCGCTCAAGGGACCTTCAAAGCCTGGTCTCTGTTACCAGGTGGTCTCCTTATCCAAGGTCATTTGACTGGAAATAGCTTTCCTTGGGGCTAGTTTCAGTGGTCTTCAGGAACAGGTGGTCGCCGTATCCGAGTGGTCGCCTTGACAGATTTTACTGTATGCATGGTTTGAGCAGATCCAGGCATCTTTAAATGCATGGTTTGAGCAGATCCAGGCGTCTATAAATGCACGGGTTGAGCAGATCAAGGCATGTATAAATGCATGGTTTGAGCAGGGCCAGGCACGAAAGAGTAGACCTCGCATGCGAACTGTCCGTGCGTAGCCTAAATCTGTGACGGCTCACAGTGTGCAAGCGCACAACTGCTTCTCCCATCCGTATCACGTTGTTGAGTTGCGAGACGTGAAGTAGTCATCACAGGCACGGTACGTAGGCAGGTTGCCAACGTCGAAGCGTCCCGACACACGCGACACGATCACCTTCAGTCTAAAAAGAATTGTGCACAAAGATACAGAAATACACACGTGCGCATCCACGCACGCATGCACGCACACGCGCGCACACACACACACACACACACACACACACACACACACACACACACACACACACACACACACACACACGCACACACATACACACACACACACACACACACGGGTACACGCACGCATACACACGCACACACACACACACACGTACACACACACACGCACACACACATACACATGCGCGCGCACATACACACATAGAGAAGGCATATTATTAGATCGGTGAAAATATTCACTGTTCAACAGAAGAGTACCGTAATGGCCAGAGAAGTGGCAACAACTATAGTCATCACAACACCAACTTGCAGGCCAGGTTTTGAGCATTTCGGCCGGATTTAGCATTGAATGTGCATCCATGCTGGATCAAATCCCAGAACCGGCCGTATTCAAATGGGTTTTGAGCATAACACGGCCGAAATCGGATTCGAAAAGGGCCAGATATCAATTATTCGTAATGGGACTCAACTAATGAAGTGACTGTAGATGACAATACAAATGTCAGTCCCAGTGGATACAGACAGGACATTTTGACAATACAAATGTCAGTCCCAGTCGATACAGACAGGACATTTTGTTCGTCTTGGAAATTCAGAATACAGGCATACCCCGTGAACGTACGGCAAGAGACCTAGAAATCCGTACATTAGAAGACATTCACAGCAACGAACATCAGCGCCAAGTCAACTGTGAAGGCCTTCTGCTTGCTTAAATGCTCATGTTCCCTTGCAGCGCCGTGCCAGTTGCCAGTTATACCTACACCTAGTTTTCATCACATGTCACAGGACAAATAAAAATCATACAACGTTGTTGTTGCTCCCCTGCTTACCTTGCACTGAGGTAAGGTAAGAAATTACCAGGTGCATCTCTTTCAGCCAGCGGACGATCCTGTACACCATACACAGAGTAGAACGGACACACATGCACACACGCACACACAAACACACACACACACGCACACACATGCGCACACGCACAAACACACCCACCCACATAAGCCAACTTTCCGCTCAGTTGCAGCGTGCATTGCAATGTGCATATTGCCTGCGAGTACTTCCTCCGTCAACTCAAACCCGTTTCCTACAGATCATCTTTCACAATAAGCCAAGTTGCAGTAGGCTGGATGAAGAACACAGGTATTATTTATTTATTCCCGTAGCTATGCAGAAGACGTTACTTCAGTAACGTCTGGCGCTAGCCAGGGTCCACACAGCTTTAATTTGGTATTTGTTTGTTTGTGTTTTTGTGTCACGCCTGGCGCTATCCGTATCTGACGGCAAAAAAGCATAGGATGTTATAAATTTTTGAATTCTCCTATTTTTTTTCAGGCATATCCTGGGATACGAACCCGCACTATCGCCCTACATGCATTCCCCCATACACTTCGCATTCATACCCATTCTTCCAAGTTGCTTCACGTTATTATCTTGCGTTTGAAAGCCCTATTTGACTATTGCGGGCAGCTGTATGTGGCCAGCTGTGTTTGATGGTACGGTACGGTACGGGAGACGGTGTCGTATTACCCTCGATCGTACCTGTCCCGTACCTATCCCCTACCGTACCGTGCCATCAAAGACGGCTGGCCACAATGCATATTCAAATAGGGCTTTCAAATGCAAGATCACAATGTGAAACAACTTGGAAGAATGGGTATGAATGCGAAGTGTATGGGGGAATGCATGTAGGGCGATAGTGCGGGTTCGAATCCCAGGATATGCCTGAAAAAAATAGGAGAATTGAAAAATTTATAACATCCTATGCTTTTTTTGCCGGTAGATACGGATAGCGCCAGGCGTGACACAAACAAACAAATGTATGCGAAGTGTATCGGGGGATGCATGCAGGGCGCGCGATAGTGCGGGTTCGAATCCCAGGTTATGTCTTTAAAAAAAAAAGGATTTTTTAAAAGAATTTATAACATCCCTATGCTTTTTTTTGTCTAGGTCATCAAGGCAAAAAAAAGCATAGTGTAGGGCCCTGAGCTTCCAAGCTCTCTCGTTTATTAAATTTTAACTCGGATGGAGAGCCAAGGATTAAAATTAAAAAAAGAGAGGACCATAGCATCCTGCTTATAATCGTGAGTGCTGGACAAAACGGATAACTTGTAAACTTATGGTCCTCTCATTTTTAATTTAATTTATTTGTATTCTTATTTTACTAGGGAATTCCCAACAAGCGTCATCGCCTTTTTGCAGGGAACCCTGGTAACGAGATGGGTGTTTGCATAAAAAGGACCCTTACCTTCAACTCCAGGAGAAATGCCGAGATCAAGGGAAGAGCCTTGGACGAAAAGATGTAGAAACAGGGGCACTGGACAAACATATGCACATGCACACGCACGGACACACACACACAAACACACACACACACGTGCACACACACACATGCACATACATACATACATACATACACATACACACACACACACTCTCAGTTCAAAAGCACCAATTTGTATGTTCATTGGCAGTACATTACTTTAAATGCAGAATATTCGTCAGGAATTTTATTTCATCCTTTTCGCCAAAAGAGATTTCAGACTATAATTTATAGTCTGTTATTGCACGATTGAAAGCAGGACTGAAAGTTGATTTGTCTACGGTCCGGTCGGGCGCCGAAGAACGGAGCGCGGAAGAACGGCCAGGCTAGAATTTCATCAAGCCCAGCATACCAATGTATACACGGTGACTCAACTGTGCATACACTGTAATACATGAAAATAAGAACGGTCTAGGCTAGGAGGCTGACCCCCAGTTCTTCGGCGACTGGCAGTACTGCAGCCCTTCATTGAATTTCAACATTCATCGATGAATATCTTTCAACAAGACAAACTGCCTTTCTTGGAGCAGGATACACCGACTAACATATCTGCTTGTACCTATTTGTACCTGAGCGAAGTTGAACTGTCTACTAAATTGTTTATCCGTTCAATGTCGTTCAGTGTTTGAAATAATCTACGCATTGTCGTTGCAGCCTGAGTTATATTAGTGCTTGATGAAAAATCCGGTGTTATGACAAAGCCACTCACAGCCAAGCGCGATTGGGTCTCGGTCGGCCGCGGCTTCTCCAGAAACGACGTGACCACGTTGTCCGCGTCGACTTCGACGATGCCCCGGCGAGACACATCTACGCACAGTTGACAAGAGAGAACAGTGCACGCCCATCAGACTCAGTATGGTGTTGCAGGGGAGACAAAACGTGCTGCAAGGAAGACAAAACAGCTGTATTCACTGTACTTTTTCTTTCTTTTCTTTCTTCTTTTTTTTTGTGTGTGCGAGTTATCAATTTATCAGAGTGTATCTAATGCTAGAATGAATAAAAAAAAATTAAAAATCAAAAGAACTATTCACTGTACAGTAGGCTTTGTGAGCACTGGTTCAATCCCAGCCTCCGCTGCTTTGACTCACACAATCACATTTCAGTGAGGAGCACACAGTATACTAGCGGTTGAGAAAGAAACAAAATCAAACAATCATCCGGCAAAGCCAAAGAAGAGAGGAACCAGAGGGTGATTTTCGAGTCATCGACCAAATTATCAGAAACAAGAGTAGTGACTAAAGAGTAAAGAGTAAAAACAGAAAATTATAAAAAGAGAAAGGAATGTTGGTGTAGGCATACACAACCAACTGCTCACTGCTCACTTGTCAGCATAGGAACTGCACTAGAACAAGAAAAGAAAAGAAAAAAAGGAAAGGAGAGAAGAGAATCATTGAGAAGACATAGACAACAAAGCGCATGCGTGTGAACATCGATCGGCACAGGGCTAGAACGAGAAAAAAAGGAAAAAGAAAAAAACCTTAGCAGAGGATGGTTTCGATCCATCGACCTCTGGGTTATGGGCCCAGCACGCTTCCGCTGCGCCACTCTGCTCAACACATGAATGAGCAGGGCAAGTAGTGACCAAATAGGGCTGCAAAGTGTGCTGTCTCGACAACTGTCAGGTTTAGTCACTAGGGACCTTTCGCATTTGCTACGAATCGAATGCGAAACGAAAGTCGCAATGCAAATGTGCATGGCAACTACGAATCCGGCCGGTAGCTTGGCGTACGGGTGTTTTCACGAATGGAAGCCTCTTCATTCGTGGCACGCTCCGAATCCGTCAGGTACACATTTTTTGCGAGGTATACATGTTTTGCCTGGTGCACATTTTCCCTTGATTCCATGATCCATGCACGTGTGCGCGAACACACCTGTACGCCAAGCTACCGGCCGGATTCGTAGTTGCCATGCACATTTGCATTGCGACTTGCGAAACCTGAATCTGTTTTCAACGAAACAATTACGAGTCGAATCAAACTTTCGTTTCGCATTCGATTTACTCTCACGATGTGACGAAAACGGCATCGACACAGGCTCGTTCCCAAGGCCTTCATGTGGCAAAGCTATCCGTGTGACTTCGACGACATTTCGAGAAAAGCAGACGCCTGTGAAAGCTGATAGAAGACGGCGTCTACTCCTAAATTCAAATAAATTGGCGATCTTCAAATACTAAAATAATTCTCATACAGAAATCGATCGATCGATGTACCGGTGTATTCAACAACACGTAGCTACAGCGCAATGACTTCCGTGTTCACACACACGGCTTCAGTGTTGTGTGTGTTCACAACTTCACATGGCGTGAGCCAGTCAAGTGTCAGTCAGTTCGGCAGGAACGCGAGCTCCAACAACAAGTCGTTTGGCGCAGCCACCTTCTTTGTCTTGTACCAGCGTGATCACCAAAACAATGAAAAAATGAAGAAAACATGTTTAACTTGAAGATTTGTTGGGATTTGAACTCACGACTTCATGGTCAGAAGACAGCATTCATAACCACAAGGCCAAAAAGGAAGGGATAAATCGTGGGTTTTGATAACAAATCGATACTGGCTTCCAGGGCAAATTATAAACCATGGGAAAAGGCCGGAAACCTGGCCGAAATTCTAACTCCTTAACGGTTGGTCCAATTGTTCCGAAACCTTCACAGAACAATTTGCCATGCCCTAACAAGGCATTTTATGTACTTTGTTGTCCAAATTTCCCTTATCTTCATACTTTTTAAGACCCAAACTTGATTGCTAATCTTTTTGAAACAGACTGTAGTGTACTAGAACAAGAAAAAAGAGAAGAAAAAAAAGAGTTAGCAGAGGATGGTTTCGATCCATCGACCTCTGGGTTATGGGCCCAGCACGCTTCCGCTGCGCCACTCTGCTTGACACATGAATGACTACAGCCAGTTGGAACCATATTGGGGACATCTTATGTAATTTCAAAGGACAGAAGAAAAAGAAGAAAAACACTAAAAGACAAGAAAAATAGAAGAGGATTGTTTCGATCCATCGACCTCTGGGTTATGGGCCCAGCACGCTTCCGCTGCGCCACTCTGCTTGACACATGAAGGACCACGACAAGTAGGAACCATATTGGGGACATCTTATGTAATTTCAAAGGACCGAAGAAAAAGAAGAAAAGACTAAAAGACAAGAAAAAAATAGCAGAGGATGGTTTCGATCCATCGACCTCTGGGTTATGGGCCCAGCACGCTTCCGCTGCGCCACTCTGCTCGACACATGAATGACCACGGCAAGTTGGAACCATATTGGGGACATCTTATGTAATTTCAAAGGACAGAACGTCAGGCGAAATAGCACGTCATAGTACATTTGAGATCAGCGGGAAGAAGATGACGACGTCCACTAATTTAGTATCTGTGCACACGAATCTGCTGTGTGTGTGACTCTGTGTGTCAGCTATTATTATCATCTTCTGTGGTTTCATGCCTAGCATGTACGTCTGAACCATCCTGCAAAGTTTGAATGACGTAGGTTGAGCGATCGCTCCGCGAAACATACTTTTTGAAATTCTCTTCATAGTATATCTTCCACCATTGAAATTTCGAAATTCTTCAAAAAAAGTGCTGAGAGGGGTGGCTTGCAACCTCGATATGGCTTGTTCCAGGCATGCTTTGGAGCCATCTTCTGTTGAAGTAGTGGCGGGGATCTGCCCTGCAACTGCTACAACAAAAAATGATTTGATCTGAGAAAGGGTGAGACCGCGAATCTCGGTTGAATATTGAGTATTTCAAGCCTTTTCACGAAGAAGGTGGAGTTCTTTTTGGAGATGGACGTCGCGGCAAAGGACATGGTGTCCGACTTCTGGCGTCTGGTGAAGCCAGGGATCATTTGTCCAGTCAGGTCGGCAGCCTAACCGTCGGTAAGCTTGTGTTTGGATCCCGGTCTGCTCGATGTGGTAGATCACAAACAATTTGATATCGCACAAATTGATCTCAGCATCGTGCGTACGGTATTTTATATTCAGAAAATCCCAAAGTGTCTCTGTGTGGCCGTCCTATGCCACGAGAAACTCCAATCAGGCTCCTATGTCCTCTGCCTTCGTGATTGAATGTCCACTTCGTTTGAACAACGAACACAACAATCGAGGACGGCTTTGCAATGAAAAATACAGCTATACTGGAGCTGAAAAAAAGAAGAAAAAAACGTGCTCAGGATGAGACTCGAGTACACGCATACTCTCCCAGCAGGTGAAACGCAATTTTTTGTGAAAAATGCGTGTCGCCGACTGACCAGTAATTTCGCCTGACGAGAAAAAGAAGAAAAAGACTAAAAGACAAGAAAAAATAGCAGAGGATGGTTTCGATCCATCGACCTCTGGGTTATGGGCCCAGCACGCTTCCGCTGCGCCACTCTGCTTGACACATGAATGACCACGGCAGGTTGGAACCATATTGGGGACATCTTATGTAATTTCAAAGGACAGAAGAAAAAGAAGAAAAACACTAAAAGACAAGAAAAAATAGCAGAGGATGGTTTCGATCCATCGACCTCTGGGTTATGGGCCCAGCACGCTTCCGCTGCGCCACTCTGCTCGACACATGAATGACTACAGCAAGTAGTGACCAAATGGGGCTGTACAGTGTTATGTCTCGAGCTACTGCCAGGTTATGTCACCAATACGTTACTTCAGCTCCAGTGCTCGCAGGTCTAGGGCTGCATAGATTCACGAGATCAGATTTCACGGTCCGATACAGTAGTGGTTGAGAAATTAACAATCTTCCAAAAAAGGAAACTTAGGAAAGACAAAGAAGGAGGGTAGTTGCGACCTATCTACCTGGTGCACCTACACCAGATTTTTTTTATTTTGTATACGAAAGTCCATTATATTCCCGAATATGTGCGAGAAGTGGTGGCGGGGCCAGGCTGCTCTGCCGACCTCAAAGGTCTCGGCGTCTACGCATTGCGCAGGACCGCGACAGCTGGAAGGAGTTGTGCAGTACCCTGTAGTGCAAGGACTATACGCGCTTCAAGGTGGTTGTGCTCGCAACTACATTATCACACCATCTACAGTCAGAAGATTAACTATAATTATACTTGAGTATACAGGATTAAACAGAATTATTACCTGCACAGCACTGTTCAGTGTTACTGCCACGTGCATGCAGCATGAATATTTAGTCACTGCCTGGCGTGCAGTCACACCGAGTGTATCTTTTGGAAACTATTCTTTTATCATGGAGCTCAACATCATCTACCGGTAATCGTTATCGGATCTGTACGGCACGAGCGAACCGGTGGGTGGACCTAATGGATCCACCGACTTGAATGCGGAAGTGCTTAACTTAAGTTAATAATAATATATCTACCTGCAGTTAGGTGTAAATCAGCGGGAAGAAAAATAAACAGAAAAAGAGAGGAAAAAAGACAAGGGAATCCTTGAGACGACACAGGCAACACACCTGCTCACTTGGGAACACAAACAAAAGAATAGAAGAAGAAAAAAAAGAGAAAAGAGAAAAAAAAGTTAGCAGAGGATGGTTTCGATCCATCGACCTCTGGGTTATGGGCCCAGCACGCTTCCGCTGCGCCACTCTGCTTGACACATGAATGACCACGCCAGGTTGGACATCTTATGTAATATTTGTTTTGCTTGTTTGTTTGATGTCTCAGCAACCGCCAGGTTCAGGGTGCGTTCTTATTTTCTCTGGCTTCTCGGAGAAAATTATCCTGAAAGTCGAAGAAACTGGGATGATTTAGGAACGGGTCTCGAAGAATTCGGAGATCTTTTGCATATGTGAAGCGCCAAAGAGGCGACGATTTTGAGTGACACGAATGCAGTACGCACTGTGCATGTACGAAAAGGGAATGTCATACACTCATGATCAACACGTGGCTGTTAGCAGTAGTTCGCATCCGCTGACCCCCAAAACGCGGGAATCTCCAAGTTTCAATTACCTCTGAAGTTTGGAGAGCTCAGAAAGCTTTGGAGAGTCTCCTAAAATTCAGAGAGGATATAGTTTTCAAGAACGAGGCCTAATAAGAACACTCTGAGAACTTTCACGAGAGTCTCGAACTTTTCCGAGAGGATGTAAGAACGCGCCCTTAGTCACTGGTCCGTCACAATAGCCCCAGTGATCGCAGGTCTTGGGCTGCATACCTTCACAGGATCAGATTTCACGGACGGATACTGTAGTGCTCCCCGTGTGCTCCATGGCAGTCGTGAGCCAGTCAAGTGTCAAGTTCGGCAGAAAGTGTGTGTGTTCCACGTGACGTAGGAACAACCAACTTGGATACTGCAGTGGTCGAGAAAGAAACAATCTTCCATAAAAAAGGAAAGAAAAAACCAGAGAATGGTTGCAATAGAGAGGTTCCGCACTACGTAAAGTTGAGCTACTTTACGTTAGTGGGCGGGAAAAACCCGTGAGTTTGCACTCCACTTACGGAAAGTTGTCTACGGAGAGTACGTAGATAGGGCTCTGATAACGTAGCTGGTCCGTAAGTGGATTGGGGTACAAATTTATGACTCTCTCCCCAGGTCAATCTGGTCGTACACTGCCGCGTTCAGAGTTGCCGAGGGCAGCTACGTGATTTGAAAACTCCGTATGGCGGAACCCAGATGCGCATGCAGTTTACGTAGAGACTTTCCGTAGATCGACTACGTTTTTTACTAACGTAATTACGTTATGCGGAACCTCTCTATTGTATCTACTTGGTGTTAGACGTGATCAGCGAGAAGAAAAGAAAAAAAACAGAAAAAGAGAGGAAGAAAGAGAAAGGAATCTTTGAGATGACACAGGCAACAAATCTGCTCACTTGTGAACACAAACAAAAGACTAGAACAAGAAAAAAGAGAAAAGAGAAGAAAAAAACTTAGCAGAGGATGGTTTCGATCCATCGACCTCTGGGTTATGGGCCCAGCACGCTTCCGCTGCGCCACTCTGCTTGACACATGAATGACCACGGCAAGTTGGAGCCATATTGGGGACATCTTATGTAATTTCAAAGGATCAGTCGGGGAAGTGAACTGCCTTAAAAAATGCAAGACCCAGCAGGACTCGAACCTGGGACCTTGCTTGTCATGAGAAATGCTCATTTGTTTTCTCTTTTCTGGCAGTTCACTTCCCCGACTGATCCTTTGAAATTTGAAGTTCTCCCAATCGTATGTAATGTTTGTGTTGTTTATTTGATGTTTCGGCAACTGCAGCCGTCCTATGCCACGAGAAACTCCAATCAGGCTCCTATGTCCTCTGCCTTCGTGATTGAATGTCCACTTCGTTTGAACAACGAACACAACAATCGAGGACGGCTTTGCAATGAAAAATACAGCTATACTGGAGCTGAAAAAAAGAAGAAAAAAACGTGCTCAGGATGAGACTCGAGTACACGCATACTCTCCCAGCAGGTGAAACGCAATTTTTTGTGAAAAATGCGTGTCGCCGACTGACCAGTAATTTCGCCTGACGAGAAAAAGAAGAAAAAGACTAAAAGACAAGAAAAAATAGCAGAGGATGGTTTCGATCCATCGACCTCTGGGTTATGGGCCCAGCACGCTTCCGCTGCGCCACTCTGCTTGACACATGAATGACCACGGCAGGTTGGAACCATATTGGGGACATCTTATGTAATTTCAAAGGACAGAAGAAAAAGAAGAAAAACACTAAAAGACAAGAAAAAATAGCAGAGGATGGTTTCGATCCATCGACCTCTGGGTTATGGGCCCAGCACGCTTCCGCTGCGCCACTCTGCTCGACACATGAATGACTACAGCAAGTAGTGACCAAATGGGGCTGTACAGTGTTATGTCTCGAGCTACTGCCAGGTTATGTCACCAATACGTTACTTCAGCTCCAGTGCTCGCAGGTCTAGGGCTGCATAGATTCACGAGATCAGATTTCACGGTCCGATACAGTAGTGGTTGAGAAATTAACAATCTTCCAAAAAAGGAAACTTAGGAAAGACAAAGAAGGAGGGTAGTTGCGACCTATCTACCTGGTGCACCTACACCAGATTTTTTTTATTTTGTATACGAAAGTCCATTATATTCCCGAATATGTGCGAGAAGTGGTGGCGGGGCCAGGCTGCTCTGCCGACCTCAAAGGTCTCGGCGTCTACGCATTGCGCAGGACCGCGACAGCTGGAAGGAGTTGTGCAGTACCCTGTAGTGCAAGGACTATACGCGCTTCAAGGTGGTTGTGCTCGCAACTACATTATCACACCATCTACAGTCAGAAGATTAACTATAATTATACTTGAGTATACAGGATTAAACAGAATTATTACCTGCACAGCACTGTTCAGTGTTACTGCCACGTGCATGCAGCATGAATATTTAGTCACTGCCTGGCGTGCAGTCACACCGAGTGTATCTTTTGGAAACTATTCTTTTATCATGGAGCTCAACATCATCTACCGGTAATCGTTATCGGATCTGTACGGCACGAGCGAACCGGTGGGTGGACCTAATGGATCCACCGACTTGAATGCGGAAGTGCTTAACTTAAGTTAATAATAATATATCTACCTGCAGTTAGGTGTAAATCAGCGGGAAGAAAAATAAACAGAAAAAGAGAGGAAAAAAGACAAGGGAATCCTTGAGACGACACAGGCAACACACCTGCTCACTTGGGAACACAAACAAAAGAATAGAAGAAGAAAAAAAAGAGAAAAGAGAAAAAAAAGTTAGCAGAGGATGGTTTCGATCCATCGACCTCTGGGTTATGGGCCCAGCACGCTTCCGCTGCGCCACTCTGCTTGACACATGAATGACCACGCCAGGTTGGACATCTTATGTAATATTTGTTTTGCTTGTTTGTTTGATGTCTCAGCAACCGCCAGGTTCAGGGTGCGTTCTTATTTTCTCTGGCTTCTCGGAGAAAATTATCCTGAAAGTCGAAGAAACTGGGATGATTTAGGAACGGGTCTCGAAGAATTCGGAGATCTTTTGCATATGTGAAGCGCCAAAGAGGCGACGATTTTGAGTGACACGAATGCAGTACGCACTGTGCATGTACGAAAAGGGAATGTCATACACTCATGATCAACACGTGGCTGTTAGCAGTAGTTCGCATCCGCTGACCCCCAAAACGCGGGAATCTCCAAGTTTCAATTACCTCTGAAGTTTGGAGAGCTCAGAAAGCTTTGGAGAGTCTCCTAAAATTCAGAGAGGATATAGTTTTCAAGAACGAGGCCTAATAAGAACACTCTGAGAACTTTCACGAGAGTCTCGAACTTTTCCGAGAGGATGTAAGAACGCGCCCTTAGTCACTGGTCCGTCACAATAGCCCCAGTGATCGCAGGTCTTGGGCTGCATACCTTCACAGGATCAGATTTCACGGACGGATACTGTAGTGCTCCCCGTGTGCTCCATGGCAGTCGTGAGCCAGTCAAGTGTCAAGTTCGGCAGAAAGTGTGTGTGTTCCACGTGACGTAGGAACAACCAACTTGGATACTGCAGTGGTCGAGAAAGAAACAATCTTCCATAAAAAAGGAAAGAAAAAACCAGAGAATGGTTGCAATAGAGAGGTTCCGCACTACGTAAAGTTGAGCTACTTTACGTTAGTGGGCGGGAAAAACCCGTGAGTTTGCACTCCACTTACGGAAAGTTGTCTACGGAGAGTACGTAGATAGGGCTCTGATAACGTAGCTGGTCCGTAAGTGGATTGGGGTACAAATTTATGACTCTCTCCCCAGGTCAATCTGGTCGTACACTGCCGCGTTCAGAGTTGCCGAGGGCAGCTACGTGATTTGAAAACTCCGTATGGCGGAACCCAGATGCGCATGCAGTTTACGTAGAGACTTTCCGTAGATCGACTACGTTTTTTACTAACGTAATTACGTTATGCGGAACCTCTCTATTGTATCTACTTGGTGTTAGACGTGATCAGCGAGAAGAAAAGAAAAAAACAGAAAAAGAGAGGAAGAAAGAGAAAGGAATCTTTGAGATGACACAGGCAACAAATCTGCTCACTTGTGAACACAAACAAAAGACTAGAACAAGAAAAAAGAGAAAAGAGAAGAAAAAAACTTAGCAGAGGATGGTTTCGATCCATCGACCTCTGGGTTATGGGCCCAGCACGCTTCCGCTGCGCCACTCTGCTTGACACATGAATGACCACGGCAAGTTGGAGCCATATTGGGGACATCTTATGTAATTTCAAAGGATCAGTCGGGGAAGTGAACTGCCTTAAGGGGGCTCAACCCCGAAGAGGGAGCAAAAAAAATTATGGTAAATCGATCTGAACTGTGTGTTTTCAGATGGCCAGACACCTAGAGAACTGGTCTGGGCTATTTCAAGGATAG
The DNA here is from genome assembly GCF_964019385.1 of Sycon ciliatum. Lineage (NCBI taxonomy): Eukaryota > Metazoa > Porifera > Calcarea > Leucosolenida > Sycettidae > Sycon > Sycon ciliatum. Next base: position 4,922,936 of record NC_088652.1, on the reverse strand, counting down.
GTTTATTATGTGGTTCCCCAGCTATGGGGGTGTTATTGTACCTATGTTTTTCGGCAAAAATTCAATGATTTCTCACTAAAGGCGTAAAATTCCAGTTGGTAATACTTCAAAAATCCTGAAAGTGGGTATGGAGGGGCCTACAATACTGTCTTCTTTGGAAAATGTCCACAACATATGCCCAGACCACTGTGAGAGGCCAAGGTAGCCCAGAATGTGATTTGGCAAAACGCGTATTTCAGCAGACCGGACTTTAGACTTGTTTGAATAGTGGAGAATCGAGACAATAACATGGTCAATTTTATGGTCATTATCTGCTCTTCAAGGCCATAGGAAGGCTCTACAAAAATAGATTTTTATGTCTACCATCTCGTTTCTCCGTGAGAAACAAAATTTGTGACGGATTTTGCATATTCAGCTTGAAAGTCAGATTCAGCATTGTTGCCAAAATGAGTGTATCGACTTCATTCAAGCTTCACTTTGACTATGTAGGGCGAGAAGCATTTGCTATAGACCAATCCCAGACAATACCACATGCAACAGTCACAACTGAATTGTGTTATTCACATCTTTGTTGTATATTGTGATGTACATACATAATATAATGTACATACATACATACATGCATGGGTATATCAAATGTACAAAACAACGGATTATAAGTATAACGCTGTCAATGAGCAACTTGAGTTGCTTGGTTACTGCTGGATGCGATGGCTAGCAGCCACTGTTGGTATTGTGGGTTCGCGCCTCCAGTGTGCAGCACAACGTGAATGTTTGAGCAGATAACTGCAGCATCATCACGAGTGGTAGAAAGTGGGGACGATGCTGCACCTCCTGCAGCTGCTGGAGGACTTGTGCGGTCTGGAGCAGTGTGTAAAATAGGGGTGTTGGTGTTGGGTCTTCCAGATGCTAGATGATGTGTTATGCGTTTTGCAATAGCAGAACTCATTGTGACTAGCACACGCCCATCGCCACCCGGTTCGTGCAATAATCCAAGGATGCCAGTTCCCTGATTCCTCTCAAATGCCAACACCAGATGATTGTACCTGTAGGCATGATATATAACGTTGTTGTTGTTGAAGAATATATTTAGACTTCTACAAACACCCATGTTGCAGCGAAACGCCCACTCCAGCTTGTTTGCTGAGACTGTGACAGAAGCCTGACTAGTGCTGCAATGTGTACTGCTGTGATTCATGATTTCAGTTGACATTCCTTGCCTTGCCTTGCCTGGGTAATATTGCAGTTCTTCACAACATGCATAACACAATTTTATGCTGCATTTACAGTCTAGTTCAAGGCCGAGCTCATGAAAATGTGGCAACTTGACCATGCATAATATTACGTGTCTGTGACTGTCTCTGCTCAAGTTGTTCTACAAGGCATATTGCCAATATTTCAATATTCAGTTTTATAATATATACAGATTCCTGTCATAGTTCAATGATACAAGCACAGCCATACTACCTTTAACCCACAGCCTTCTCCTGAGAAACACAGGCACAGGTCAGAACTCACCCAGTGCAGCCTTAGAGTTCATAGGATCAATGCTTTCCACTCCATCCAGCATGAGACTCACATGTCTGACCAAATTCTCCTGCCCACACATAGAACACTTCACTGGCATGTCGCTGTGCTGTTCCTACTGGCTGTTCCAGACCACACTCATTACTCACAGAGATCAAGTCTCTACTTGCAGACACTACACTCTGACTCCACTATCTCCAGGTACTGCAGGTACAAGACCAGTTTTTCTCTCACAGTCGTCAGTAATATTTTTATCTGGCGACTGGAAAAGAAAAAATAGATATCGTTCCAAGTGCCACTCAAGTGGATGCACTTGAACTTGAGAGAAGCATGTCACTTACCTGCGTTCTGAGACTGATACATGTATCATTGGTAGCTGGGCTCTGGACAATCTTGCAGGTTTACTTGTCTTCACTGGCAGGCGAGACTGAGAAAAGGGCATATCTGAGCTGGAAGTTAGAACTACACGACCTGAAGAAGATTGAACACGCTTTGGTCCTGAGCGCCCACGAAAACGGCCGTGCCTATTGATAACTACAAGTACTTGACACGAAGCTCCATAGCTCCATCGATCGCCGACATCCAGCAAACCAAAATGGAAAACACAAAACGTTCAAACTGTTCAAGGACTGCAGTTTCTTTGAATTCTCGCAAAATAAACTTTTGAACACGACTATTTCTCGCAAAAAAACTTTCTCCAGCCGCGGACAAAATGTTTTCAAACGCGAAATTTTGCATAAAATCATGCCCAGATTTCGATGCGCGCGCAGAAGTACTGAGCCCCCTTAAAAAATGCAAGACCCAGCAGGACTCGAACCTGGGACCTTGCTTGTCATGAGAAATGCTCATTTGTTTTCTCTTTTCTGGCAGTTCACTTCCCCGACTGATCCTTTGAAATTTGAAGTTCTCCCAATCGTATGTAATGTTTGTGTTGTTTATTTGATGTTTCGGCAACTGCAGCCACGTTATGTCACCGATGCGTCACATCAGCCCCAGTGCCCGCAGGTCTTGGGCTGCATAGATTCACGAAATCAGATTTCACGGTCGGATACTGGAGTGGTTGAAACAGAAACAATCTTCTAAAAATGGAAAGAAAGAAAACAGAGAATGACTTACGATTCATCTTCCTGGTGTTAGATGTAATCAATGGGAACGGGGAAAACAAACAGAAAAAGAGAGGAAAACGTGAAAAGGATCCTGTTGACGACATAAGAGAGAGGTTCCGCAATATGTGAAGTTGAGCAACTTTAAAAGTAAGTGAGTGGAAAAAACCTGTGAATTCGCGAGTTTGCACCCCACTTACGAAAAGTTGTCTACGGAGAGTACGTAGATAGCGCTCTGATAGCGTAGGTGCTCCGTAAGTGGATTGAGGTACAAATTTATGACTCTCTGCCCAGGTCGACCAGGTGGTACACTGTCGCGTTCCGAGTTGCCAAGGGCAGCTACATGATTTGAAACTTCGTATGGCGGAACACAGATCCGCATGCAGTGTACGCAAGACGTTATGTAGATCGACTACCTTTTTTACTAACGTAATTACGTTATGCGGCACCTCTCTCTATTGACAGCAAATATGCTCACTTGGAACACAGGCATAGGGCTACATAGAAGAAAAAGAAGAAAAAAGACTAAAAGACAAAAAAAAAGTTAGCAGAGGATGGTTTCGATCCATCGACCTCTGGGTTATGGGCCCAGCACGCTTCCGCTGCGCCACTCTGCTTGACACATGAATGACCACGCGAAGTTGGAACCATATTGGGGACATCTTATGTAATTTCAAAGGGTAGAAGAAAAAGAAGAAAAGACTAAAAGACAAGAAAAAATAGCAGAGGATGGTTTCGATCCATCGACCTCTGGGTTATGGGCCCAGCACGCTTCCGCTGCGCCACTCTGCTTGACACATGAATAATGACGAAAAGTAGGGACCATATGGGGGACATCTCATAGCAGAACGGAGGTGCAAAAGCAAAGGCAGCCAGATTTGCAGCTGCATGACCGCACGTGTTGAGAAACACATAAAAAAAGAAGAAATTCGCATCAGCGAGCCACCACGTCGCCCAGTGTATCCTAGTGTCGAATGCAGACCTCACAAGTGAGTCAGAGGAGAGGAATCCGTCTCTCAAAGAAAGGGGCATGCGGCAAAATAATTAAAAAATGAAGAAGAAAAAGGGCTCAGCTCTCAAGAAGTGTTCTCGCAAGCAGCCGTGAAGAATACTGCCACACCGAGAACGTACACGTATGGTGTACATTGTACGGGTGAGAACGCAACGGAATAGTGCTGTGCATCGGGAGTTACCATGGAACTGAGCGTGTTGGGAAAACATACGTACATGTACATGTGTACACAGGTACTTTCTGCGTAGTGACCGTACCGTGTCCGACACCCCTGGATCAGCTCAGCCAGTCACTGTGAGCTCCACTGATGAGACCTAACAAGGCCAAAACAGCCAGCTGTCCGGATATCGAGTACTACAGGACTATTCACGAATGCCCATGCCCAAAAAACATTCGCCCATTCACATGTTTTTTTTTTAATGTTCTTACACAATAAACACGATACTATAGGTTGTGCTCCATGAAATCCGACCCCAAGTGCATACAGTCAACTTCGCTAATAGCGACTGCGGATATACGGACAATTCGCCAATAACGACAGAATTTCCATGCCCAGAGCAAAGTCCCATCTAACTGTAATACATATAATGAGACTTCGTGTATAAGGACACTTCGCGAATAAGGACACAGTTTTGATGTCCCCCCCCCCCCCCCCGAGTGTCGTTATACGCGAAGTTGACTGTAGTTGATGCCCTCACTTGCACGGTCCTGGACACCCTGGAAGTGGCGCAATACAATCATGTACAGTGATGTAATCGAATCTGGTCCAGAGCGCCAGTTGTGCACATTGGGCCAGGTCTCAGTGAGGCGCCAACTGTAGTTTGAGACGTTCAGTAACTATTACATCACTCACCTTCTTCAGGACACGTGTACACCTCTGCAAAGGCACCCAGCTCGTCACCCCACCGCGTCTGCAGATCAAGGTACTCGTCCAAAAAACGCGATAGCCGAAAGTCATCGTGAAAGAGAGTGTCACTGGAAACGAGCACAAAGCAAAAACAATTCCTAAGACACACTATGGTGGGTTTCAAAAACATAGACGAGTGATTTCAAAAACCGTTAGGCCAGCATCTATACCACATAAAATCTGTGATCACTTTGTGCATAAACATTTCGAAATTGGGCATTTGCTATCCGAGCACTTAAAAATCTATATGAGAGTAATCGCAGGAAGGACCTGAGCAATATTCCGAAAATAATTCTCAAAAGCTCCAGCCAAATTTGAAATAATTTCAAAAATGCCATGCGTCTATATTTTTGAAACGGACTGTAGAACCTGTTCATCACAACGAAGGCCTAACGTCAGAGCTCGCATGGCAAAACTACATGCAATGTAACAACTGGTCAGTGAGTACAATCATGCTGCAGACATGCGTCGTCCGGAGCACCCTTTGTTGTTTTTCAAGTGAGGCAGCGTGATTCATCGGTTGTCTGATTGATCAATGCCATATGCATAAAACTCTGCGTTGCTACAAATCCCGAGTGGTTTTTCACTTCGGCTTCCATACGTGCGACAGTTCTATGCCGAGCGCAATAAGCATCATTGCAGTAGCCGTTGTTGCTACGTTCTAGCATTGCAGTGAATGTATATCTCTATTGCTGGTGATAGCATTGGTGTAGATTAGGAACCGTACCCGCCGATAACGAGCAGGTCGCCAGTGAGACCGCGCTTCTGAATAACTAGTTCTATGTCAGCGATAGCACCGAGACGACCTGTGCATGTGGGCAGAGTGCGTGTGAGTGAGTGAGTGTGTGTGTGCGTGCGAAGAGAGAGAGAGAGAGAGAGAGAGAGAGAGAGAGAGAGAGAGAGAGAGAGAGAGAGAGAGAGAGAGAGAGAGAGAGAGAGAGAGAGAGAGAGAGAGAGAGAGAGAGAGAGAGAGAGAGAGAGAGAGATGATGATGATGACAATGACAACACACACACACACCACACAGCACAACCAAACAGCAAAGACTACTCGTGAGTAAGAAGTTGAAAGAGAAATGGAGTATGCTAGATGATGGCGGAACGACGTGCAGACGTCATCACATTTCCAACAGGGATAGTTCCCATTGCCGCACTTTGAAATACACAGCCGAGACTAAACACCAACAAACCTTAGTGTATCATATTTTCCGGAGTGTAGGCCACACCTCAAGCACCAGTAATTCACCCAAAAAGGTCGGTGAGGCATACCCTACGATGGTCAAATGAACGTGGATATACAAGGTAGATGTCTGTATTCCGTGACAAAAAATCTGCAGGCGGCTTATACTCCAGTGTTGGTTATATTCCGGAAAATACGACAACTGTTGTACACCGAAAGCAAATAAAAAAAGACAACCAATGTGCCTACCTCATTGGTCGTCGTACCATCATCAATAATGTCAACAGTGCTGGCATCAGCAGTCGAGGCCGCCCACGCACGATATCTGTCAGCATGAGCACTGTTTGTCTGGAAATTGGGAGAGATAAAAAGAGAGAGAGAGAGAGAGAGAGAGAGAGAGAGAGAGAGAGAGAGAGAGAGAGAGAGAGAGAGAGAGAGAGAGAGAGAGAGAGAGAGAGAGAGAGAGAGAGAGAGAGAGAGAGAGAGAGACTGATCACTTCAGATTCTAGTCTTTTTCCAGATCCCAAAAGCTTTCACCATTGTCATTCTAGAGCTCATCCACTCCTATCACTGATTTTCACGTCCAATAACACAGAGACTGCAGCACTCAAGATGAGCAGAGTGAAAACGGTCTAGAACTAGATACGATCTATTACCGTGATAATATGGTCCACAATGTGGAAACTGTGCAGCCACGATCACCGAGAGAACTTGGCACACGTTCTAGTTTAGTGCTACCACCACCATGCCCCCCCCCCCCCCCTCAGTCACCACCATGCCTTCCTCCCCCCCCCCCCCCCCCCCAGTCACTATAATGCTCCCCCCCCCCCAAGTCCTAAATAAACTAGCGCCCTGCATGTCGGCAACCCCGGACGGCCCCTTAGATGTAAACTGTGCATGTGAGGACGCACTAATCACTAATCACAGTATGAATATCACCGACCAGTTTTGTATGATGTACCATAACGCACGGCACCTCTCTCCACACTGACCACAGTCACAATACGGTAGTGTGTTGGGTCATCAGCATACACCCACTACAGACTACTCACCACGATTGACGTTCCCGTCACTTGATGCTGGCACTCCTTCAACTGATCCAGCCAGTATGATACCAGCGGACGTCCACCTAGGTATGCAGACACACCAACAAACAAACACACACACACACACAAATACGCACACCACACACACGTGCACACACACACACCACACAAATACGCACACACACACACACACACACACACACACACACACACACACACACACACACACACACACGCACGCACACACACACACCACACACACAAACACACACACACACACACACACACACACCACAGATTACACACAACAGCTGTAGCAAGTGTGTGCATGGATTTATAAGAGGCACGCATCCACAGAACAAGGGCGATCAAGACTAGTCAGTCACTACGGTACTGTTGGTTGCCGTAGAACGGGGGGGGGGGGGGGGGGGGGGAGGGGGGGGGGGCAGCCTCCTAGCCTAGACCGTTCTTATTTTCATATATTACAGTCTATGCGCAGTTGAGTCACAGGGTATGCATTGGTATGCTGTGCTTGATGAAATTCTAGCCTGGTCGCTTTTCGGCCCTCCGTTCTTCGGCGCCTGACAGTACTGCACTCTGAGTTTCATGCTTTCGCAATCATCAGGCAACAGCACACTGTTACCTGATGATTGCGAAAGCATGAAACTCAGAGTAGCGACAAACAAGCCTTGATTGCCCTTGTTGTTCTGTGTATCACGTTCTGCCTCCGCCATGGTGTTGAGCACTGTCAGCACACTGGGTACACCCTCCGGTAAGTTGCACCCAAACGCAACTCTCTTCACATGCTTACAAGAGAATCAACCTCCACCACCCCAGTTAGCTGAACACATGCATCATGGAACCCTAGCATCTACGACACGGGCGGGTGGGACGTTAAACAATTCGTATTTCGCTCCCACCCGCCCTCACCGACCCCCACCCGCCGGTCCGTGCAATTATCCCTTGGGGCAGGGGTGATTTCTCCAGGCTGGCGTATGCCGCTGTTAGTCCCACTTGCATCAGGACCAGTAGGTGGTGGAATCAGTCATGGTCATGTGTTGCGTAGACCAAGGTTTATCTGGGTCACATGGGAGATCTAAATGCGGGCTCGAAACTCCCATCATTTAGGGTACTATCGGCTTTTGTCGTCTCCTTAGGGCATGTTGGATTGGTAAGGATCGGGATCAGGATCCAGATCTCAGATCCATCGGATCCTTCAGATTCAACTGAACACTTTATTTTGGACCTTGACTGTTGCCATGTTGACAATGGCGCTCACAAATCACCCAAAAGGATGAACGTTGTACTCATTGCCTCCGTCGTCAAAAAGTCAACAGGCTCTATCTCCATCCACGTGTGCGTATCACAATGTGTACAAAAATGGTTTTTACCTGCCATATACGCACAAAGGTCACATTTGGATCCGATGGATCCGGGCAACCCTGCTCCCCGAGGTGGGTTGATCGGACCCAAATCCGAAGGATCCGGATCCAGATTCGACAAACGAAAGGGTGCGAATCCAGTGGATCCGGTAGATCGGGATCCCGATCCTACCAAACGAACATGTCCTAAGACTCCCTGGTCGGCACGACACAAAATAAATTATAGATAAGTTTTGCCGTTCCCGAGAGGAAGTCAGTCCGACTGATTTTCCCCGCATTCGTTTCGCAAGACCGTCGCAGACGCAGCTCCTACAATCGGATGGTAGATCAGGCTCACTACCAACTTGTCAAAGACCAAAAATCCTGTTGCTTCCAAGATACGTAACCCTAACATCAAATTATGTGACGTATTTCTACAATTTTCAACTGAAAATAATAATTTCACTTCCAGAGACAATCTAAGATTCCAGGTAGCCTATCATGTCCATGATGTACTCTTTACAAAATTAATGGATCGCAGAAGCGCTCCCTCACCTATGGGGAGCAGCGGTTTGGGGCATCCAATTAGACCAGAATATTTGCCACTTTCATCTTGCTCGATGTCCCTTTGCAGACGAGTCCCATAGCCAGCTCCCAGCACTAAAACTTCCATGATGTTGGCTCTATAATATATAGAATTCGAAGCCAACAAACTTATTGTGTGGTATGAACTTGCTAAAGTCAAAGAGGAGGTTGCAGCAAAGCTGGGGCGAAGGGAAGCCTTGGCATGAAGTACCTGATTTGTTTTCCTGGCAAAGATAGCCCGGATTTCATTCAAAAGTCTGCATGATCGGAGTCGTTTGATTATGACTCCTTCCTTTTGCAGACTGCATGCGCGCATGCCGTGGCCCGTGCTAGCATGCTATCTACGTGTGACATCACATTTCCGTTTGCAGCAAGACCAGATGACTCCGCTGTACTCCACTGGCACTGACTCAAAGGCAGACAAAGATCATGAAGATGTCAAACAGAAACGCGATCGAATGCTGATGAAGACGCTGTACGAGATTTGAGAAAGTTTTTTTTTATGATCTGTGCATTCATCGCGATGTCGATGTGGCGATACGATGGCATCTGAAACGACAGAGCAGCCTAGCTCGCCTCGACCGAGCTTGTCTCTCTCAAATCTATCGGAAGATTCAGAGGACGTAGTCTTGGTGCGCGTCGACGGAGGAGCTGTTCTGATGGCGACTCCGGTATCAGATGGAGAAAGCTTGCATGTGGGCACCAATTTGGACACATTTCCTGAGGAATCGTCTGGTTCCCACTCTCCTTCGGAGTCGCCCAAAACCGAGGGAGAGGCCACTGCTGCCGAAGCCACCATGCCAGCTGAATGGGATGGAGAAGCGACGGGGCGCATGACCGACGAACTCGAGGCCGAGTTCGAGGCTTTCCTGAAAGCTCAGTCAGATGGTGGTGCTACGGAGAGCGCGACTGTGAGTCCAAGTTCATTCATATTGTTTGACTACGCACCATACGGTTTACCATCCTTTCTTGGTAACTAACTAACTTGCACCGGCTTCACCCCCCTACGTTGGCTTGTGCTTGATGGTGAATCATGAAACACTTTGTGTATCGGATCCATTCCCAACACAAACACCGCACAGGAAATGGGTGAATTCAACGGAGCTCGGAAAATAATAATAATTCACTGATTGAGATATCAGTGCATAAACCTTTTCAAGTTTCAAGTTCGCAGTATGCAATGTATATGAAGCGAATAGCAGTAGCGCCGTTTTGTGTTTGATTATAATTTATTATCACTAATAATTGGTGGGATTAGAAGCGGTGAGGCCTCCTGCAGTTTCATACAGAATTACAGATGGAGCGGACTCGCCCCCTTCTATTTACACTGCAACGTTCGAACACATTTTCGTAGTTAAAACAACGTTTCGGCATATAGCCCTCATCAGGTTTGCAATGATGTGCACTCTACAAAGGAGCAGCAAATATACTGTGCTGTGCTGTGTTTGCGCCAAATGTGTCAGCTACAAAGGTGGCGAAAGGGATTGGTGATATATTAATATCCAGATACGATATATTCACAGTAGTGCCCAGCCAGCATTAGTGTTTACTTGCGGCCGCAAGTTGCGGATTTCAACAGCTTCTCGCAGTTTTCTGCTTGCTCTGTCGCCTGCCCTTGCCAGGACTGACACAGCCGAGAACACACTATCCGCAGCAGCTATACTCTCGCCAGAATGTTTGTCGCGCACGTGGTCACCCCATGGCTTATCGAGAGTGCGACGGCGTGCCTCGCCATTGTGCTCCCGAATTCTTGTTTCCAAGGAGCGTTCCGTCTCCCCTACATACGTTTCCCGGCACCATTTGCATTGCAATTCGTAGACTACATTCTTTTTCATACATACTCGTTCGCCTCCAGACTGACAGGTAATGCAAGGCCCTAGTGGACGTCCTCTCCGTCTTTTTTCAGTAATGTTGGGCTCGTTTACGCACTTGGGTGGTAACAGCGCCGAACGGCACAGTTGACGCCTGAGGCTGCCCGAGTGCTCGTATACGACACGTACCGGCAACTTGTATTTCCGTATTGCTTTGTTCACATGGTGGTGTACTTCATCGGACTTGAACGGTAGTTTAAGGAAGGCAGAGCGGGGATTACCGCGTCGTCTACGCCGAGGTTTCCTGGCAGCTTCCCTTGCTTCCGATATGATACTGTCTGGGTAGTTATTTATGCGCAGTTGTTTGTGTATTTTTTGTTCGCTCTCGGCTTGCATCATGGGGTTAGACGATAGTCGCTGTGCCCTTAGAAATTGAGATTGAGCAACGGCTAACTTGATGTGGTGAGGAACTGCCGATGAATAATCCACCAGTAGGCCACTACTGCATGCCTTCTGGAACAATTTGAATGACAGCTCTCCGGTTTGCCCAACCGCGATCGTTACGTCCATGTAGTCTATGCAGCCACTGTCACAACTTAATTCATGCGTGAATTTGATACGTTCGTGGCTGGCGTTGAATCTTTCTATGAGCTCCAGAAGGCGCTGCCTACCATGTGTCCACAGGATGATGATATCGTCGATGTATCGTCTGAACAGAATAGGTTGGAAGGGTGAGTCCTGAAGAAGTCGTGTCTCAATGGTGTGCATAAACAGGATGGCAAATGGAGGTGCCAGGTTGTTCCCCATAGCAACCCCATCTAGCTGGTGGTAGATCTGTCTGCCAAATCTGAAGAAGTTATGACCCAGAACAAACTTCAGTAGTGTCCTGACTTGGGTCACGCTCAGCCCGAGCATATCAACTCTGTTATAGTGTTGCTCTAGCACGTCACTAACGGCATTCACGCCCTCTTCGATCGGTATGCTGGGATACAAACCCACCACATCCATCGTAGCCAGAATCGTTCCAGCAGGTGCTTTAAGGCCAGGGTATATGGTGCGGATATTGTCTAGCGCGTCTTTGGTGTTGATGAGGTGCGATGGGACAAATGCAAGCAGTTGATGCAATATGCGTTCGAGAACCACCGAAATTCCTGTGACTGGACTGTCACAAGCAGAGACAACAGGTCGGAGGGGCAAATTTTGCTTGTGGTCCTTTGGAAGACCGTATAGTTCCGGGAATCGTGTGTCATGAGGGAGTATTGCAGTCAGAAGATCAGGATCCATATTCGTGCATTGCTCTTCCAGTATGGATTTAACCTCTTTCTCATACGCAGTGATAGTTAGATCCACTTTTCTGTACATAGTGCTGTCAGACAGAAGTGCCTCTGCCTTCTCCAGGTAGAGTTCCTGTTTCATAGCTACTAGCTTCTTGCTCTTGTCGGATTGCTTTATCACTACACTGGGGTCATGACGAAGTTCTCTCAGTCCGTCGCGTTCCTCTTGCGTCATATTATGCTTGGGAGGTCTTTGTTTGCCATATGCTGCCAAAACTTCGTCCTTGAAGTTGGCCATCTTTCTTTCCCCATCCTGGCTCATTCTGGGCGGTTGCTTGAAGCCATGCTTCTTTAGCTTCCACAGCCTGCGATCACACTCGGTACCGGTATCGTGGTCGTCCTCTGGCTGGTCCACACCCTGAGGCCGCGCCTGCTGCCATCTCAAAGTGTAGGCCATCCGTTCTACGGAGGTGACCACTTCTGATTTCTCACGACTGGTTAACTTGCCCGTGGACGGTACAAAACCGGGTCCCAGTTCCAATACCCGTCTGGCATTGTCTGTTACACACGAGTCCATGACAAGCGTTCGCCGAGAATGCTCCATTTCCGTCCGGCCGGGACTACCCAGGGCTGTCCCACTCTGGTAGGACGACGCGGGCAAACATGCCTCATGCGCTTCCCTGGCATCTTCTTGGGCTTGAAGCCTAGACAGCTTCCATCGAAGCCTTGCATTGGTACGGACCAGAGGACGACCACGATACCGGTACCGAGTGTGATCGCAGGCTGTGGAAGCTAAAGAAGCATGGCTTCAAGCAACCGCCCAGAATGAGCCAGGATGGGGAAAGAAAGATGGCCAACTTCAAGGACGAAGTTTTGGCAGCATATGGCAAACAAAGACCTCCCAAGCATAATATGACGCAAGAGGAACGCGACGGACTGAGAGAACTTCGTCATGACCCCAGTGTAGTGATAAAGCAATCCGACAAGAGCAAGAAGCTAGTAGCTATGAAACAGGAACTCTACCTGGAGAAGGCAGAGGCACTTCTGTCTGACAGCACTATGTACAGAAAAGTGGATCTAACTATCACTGCGTATGAGAAAGAGGTTAAATCCATACTGGAAGAGCAATGCACGAATATGGATCCTGATCTTCTGACTGCAATACTCCCTCATGACACACGATTCCCGGAACTATACGGTCTTCCAAAGGACCACAAGCAAAATTTGCCCCTCCGACCTGTTGTCTCTGCTTGTGACAGTCCAGTCACAGGAATTTCGGTGGTTCTCGAACGCATATTGCATCAACTGCTTGCATTTGTCCCATCGCACCTCATCAACACCAAAGACGCGCTAGACAATATCCGCACCATATACCCTGGCCTTAAAGCACCTGCTGGAACGATTCTGGCTACGATGGATGTGGTGGGTTTGTATCCCAGCATACCGATCGAAGAGGGCGTGAATGCCGTTAGTGACGTGCTAGAGCAACACTATAACAGAGTTGATATGCTCGGGCTGAGCGTGACCCAAGTCAGGACACTACTGAAGTTTGTTCTGGGTCATAACTTCTTCAGATTTGGCAGACAGATCTACCACCAGCTAGATGGGGTTGCTATGGGGAACAACCTGGCACCTCCATTTGCCATCCTGTTTATGCACACCATTGAGACACGACTTCTTCAGGACTCACCCTTCCAACCTATTCTGTTCAGACGATACATCGACGATATCATCATCCTGTGGACACATGGTAGGCAGCGCCTTCTGGAGCTCATAGAAAGATTCAACGCCAGCCACGAACGTATCAAATTCACGCATGAATTAAGTTGTGACAGTGGCTGCATAGACTACATGGACGTAACGATCGCGGTTGGGCAAACCGGAGAGCTGTCATTCAAATTGTTCCAGAAGGCATGCAGTAGTGGCCTACTGGTGGATTATTCATCGGCAGTTCCTCACCACATCAAGTTAGCCGTTGCTCAATCTCAATTTCTAAGGGCACAGCGACTATCGTCTAACCCCATGATGCAAGCCGAGAGCGAACAAAAAATACACAAACAACTGCGCATAAATAACTACCCAGACAGTATCATATCGGAAGCAAGGGAAGCTGCCAGGAAACCTCGGCGTAGACGACGCGGTAATCCCCGCTCTGCCTTCCTTAAACTACCGTTCAAGTCCGATGAAGTACACCACCATGTGAACAAAGCAATACGGAAATACAAGTTGCCGGTACGTGTCGTATACGAGCACTCGGGCAGCCTCAGGCGTCAACTGTGCCGTTCGGCGCTGTTACCACCCAAGTGCGTAAACGAGCCCAACATTACTGAAAAAAGACGGAGAGGACGTCCACTAGGGCCTTGCATTACCTGTCAGTCTGGAGGCGAACGAGTATGTATGAAAAAGAATGTAGTCTACGAATTGCAATGCAAATGGTGCCGGGAAACGTATGTAGGGGAGACGGAACGCTCCTTGGAAACAAGAATTCGGGAGCACAATGGCGAGGCACGCCGTCGCACTCTCGATAAGCCATGGGGTGACCACGTGCGCGACAAACATTCTGGCGAGAGTATAGCTGCTGCGGATAGTGTGTTCTCGGCTGTGTCAGTCCTGGCAAGGGCAGGCGACAGAGCAAGCAGAAAACTGCGAGAAGCTGTTGAAATCCGCAACTTGCGGCCGCAAGTAAACACTAATGCTGGCTGGGCACTACTGTGAATATATCGTATCTGGATATTAATATATCACCAATCCCTTTCGCCACCTTTGTAGCTGACACATTTGGCGCAAACACAGCACAGCACAGTATATTTGCTGCTCCTTTGTAGAGTGCACATCATTGCAAACCTGATGAGGGCTATATGCCGAAACGTTGTTTTAACTACGAAAATGTGTTCGAACGTTGCAGTGTAAATAGAAGGGGGCGAGTCCGCTCCATCTGTAATTCTGTATGAAACTGCAGGAGGCCTCACCGCTTCTAATCTCTTGGTTCTCCTCTTCTAGGAGCGAGGCGCCATGGCGATACTTGCAATGGGGGTGCAAACTCCAGAGGAGCCAGTGCCAGTTGTCGTTTCTTCTTCAATGCCGGCGGGAGCGTATCATCCCACGGTTCATCACGCAATCGGTTCGGCCACCTCCAGCCTCAAGGCACAAGAGTGTTCGACAGCAAAGACGCTTCCAGTACTGTCTCCGACTTCTGAGCGACGCAATACAGGACAAGTGCGCAGAAAGGGACTTCCGTACAAGACAGTGCCGGTACTTCTGCGAACAGCTTTGGTCGTTTTCCAGGGAGGACTACGTGCGTATTCGCGCCCTGCGGCGCTGTGTGGTTACGGAGGAGCGCATCCGTACCAATGCAAGGCTTCGATGGAAGCTGTCTAGGCTTCAAGCCCAAGAAGATGCCAGGGAAGCGCATGAGGCATGTTTGCCCGCGTCGTCCTACCAGAGTGGGACAGCCCTGGGTAGTCCCGGCCGGACGGAAATGGAGCATTCTCGGCGAACGCTTGTCATGGACTCGTGTGTAACAGACAATGCCAGACGGGTATTGGAACTGGGACCCGGTTTTGTACCGTCCACGGGCAAGTTAACCAGTCGTGAGAAATCAGAAGTGGTCACCTCCGTAGAACGGATGGCCTACACTTTGAGATGGCAGCAGGCGCGGCCTCAGGGTGTGGACCAGCCAGAGGACGACCACGATACCGGTACCGAGTGTGATCGCAGGCTGTGGAAGCTAAAGAAGCATGGCTTCAAGCAACCGCCCAGAATGAGCCAGGATGGGGAAAGAAAGATGGCCAACTTCAAGGACGAAGTTTTGGCAGCATATGGCAAACAAAGACCTCCCAAGCATAATATGACGCAAGAGGAACGCGACGGACTGAGAGAACTTCGTCATGACCCCAGTGTAGTGATAAAGCAATCCGACAAGAGCAAGAAGCTAGTAGCTATGAAACAGGAACTCTACCTGGAGAAGGCAGAGGCACTTCTGTCTGACAGCACTATGTACAGAAAAGTGGATCTAACTATCACTGCGTATGAGAAAGAGGTTAAATCCATACTGGAAGAGCAATGCACGAATATGGATCCTGATCTTCTGACTGCAATACTCCCTCATGACACACGATTCCCGGAACTATACGGTCTTCCAAAGGACCACAAGCAAAATTTGCCCCTCCGACCTGTTGTCTCTGCTTGTGACAGTCCAGTCACAGGAATTTCGGTGGTTCTCGAACGCATATTGCATCAACTGCTTGCATTTGTCCCATCGCACCTCATCAACACCAAAGACGCGCTAGACAATATCCGCACCATATACCCTGGCCTTAAAGCACCTGCTGGAACGATTCTGGCTACGATGGATGTGGTGGGTTTGTATCCCAGCATACCGATCGAAGAGGGCGTGAATGCCGTTAGTGACGTGCTAGAGCAACACTATAACAGAGTTGATATGCTCGGGCTGAGCGTGACCCAAGTCAGGACACTACTGAAGTTTGTTCTGGGTCATAACTTCTTCAGATTTGGCAGACAGATCTACCACCAGCTAGATGGGGTTGCTATGGGGAACAACCTGGCACCTCCATTTGCCATCCTGTTTATGCACACCATTGAGACACGACTTCTTCAGGACTCACCCTTCCAACCTATTCTGTTCAGACGATACATCGACGATATCATCATCCTGTGGACACATGGTAGGCAGCGCCTTCTGGAGCTCATAGAAAGATTCAACGCCAGCCACGAACGTATCAAATTCACGCATGAATTAAGTTGTGACAGTGGCTGCATAGACTACATGGACGTAACGATCGCGGTTGGGCAAACCGGAGAGCTGTCATTCAAATTGTTCCAGAAGGCATGCAGTAGTGGCCTACTGGTGGATTATTCATCGGCAGTTCCTCACCACATCAAGTTAGCCGTTGCTCAATCTCAATTTCTAAGGGCACAGCGACTATCGTCTAACCCCATGATGCAAGCCGAGAGCGAACAAAAAATACACAAACAACTGCGCATAAATAACTACCCAGACAGTATCATATCGGAAGCAAGGGAAGCTGCCAGGAAACCTCGGCGTAGACGACGCGGTAATCCCCGCTCTGCCTTCCTTAAACTACCGTTCAAGTCCGATGAAGTACACCACCATGTGAACAAAGCAATACGGAAATACAAGTTGCCGGTACGTGTCGTATACGAGCACTCGGGCAGCCTCAGGCGTCAACTGTGCCGTTCGGCGCTGTTACCACCCAAGTGCGTAAACGAGCCCAACATTACTGAAAAAAGACGGAGAGGACGTCCACTAGGGCCTTGCATTACCTGTCAGTCTGGAGGCGAACGAGTATGTATGAAAAAGAATGTAGTCTACGAATTGCAATGCAAATGGTGCCGGGAAACGTATGTAGGGGAGACGGAACGCTCCTTGGAAACAAGAATTCGGGAGCACAATGGCGAGGCACGCCGTCGCACTCTCGATAAGCCATGGGGTGACCACGTGCGCGACAAACATTCTGGCGAGAGTATAGCTGCTGCGGATAGTGTGTTCTCGGCTGTGTCAGTCCTGGCAAGGGCAGGCGACAGAGCAAGCAGAAAACTGCGAGAAGCTGTTGAAATCCGCAACTTGCGGCCGCAAGTAAACACTAATGCTGGCTGGGCACTACTGTGAATATATCGTATCTGGATATTAATATATCACCAATCCCTTTCGCCACCTTTGTAGCTGACACATTTGGCGCAAACACAGCACAGCACAGTATATTTGCTGCTCCTTTGTAGAGTGCACATCATTGCAAACCTGATGAGGGCTATATGCCGAAACGTTGTTTTAACTACGAAAATGTGTTCGAACGTTGCAGTGTAAATAGAAGGGGGCGAGTCCGCTCCATCTGTAATTCTAATAATTGGTGATTGCTGCAATTCAGGTTATGACTACTAGCGCTGAGCGCTATCCCTAGCACCACAGACACTATCCTGTGGACTTAGACATTTCGCTACAATTTTCATGAGGCTGAACGCTCACTGTCCGGTACAGTCAGACCTCGCTTAACCGCACACAAACGTTTTCCACGAAAATACCCGGACAGGCGAGGGAACCGGATAATCGAACACAGTCACATACTGTATGTATGCAGGACATATGCTGCAAATCGGTAACCAACGATTTTTTTCTGGATTGCGAGGGATCCGGATAAAAGAGGACCGGATAAGTTGCCGTGGTTGGCTATCACCCCTCTCTCGCACTTTGCGTGCCAATTGGTCATGAACCACGAGTGGAGTGAAATAAATAAATAAATAAAGCGAGGTCTGGCTGTACTCTAGATTGCTATGGGAAGGAGCAAAGTAGAGTGCTATTCAGGATGACCTGCACTGATTCGGTTGTTGTTGTTGACTTTTATTTTACTTCACCAAATGCACAGGCATGATTGCCTTCTCCTAGGTCCGGTTCTCACAGAAAGATGTTAGGTGCATCAACTCTGCACAACATCCCTGCACTACTGCAGTAACTGCCTGCGTAAATAAGGAGCAGGGGGAGATAAACTGCTTGTGCACACACGCATGATATACGGCCGCGTTTTGAAGAATCTGTTGACGCGCACGCATGCTTTTTTTTACTTCGATCATGCATGACAGTTTTGTCTCTCCTAGTGGTAGTGTCCCTCTGGGGCAGGTGGTTGCCACCAGTGTTGGCCGTGACAAGTTTTACTGTACGTACATCCATACACCTGCAGTTGCAGCTTGAAAAGGTGCCCGACGTCACCTGAAGCATGGTCTGAACACTGTAGCTATGTGCACAGACTTTATAATGCACTATGACTGTAGACTATGGTAATCAAATTTCAAAGCAATGGTTCAAACATGCAGCTCCCCAGCGCTCAGGGTGCAGTCTTTGCAAGAAGTAACAGCAGTCTCTTTGACCAGATACAATCTAAAGTCCTGGCCCGAGAACTTTGATCTCATGAATAAAATAGTGCCGAACGCTAGCAGCCCTAGCACCGCACACACACACGCGCGCACACACACACACACACACACACACACACACTATTCATTGCACTCGAGCAAGGCGCTACTTTATTCATGAGGTTGAATTTCTCTAGCCAGAACTGTAGAACGGCTAAATGGCCATGAAGGACTGGTCTTGACATTCTCTAGCCGTGATCAATTGTTCGACAGAGGAAGGAAGACGGCGGTGAGACAAACAATGCCAACCTACAGCTGTGCCTCAGTGCACTACTGTCGGGCGCTGAGAACGAACAGGCTAGGATTTCACCAAGCACAGCATACCGATATATACACAGTGACTCAACTGTGCATACACTGTAATACATTGGATTTTTTATAAGAATGACCTAGACTACGAGCAAGAGTCCATAAACAAGAGTATGCAACTGTGATCTCTTTTCTATGGGCCAGATGCACGGCGCACTCGCCGCACTGCCTTCATTACATCATTCAGCTGCAGTCCGCGCATTGCGGAAAATCAAACACCGCGCTTTCCCTCTGGTTTGAAATGAATTTTCGTACGGAACTCGAGTTCACGCGCCAAAATTTAGAGATCGCGTAGGTACTGGAATGAATCCAGCAAAAACGGATGGGCTCGTACGAGAAACTGTGGGTTTAAGTGCATGCTTTCAGAGCGTGATGGAGGCAAGTTACGTAATGAAGGCAGCGCGCCGCGCACTGGCCCATAACCACAGTTGCATACTTGTTTATGCACTCTTGCTACGAGGCTAATCCCACAGCTCTTCGACACAGAACAGTGCTGTATGCCAATTGTTACAAAGGTACCCGTGCTTACTGAAAGACCGATAGAATTTATAAAAGAAATGCAACACCCCAAATTGTGTCATAGTCACCCCTGTCTAAGGTTCTCATTTCTGCCATGCTCTTTTTTCTTCCGCAGCTGGAGATGGATGAAGCTGCGCTGTACCAGATGGAAGTCACGGTGACGGAACCGATCAAGCAAGGCGAAGGCATGTCTTCCTATCTAACCTACCATATCACAACTAAGGTAACCGTGTGCTTGCCCCCCCCCCCCTTGTCGGGCATTGGTTGTGAGACATACCCCCCTTGTCGGGCATTGGTTGTGGGACTTACTACCCCCACCCCCCACCCCCGATCTCTGACCCTGGTATAATCAGGCATGGTGGTGGCCTGGCACGAGCGAAACTTCTCTAAACTGGCTGTGTTTCTCAAAACAATTATTCTATAGCCGGTGGTAACGCGAGTGTGCCAACTTTACGTTTTTTTAGGTAGCCTTGCAGTGATGAAACTTGAGTTCTAATCCTGCTGTGTTCCGCTAAAGACATGTTTTGATCTAGATGTGTAGTGCCTGGTGATGACGATGGAGCAACTCTCAGAAATAGCGGTAGAGCCTGAGGAGAGGATACATTCAATTGTGTAACTCCTTTACGCTTGATTCTATGCCTGACGACTTTCTACGCTTGTGTTCGTTTTATATTCGTTCTCAGACCAATTTGCCTCAGTTTCGCAGCTCTGAAGTGTCAGTTCGTCGCAAGTACAGCGAGTTCCAATCGCTGCAGTCTCGTCTAGTCAATACCTACCTGAAGAAAGGCTGTCTGCTGCCACAGCTGCCCGAGTCTAACACCATAGGTATGATCATTCATGATTGTGTCAATCTCATTGTTGCTGTTACTGTTGTTACTGCTGCTCCTCCTGCTGTTGCTCTCTCTCACTCTCTCTCTCTCACTCTCTCTCTCCCTCCCTCTCTCTCTCTCTCGTCTCTCTCTCGTCTCTCTCTCTCTCTCTCTCGTCTCTCTCGTCTATCTCTCTCTCTCTCTCTGTCTCTCTCTCTCTCTCTCTCTCTCTCTCTCTCTCTCTCTCTCTCTGTCTCTCTGTCTCTCTCTCTCTCTCTCTCTCTGTATCTCTGCATCTCTCCATCTCTCTCTCCCGCTTCTTCTCCCTCTCTTCCCTCCCCATGTACCCAAATAGAGCATCTAAATTGCAATCTCATTGTACGATTTGCGTTTGAATTGTAACTCACAACGGTGCCTTTTCTTTTCTACCTATATGCTTTTCATTTCCTGTGCCCTGATCAAATACATAGTTTCAACCGTGGGCAGTGCTGTGGGCATGACGCGTAGTCGAGCCATCCAGCCGCAAGCCCAGTCAAGTACATCGTGTGCAGCGATGGACTTAGTCGAACGGAGGCGTGCTGCCTTGCAGAGGTACGGTACTGGAATTCCCTACCCATGGGTAGCGGAATTTTGCATGGTGGTGTTTTTTTCCATTCCCGTTTTCACTGACTGTGATTTCAGCAGAGCTGGTACTCTAGTATGACTGGATAGGTATATTAATGGTGTGTTGTGTGTCTGTCTGATAGTCTGTACGTCTGTCTGTCTGTACGTTTGTCTGTCTGTGTGTGTAAGTGTGCATGCATCTGTGTGTGTATCTCCCCCCCCCCCCCTCCCTCCCTCTCTCTCTCTCTCTCTCTCTCTCTCTCTCTCTCTCTCTTTCACTCATTCTCTCTCATTCTCTCTCACTTCTCTCCCCTTTATTGCAGGTATCTCAATCGTGTAGCTTCTCATCCGCTCTTGCGTCTCGACTCTGACTTCCATGAGTTTCTACAGGCCAATCATGAGGTATGTAGCCATTCTCATAGGCTCGCTCTGGCATACCTCAATGTTCGCTTATTTTAGACGCAAGGATGAGGATGCCTTACCAGGGTTTTTTTTATTATCAATGTCCCTGAGGTTGGAGTGTCTTTGTTGCACACTGCTCTCTCTCTCTCTCTCTCTCTCTCTCTCTCTCTCTCTCTCTCTCTCTCTCTCTCTCTCTCTCTCTCTCTCTCTCTCTCTCTCGCTGTACTGCAAAGTAGATGTTTTTTGGCCAACTGCAGTTGCGTACTGATTGCTTGCATATACACTTTTGAAGTCTTGCACTCCTGAGGCGTCTGGGCTTCATTTGCAGTGCACTATTGTTATTTTAGAGCAGTGTTTTGCACTCCAGGTCCCCTTATAGAACTGATTAGGGCGCGTTCAGACTGGCGTGAATAGCCGCCGGAAAGCTGCAGCGTAATCCCGGGAATCGCAATCACACTGCACGTGTATCCCGCTGGAATGGCCAGTACATGTGAAGCTTGGGCATTTGAAAAAATTTGAGTTGACTCAGTTTGAGTTGGATATCAAAATAAACTAATTCAGTCTGTTGAGATACTGGATCATTGTGCTTTTGCTTGTGCTTGTCGACGGAAAGAATACTATGTCCGGAGTGTTTGGGGCTTGGTTGGCATTCATACGCTCCGCGATCAGAGTATGCTTCTCGTTCGCAGTAAGCGTTTTGTCTGCAGAGCGGCCCGCAAAAATCACCACGTACAGCTCCGTGAACTCCCTCTCAATTGCTGAGTCGAACAAAGATTTCGGCATGATGGGAGAAGTTGGCAGTCTAGAAGTCAAAGCTCAAAACTCAAAAGCATGCAGTCGGACTGCAAGAGTAGAGGCTGAAATAAAACGAAAAGACGGAACATGTGCTGCAAGGATATCAAAAGCGCTCCGCGTGCCGCCGGAATCTGCATTCCACTGGCCTGCAGAGTGGTGGGAAACCTTTTCCGTGTTTACGCTGGCGGGAACGTCACGTGAGCGATTCACCTTGACAACTTTCACATTCCGCTTGTTTTTTACGCCAGTCTGAACGCGCCCTTACCGGGAAGTTATCAGTTGGCATTCTGGTTTCGAATTGGCTCGTGTAGGCTACTTCAACCAAGCACCTTCGCATCGAAGACCAAGTACAGTAAATCCTAGAGTACATAAACCAGAGTATGCAACTCAGGATGGTTCCTGTGGGAGCGTAATCCGTCCAGTACGTCATTTCTGACGGCATGGTAAGCCAGAGGTACGGTGAAAAGTTGCGTAACCAGTCACGGTGGTGCAGGTCACTGAGTTTGTCCTGATTTCGATCTTTCGATACGGATAGCCTGGTGAATTTACTTGCGAGCGGATGTACGCAGCGTACACAGTCACACAGAAACACCGAAATCCTAAAACAGTCTAAAATCATGCAAACTTGGCTGATTTCCGGACTGTGAAACACAAAAATTTGAGCTGTACACAAGTCGCAGCTTGGCTGACCTCATCAGGGTGACGTCGTGCACGAACTGCGGTGTTTCAGATCTGATATGCACATTTGCACACTCTGGTTTATGTGCTCTTGGTAAAACCTGTAACTACACTTGTAAAGACCACCGTAAACTAGCGACCAGCCTAGAACTGCAGACCACTTCGCCAGGCACAGACGGTCTCACATTCATTATTATGGTTGTGCGGTGCAAACCTCTAACTAAGGACCACCTGTCACTAAAGACCACTTTCTCTGGCCCCAAGGGGTGGTCGCTAGTCACAGGTTTACTGTGTGTGAGTGTAGTTCACATGCACTCTTAGGGTCACGGTAGTTCTTCTTACTAGTGCAACTGCTGGATACTGCAGTGCATAATCTTATGCAGTAATTTGGTCTGTGCTGCCTGTGTTATGCAGATTGAGAAACCTGTTGGCGTTTCCGTGATGAGCACCGAAGGTGTCACGAAACTGTTCAAGGGTGTCACCAACGCCATTGCCAAGATCACAGCGAGGATGTCCGAGTCGGACGACGTAAGGTTGCACGTTAGGTGTGCGTGTCTTGCTGTCCGCTTGCCTGCTTGCCCTGTGTGTGTGTGTGTGTGCGTGCGTGCGTGCGTGTGTGTGCAAGCGTGTGTGTGCAAGCGTGTGTGTGCAAGCGTGTGTGTGCAAGCGTGTGTGTGCAAGCGTGTGTGTGCAAGCGTGTGTGCAAGCGTGTGCGTGCACGTGTGTGTGTGTGTGTGTGTGCTTGAAGGTGTAATGTTGTACCTGCCACCTTTGTTGGTTCCAGGATTCATATACTTTCTATTTGAAGTATACATACCTGTTAACCATGGACTACTTCTGGCTAGATTAACTCTTGTGTAATCATGGTGCTAATGAAGCTTGTATCAGATCCACTCTGATTTAGCCACCCACACTAGTAGCAAGTACAGATAGACTCCCTCTAATTCGAATACGGTATAATTCGAACATTCCGTGTAATTCGAACTTTTTCGTCGTACCGATCTTCTGCAAGTCACTTCAAGTCAAAATTGAATGCATATTTCGAAGTACGAAAAGTGCGCCGGTTGGATAATTCGAACCCAGTCTTCGTACAGACGAGTTGTTTACAGTACATTGGCTATGTCCTTTGAACGCTTATTTCGAAGTGAGATTGAGTTGCTATCCTTGTAATTCGAAGTTCATTCTTTTCTCCTTCTCTAGCCAAGAGTAGCTCGAAAATCGATCAATGGTCCGCTGCAGGATCGACTATAGCGTTCAAGAAACCCACCTTCTCTCGAAATTTGATTCAAGCCCGTGCGAGGCAAATTGCAAAGGTTTGATTGAAGACGACTTCTTCCAGGTGGCTGACTCTCTTCGCAGATCTCGATGGCCTTTCTTGCCGCGCCAGCGCGTGCGCAGAGATGTTGGCGCACAACAACACTATTGTCGTAAATATTGTCTATGCCTATGCTCCACTTCCGTTCTTCAGAACGACGTGCTGCTGTCCGGTGCTGCTGTCCGACGGCCTTTCATGACGCGGATTAGGCAGCGCAGTTCTTTTCCGTTGAAATAATTGTTTCAGGAAAGCTGCAGTGACTGTTACCTCTTCACTAGAAGATGAAGATAATGTCAAAATGATTTTGTGTCGATCCAGTGTTTTGATGACCCGTTGTACATGACCGGTACGACCACCTATGTTTCGTTGATGCAAATAAAAATGTGCAAAAAATATTCGGCCTGCGATTTCAAGCATTTTGACATACATATCAGTGCATGGGGCTGCATTTGGATAATTAGAAGTTCTGGATAATTCGAAGTTAGGTCCTGGCAATTTGAGGTTCGAATTAAAGGGAGTCTACCTGTATTACCTTCACTGGGGGCCGGGGTAACTGTAGTTGGATCCCGGGACGGATACCCTGATGCCGTCAATCCTTTTTCTGCACCTTGTCCTCACCCACTTACTGAGGTGTGGTGAGCCCATAAGTGGGATCATTTTCAAGTCCACCCAGAGTTTTGGGGATTTCAGGGGGCGTCGGCCGTTGGGCGGTTCAATAGCCAATTGAGTCATCTTTCCAAGATTCCTTTTGAGTCTCTCTCCCCTCTCCCGGGGAGACCCACGTGACCAGTTTTGGCAGTGAGCAACAAGTACAAGAAAGTACAAGTGTGTGTGTGTGCATGCATGCATGCGTCACTGCAACTGCTTTTCCGTTTTATTTGTTTGTTTTGGCCTTCAACAAGACAAAGTGTCTTCAGTTTTTTTTCGGAATGCCGAAGACATTTTACAGAGTTGTACTTGTTCTCCATGCCGAAAGGCAAGTGTGTTTTCAACGATCGCTGGTTGTTTTTGGACCCGTACAAAGACTGGCTAGTTCGCTAAGAACTCAGCGATGGAGAAGCTCGATGGTGACGGTGGCTCTACTACTTGTAGTATTTTATTGATGATCAAATCTTCGATTATTGACATTCTGAATCAGTGAACCTCTGCTTGGCTACGGATATGTGGTGTCTAGCGACTGTATGACATCTGTGAATACCCTTGAAATGCCCCTGAATATCCCCTGAAATTTTGTGTATATGTTGTGCTACGAACCCTGTGCACAAATCTTCGGAAACCCAAGCCAAGTCCGTCACGGAGTTGTGAAACTCTTTCCTTTTCGGTGATAACCAACCATGTTGTCGTGAACGATGTCGTTACCATGACGACGGTGAAGCAATAGCCATGTAATTATGTAGCAAGAAGGACCCATGAGTGTGTGTGATCCCCGGTAGCCTAATCGGTAGGGCACTGTCCCGGAAAGACAGGGGTGCTGGGTTCGAATCCCGCTCGTGGATCCTTCTTTTGCAACAATTAGAAGTAAATGCAGCTGTTACAATGTAAGTTCATTTCAGTCAGCACATACGCTCACATCATATATTAAAGTTTCCGTCACGGTTGCCATTGTTGTTGCTATAGTAACGATGTTTTGTAACTATCACCCCTTACTCTAGCTATGCCATATAATGGTTTGTTTCTACACCATATTTGGCCTTCTCTTCTTCCATACGTGAACTGGAACGTTGTTATACGTAAGAACTTCTCAGTCCTCTCTGGTGTGGTGCTAAGCGAGTGCGTTATTGTTGGCTTGTGCTAAGTGCTATCGCGGTCTGCGCGACAACTTCGCAACACATGTTTCATTTCTTTTCTTTATACTTCATGTTCCTGTCTTGCAGTGGTTTGATGATAAGCACAAA
Organism: Sycon ciliatum; assembly: GCF_964019385.1. Classification (NCBI taxonomy): domain Eukaryota; kingdom Metazoa; phylum Porifera; class Calcarea; order Leucosolenida; family Sycettidae; genus Sycon; species Sycon ciliatum. The sequence continues at coordinate 4,896,861 of NC_088652.1, read as the reverse complement.
CAGTATGATGCTCTCAGCAAAAATCTTAAATCTCTTCACACGGCTCTCGAGGGTCTGGCTGCAGATCGCAAAGGTAAGAACGTACTCTCATCCCCAGCTGTCGAGCGTAATTGATGAGCGCGTTGAATTGATCACACAGGTCCATGATGTTCAGGAAATGGAGTCGGCGCGCCGTCTATAATGCGGAGCTGACGAGTGCTCATTGGCCGTAGGAGCCGGTATAAAAAGACTCTACTTGCTTTCGTCATGCATCATTATGCTCAATTCGTCAACAGGGTTGCATGCAATTTTCATGCTCTCGTCATCATGTCTGCCTCGTGCATGAACATCTCGTCCGGACTTTCGGAGCTCGTGCACAAATTTGGTGGTGCTAACTACGATAAAGCCGTGTACTTCCACCCGAACGTGAATAAAATCGGGCAAGATGCATGGAGAATCGATAACGCCGACATCAAAACCTATCTCAAACCCCTCGTAGGTGAAGAGACCATCATCTGGGCGGGCATTTACAAAACTCCCATGTGGTACCTTCAACCGACGGATTTGATTGCTTTCCACGCTTTCGTCGTCTTTCAAACGAGAAACTGGTGGTGGCCGGCGGAAAAAACCACCGACGGTGTCAGCATATGCAGAGGCAAGACTCGTTCAAGCGTGAGATCTTCCTATCGAAGCACCAATCGAAAAACTCCGATAGAGGAGATTATTGCTGACCAATCACATGTAAATCTGCAGGATATGATAGATTTCCTCTACGACTCCAATCTCGTCAAGGGTATTTACAACGTTGTAACAAACAGCTGCCATACGTTTGCCTCCGCTCTGTTCAACGAACTTGCAGCTACCCACTACGTCAATCACATCGAACTTCGACATGCCAAACCCATCGACTCGGAGCATGCAGTCAAATGAGTGCTCGACCCCCATCCAGACACACATTTAACAGATATGTTGATTTTAAATAAATTAGTTAGGTCCATCTGGGCTTTCATGAGCGTGATGATGCTCTTCGTTGGGATCTGGCCGTAGAAGGCACCCAACTTGGCCATATAGTTCTCCATATGTTGACTTGTTGTTGCGTGCTTCTTCAGGGACGTCATGTCCCTCCATTGATTGTCGCTGCATGGGGGAACAGATCAAAACATGTATAAGATCTCTGGTATTTCAAATAAAGAGAATTGCACGACAGATCACTTACCATGAACAAAGAAACTCGGGCTGTAGACCGGCCTCCAGCTTTTGGCGATGCCCCTTCGACATCAAGTGGTCCACGAACGGCTGGAGGCCGGTCGCAGTTTTGGCGCAGACGGAACAGCTAAATAGCATATTAGCTGGTTTTGTTGAATGGGACTGAACAAGGTGGATCCAATCACTTTTATCCCCACGCAAACGCGCTTGAGGCCGGTCATGGTTTTTCCACACAGAGAACAGCTAAACAGCATGATGTCGGTTTGTTGAATGGGACTGATCAAGGTGGATCCAATCACTTTTATCCCCACCCAGTTGTTTGATGTTCGTTGGTGGAAGGGTGCGGCGCGCGCGCAGTTCAACATTAACACTCTGCGCGATGATCATGGAGTCCGCCGCTCAGGATGTGAAGCGGGTAAATTGGACGGTAGAGTGAATACTACATGGTGAATATCTCTTTGAAACGTGTGGGATTCACATGGTAGATTGTTGAAACTCGCGCGATAAAGAGAATGATCATGGTGACCGCCACTCACTACCCAATCAAGATGTGAAGGCATAACGATAGGATCTGTGCACATAACAACAAGATTTGCTAATAGGGTACATGACCTGTACACATAAGATCAAGAGTACATAACCCAAGAGTGTGCAACTGCCTGCACAACCTCTATGCTGTGCTGCGACGGCAGAACTTCACATCACGTGACATGGTTCAAAAGGTTATGCTGGCAAACAGTGCAAAGTGACCACAAGAGAGTTGTACCCAAAGCTGGGCTGCGTACAACCCAGTATCTATCATGCACTAGAGTGCACGGGTTCATCACGTGATGTGAAGTTCTGCCGTCGCAGACCCCATAGCTGGAGTTGCACACTCTTGTTTATCTACTCTTGATAAGATTATTAGGGTTTGCTGAGTGTTGTTGTTGTTGTGGTGATCTGTAGAGGGGACGGTTTCAAATAGGACATAGGTTGCAAACCGGAACGGACTCAATATTCACTTTCTCTCTTGGTATTTTGATTAGAAAACATATGTCACAGTGAGACTACGATGTGTTATACTCCGAGCCAAAATTTCATGGCTCTGCGATGACCAGAAGCGCCATATCAAGCAGGTGAGTTTTTGACGTGTTGCTTCGTACTGCGACTTGAGTTTTACGACTTTCGAAAAATCAACTTCTTGTCGCAGGTAAACAGCGGCTCACCTCTCGCCAATAAAGCACCGCATACCAATCAAAACTAATGGAAGCACACACAAGGCTTATTGTTACTCTGTACTGGCCGTCGTGGAGCGATAGCAATTACCTAATTTCAGACCCAGAGTGAACTTGACGTGCACTCTAAAACGTGTCCGGTTTGGAGCCACCTCTGATTTGAACTTTTTTGAAGCGAAAAATTGGGCAACTTGGAGGCAATGGGTCAACACAAAGGAGTGGCTCAGTTCGATTGACTCTGGCCCCAGAGCAAACTTCAACATGCCAGTTTCCTTCCACAAACATATTTCGAGTGAAAAATCAACGCTGATGATCGGTTTGGGTCTATACAAATTTGGCTGTCAAAGCGTCCCAGTATCGAGCCGTCCCCTCTACACAAAAAAAGCACTCGTAGGAGGACTTCTTCAGCTGTAGGACCTGCACACATAAAAAGAGTAGAGTTGGCATGGTAATAGGATTGTCATGGTGATAGGGTTGCGAGGGCTACTAGGGGGTTAACTTGGGGTTATCGTCTCCAGAAATATTAGGATTATCGTCATGGCGTTAGGGTTAGGTTTATCTTCACCAGAAATATTAGGGTTATCGTCATGGTGATAGGGTTACTGTAGAACGGGTAATTTTAGCGACTATTAATTTTAGCGTTTTCCCACGCGCTTTTCCCATTGTCAACCGGTTAACTAGCGACGTTTTATTTTAGCGATTTTCAGCGATTATACTCACGGATCACCAGTGCACTATTAATGTCTCAACGGATTAGCGACTTGAAACTTTAGCGAAAATGAGTAGATTGCTAAATTCGCTAAAATCACCCGTTCTACAGTATCACCACCAGCAAAATTTAGGGTTATCGTCATGGTGATAGGGTTAGGGTTAGGGTAATCGTCACCAGGAATATTAGGGTTATCGTCATGGTGTTAGAGTTAGGTTTATCGTCACCAGGAATGTTAGGGTTATCGTCATGGTGATAGGGTTAGGGTTATCTTGGAGTTATCATCACCAGCAAGAGTACATGAAAACCAGAGTGTGCAGCTTGGGACTTTTTCTACTATGGGTGTCTGTCACGGCGGAATTCCGTGATTACATCATATTTCGCGCAGATCTGAAGCGGGAAATGGCGTAGTGCGTACAACTGAGCTGCAGTTGTGCAGAAAGAGACCTGCTTGAATCCTGCTTGTACGCACTACATCACAAAAATGATGTAATCACGGAATTCCGCCGTGACGGCAACCCATCCGAGCTGCATACTCTGGTTTTCATATACTCTTGTCACCAGAAATATTAGGGTTAGGGCAATCGCCATGGTGATAGGGTTAGGGTTAGGGCTATCGCTATGGTGATAGGGTTAGGATTACCGGGGTTATTAGGGTAAATATGCCCCGATTTTTAGGGTTAAATCGCATTACATCATTGATGATGTCATATGTAAAACGCTCCGATTTTAGGTTAAATCGCAAATTTTAAATCGGAAAAATTTGGGTTAAATCGCCCCGGGTTTTAGGGTTAAATCGGGATTACGTCATCGATGACGTCAGTGACTTGGTACACCCATAATACTTTCTACTGCCATGTGCCCCATGCCCACCGCTTGATTGACTACGTTTACACTGGACATGTGACTTGTGGCAACACATGTGTGCCAATAGCCTGCATTCCGCTATGCCCTGCGTGGTATTGGGAGTTATTCGACTGTTGTTTTTTTGCTAAACTGAAAGCCTGCTCTTTTTCAGGTTTTGACTTACAAGTAGCACCCATGCGAATGGTCTCTAGCCTCACTGCCAGTGTTGCATTGCGCTCCATCTCGTTCTCCATTTGCACTGGTTACTCAACTAACTTAAGAGCTTTGCTCTCCACTGCTATTGCTTATTGACAAACCGTATACTGTCGATGTGCGTTTGCAGTGTGTGCAACTTGTTGCAACCGTATACCTAAAATGGTTGTCTCTCCCCTGTTGTTGCTGCTGCTGCTGCTGCTGCTGCCGCCGCTGCTGCTGCTGCTGCTGCCGCTGCTGTTGTTTCTCTGCTGCTGGGATTGCTGCTGCTGTTCCTTTCTTATTTCTGTGTGTATTCCTGTACTCAGACTTAGCCAACACATCGTCAGCACTGAGCAGGGGTGTGGACATTCTCAGCGGCTGTGAGACCAATGTGGAATTCTCCGAAGCTCTGGCGCAGTTCGCCACAGTTCATGAGAACATCCAGCAAATACGCTTGAAGCAGGTAATACTTCTAGACAAACACTAGGATTTGAAACATTGAGAAACCGGGTCCTCACTGGATCTGGATCTTTCGAAATTTATCTCTTGTCATGTAGAACTTTGTGTGTGAAGTATACCAAGGTGACAGTCGGAAAACATTCCGAAATTTGAAATGCAGAATCACCTAGGGCATGTTCGATTGGTAGGATCGGGATCCGGATCCACTGGATTCGCACCCCTTCGATTGGTCGAATCCGGATCCTTCGGATTTGGATCCGCAGGGTTGGCCGCATCCAACGGATCCAAATGTGACCTTTGTGCGTACAGTCAACTTCGCTAATAACGCCTGCGGATATAACGACAATTCGCGAATAACGACAGAATTTCCATGCCCAGAGCAAAGTCCCATCCCAAAATAAAGTGTTCAGTTGACTCTGAAGGATCCGACGGATCTGAGATCGGGATCCCGATCCTTACCAATCAAACATGCTTCTAGTGATATGGATCGGGATACCGATCCTTACCAATCGAAAATGCCCCTAGTGATATGGATGGCTTTTTGAAAGGAATTCATGTATCGAGCAGAGTGGCGCAGCGGAAGCGTGCTGGGCCCATAACCCAGAGGTCGATGGATCGAAACCATCCTCTGCTACTTTTTTTTTCTTTTTTTCTTGTTCTAGTCCCTTGCCCATGTTCCCACATGAGCAGGTTTGTCGTCTACGTCATCACCAGGATTTCTTTCTCTCTTTCTTTTTTTTCTTCTTCTTTTTCTCTGATGTTTGTATGTACGAGTAATAAGCGCATTGCGCATTGCCAAATATGGAAGGTATGAGTAATGCATGTGAGTACGCTGGGATCAGCAATGCACTGTTCATCACCCCCAGACGACCATGCGCAGGTGGCTGTGAAGGGTGTTCATGGTACAAATTACGTCATTGCGTAATGGGCTTATTATTAGCCTGTCTCTGTATGTTGTTGTTGTTATGTAGGTGGATACTGATTTCTTCATCATGAGTGAAATGATCAAGGACCACCTGACCATGCAGACGTCCATCCGAGTGAGTACTCCAGTTATCATTCAATGTATCGCCCGGTGTGGCCCTGATGCCGTGTTTTGTAGATTGCCATTGAAACCATCGTGTGCAAAGCGCACGAATTCCAACACCGTCAGTCGTTGTTGCACAGTGTGAGATATGTACATGTATGTGTATGTGCATGGTCGTATGTATGTGTGTGTGTGCACGTGTGTGTGTGCATATGTCTATTCGTCTGTCCACTTTTCTCACTACATGTGTGTTTGTGTACGTGTGTAAACATCAGGCGTGCTTCCAACAGCGTATCCTAGCCTTCCAGTCCTGGCAGAGCAGTCAGACAAGCCTGCTGAAGAAACGCGACGAGGAGACGCGACTCCTAGTGGCCAAGACACTGAAGCGAGAGAAGGTGGACTATTGTCGCGAGGAAATCTCACGGGTGAGTAGTAGTGCCGCTTCGGCTTTGTGTGTGGGTGTGTACGGGCGTGGGGGTGCGTGTGTGGGGGGGGGGGGTGTGGGCAACGGGTACAATCAACCTTGTGATAACAACCTCGAGTATAGCAACAATACCCACCCAATCTTCAGACCTAGTTACCATTTGACAGCATATTTTCAGCCTTACGAATGGCGACCCTTTTTTTCTCGTGCAAGACCGGGGGTCGTTATTTGCACGCTTGACTGTATAGAGAGACTGCACCACCAATCCCTAACATGAAGCCCGACAGAAGGGTCTACACTCATGATTTCTTGCCGTTGTCCGCAAAGCTCGGTGCTGCCAAAGACACAGACTGCAGTGTGGCTTCTCAATCAACAGTTCTCATTGCTCTTACGTCATAGTAACTCTATCGATAAAAGCTGCTGGGCTCTGTTGAATCATTGTAGTAGCTTTTCTTCTTCTCCTGTTGCTGTGGCTGCTGCTGTTGCTACTGATGCTGCTCTTGTTGCTTTTCCGCTCTTGTATGCAGTGGGAGAAGCGTGTGGAGGAAGGGCAGAAGGAGTTTGAGTCAATATCCAAGACAATCCAGGAGGAGATCAAGCTGTATGAGGTATGATTGTATTGTGGACACTGAGACGGTAGATAATATTAGAAATAGGTAGCTGGTGTAGGGTCAATACTGAAGTGTGCAAGTTCAGCCACTAGTCTATTTCAGTGTGATGTGAATTATTTGTGAATATTGCAATATTCAACCTTCAACCTAAACTACTGAGAGGACTTTGGTCTGGGTGGTTGTGAGCGCGCATGTGTGTGTGTGGGGGAGGTGTCCGTGTGTGCGTGCGTACTGATGTATGTTCTCTCTCTCTCTCTCTCTCTCTCTCTCTCTCTCTCTCTCTCTCTCTCTCTCTCTCTCTCTCTCTCTCTCTCTCTCTCCCTCCCTTTCTCTCTATCTATCTATCTATCTCTATCTCCCCCCTCCCTTTCTCTCTCTCTCTCTCTCTCTCTCTCTCTCTCTCTCTCTCTCTCTCTCTCTCTCTCTCTCTCACACTCTCTCTCACACACTCTCTCTCTCCCTCCCTCCCTCTCTCTCTCTCTCTCTCTCTCTCTCTCTCTCTCTCTCTCTCTCTCTCTCTCAATCTATCTATCTATCTATCTCTATCTCCCTCCTCCCTTTCTCTCTCTCTCTCTCTCTCTCTCTCTCTCTCTCTCTCACTCACTCTCTATCTATCTCTCTCTCTCTCTCTCTCTCTCTCTCTCTCTCTCTCACTCACTCGTGCCACTAACTGTGTGTGTATAGACTGAACGTTTGAAGGAGTTCAGGGCTGGATTGATACAATATTTAGAAAAGCTTATGCGCCACCAGCAACAAGTAAGTGCATTGACATGCTACATTGGTGCTGGGTGGACTTCATTCTTTGGATCTCAGCTCTCGCATTTAACAGCTGTATAAGATTGGTTTTCGCATGTCCCTGGTGTACATGTATGTATACCGTAGTATCTTGTATTAAAGCCTGTCTCGTACAGAAGCCTGTTTTGAATACACGCCTGATTTTTCAAGATACACTGTCATCACATAAGCCTGGTCTTAGTGCTGACACACATAGAAATACCTGGTTTGAGTAGAAGCCTGATGTGAATACAAGCGTAGCCCTGACATCAGCTTCTACAGGAATAAGGCCGGCTTTAATACGCGACTTTGCGGGTAGTTGTATACAGTCGTGGAGAGTCTGAGTGGTGCCGGATGAAATCAATCCCCTTGATCTCAACTCTCATCTTTACCAGCTATACAATGTTGGATTTCACATAGCCCCGATGTATGTGTAGTCATGTACAGTGGTGCCGAATGAAGTCCATCCCCGGGGTCTCAACACTCAGCTTGACCAGCTACACGATGTTGGATTTCACATGGCCCCGGTGCATGTACAAGTTGCGCTCGCTGAAATCCGGCCCAACTTGCAAAGCTGGTGCCCTCAACTTCCACGTCCCTTGACGCCCTGGAAGTGGAATGAATGCGGCTGCACGTACACGTACAATGATGTAATCGGAACTGGTCCAGGGCGTCAGCTTTGCACTTTGGGTCGGATTTCAGTGAGCGCAACTGTACTTTGAAGTACATTCTCATTTTTCCTACATCTTGTAGTGCGATATTGGATCGGGGTGCCAGATTTTTTCGGCCACCTCAGTTCACTCATGTGCCTGTGTGTGTGTGTGTGTGTGTGTGTGTGTGTGTGTGTGTGTGTGTGTGTGTGTGTGTGTGTGTGTGTGTGTGTGTGTGTCCGTCTGTCTGTCTGTGTTCGTGTATGTCTTCGTGTGTCTCTGTCTTTGTGTGGCCGTTTCATGTGCTGCTCTTGCTGATAGATGAACAAGCACTGGGAGGAAATGCTGACCATTGCCAAGGCAACTTCGACTTCTTCAGTGGCGCCGTTGACTGAGACCTGAGTGCGCTCACTAGTCTCGATAGCGTATGTTCATGACAAACATCAACTCTGCGCGACAAACATCATGTGATGTGACCATGTGACCTGATCATGTGACCGTGTGATATGGACCTGGTGCATTATCGGTGGTGTCCTGCGATTTTGCTGTCGGTGTGCGTGCGCGTATGCGTGTGTAGCTACATTGCACATGTGACCGGGAAAATTCTAGAAAATTCCTCTGCGCAATCTGGATAGAACACGCCCGCAGTGCTACTACTGTCGTGTGTAGCATGGGCATCCCCCATACTCTTCTTTTCCGCTGTGTATCTGACTTGATACATGTCAAGCGGAGTGGTCGGCTGGCCGAAATGGCTGTCAGACATGATCCTAACCCGTTGTCATCATGCCCATTTCATTTGAAATTTGAATCTATTCTCTATCGTTCTATTTTCGTTGCGCCGTTGCTTGGCACCGAAGCTGCTCGATCGCTGCGCGTGGCGAGAGGTTTTTGGTCAATGGGTATATTACTAAGCACTTCGTCCCCTATTCATCCAATTTGCGTTGGAATAACCTACTCCATGTTGCCCGTTCACGCTGAGAGCAATTTGTTACGCGTTTTGCCCAACTCCCCCCCCCCCCCCCTAGTTCTGTTTTCTGATTTATTATATTTTCTGTATTTTCACTTCATTTTCAGTATTTTCATTTCCACTGAACTTGTATTCTTCTTCTACTCTTCTGATTCTGGATTTTTGACTTCTGCTGTCAATAGAACGCAACCGTCCTTGTTCCTATTTCCTAGCCCTTTATCTACGTTCACTGTTTCCGTATTTTCTTCGGACTATTCTGTGATGAGTTGGCACTTGCAGCCTACTCAGCTGCGCCTCATCCAGTTTTTGTAGGCCATGCCATTTCGATAGAGCAGTTTGTCTAGTCTTGATGTGAATAGCCACAACGAACCAATCTGCAATCTCAATCTATCTGGCTCTTGTCTGTTCAGCTCCCTATTGTGTGTGTGTCTGTGTATCCTTTTTCTGCACCTTGTCCCCACCCACGTACTGAGGTGTGGTGAGCCCATAAGTGGGATCATTTTCCAGTCCACCCAGAGTTTTGGGGATTTCAGAGGGCGTCGGCCGTTGGCCGGTTCAATAGCCATCTTTCCAAGATTCCTTTTGAATCTCTCTCCCAACTCCCGGGGAAACCCACATGACCAGTTTTGGCAGTGAGCAGCAAGTACAACTATTACAAGTGTTTGTGTGTGTGTGTGTGTGTGTGTGTGTGTGTGTGTGTGTGTGTGTGTGTGCGCGTGCACAGACACAAGCGGCATACATCTACCTGCATCTGCAGCCGGGTTGCCGTGTTAGATAACGTAAAGTCTTGTATAGAAGCAGCACTTGAATAGAAGCCGCCCTCGAATAGAAGCCGCAATTTTGGGCCCATTAAATCACACATAAGCCTGGTTTTAGTGTTGACATACATAGAAATACCTGTCTTGTAGAGAAGCCTGTCTCATAAGCCTGCAAAATGTCACCAAGAAAGTCATAGAAGCCGCGGCTTTTATACAAGACTTTACGGTATATCTGCAGTCCCCTCTCCCTGTTTTGCAGAATACAATTCGTGATCCAGCTCTCACTGCATGACTTCAACTTCAAGAATACATGACTCACCAAACTGGTGCATGTGTACAACTCCGCATTATGTACGTCACGGGCCGTGCATTCTCAGAACAGCAGACCGGCACTGGTGGCAGCCTTTCAAAGTTTCATTGCATGTCAAAACAGGACTTTGTGATGATCATTTGCATTGGGAGTTGCAAACTTGGGGCGGGTGTAATGCCCTAGTGGCTATGTTGAACACTAAGCAACAAAGGAAACATCATAGTGCACGAATGCATGTTCGCGTGCCCACACACACATGACACACATGCTGTGACACATAAATGCTCTCAGCACTAAATCATACAAATAATTATGGTGTGAAACCATGGAAACATTAAATGCACCAGCCGGCCTAAAATGGGTTCCCGTTATTCTGAGTTTCCTACACGACAGTCCAGTAGTAGAACATAAAAATTGATAATGGAGTGTTGGCCATCATTAGATAATAGCTAGTGTACATCTACCGCCTAGTACCGGTACAATGTACATGTACTATATAAGCAAAAAATTTCGTCGGTCAATAATTTCGTCCAACTCCAAAGAAAGGGAGTTCGTCCGGTTGTAAATTTCGTCCATGGATCATAAGAGTGTATTGAAAAGCTGGACAAATCAATTTTAGTCCGGCATTTAATTTAGTCCAAAAGCTCCTTGGACGAAAAAGACGAAATTAAATTCCAGACGAATATTTCTGCTTGTACAGTACTCGGCTATTTGACATCTGCTGGCATCAACAGCCGTGGCAGCGACAATGATAGGAGCGCGACTTGCTACCTCCAGAGTCCGGCTCTGTAGTCAGCTAGTACCGTGCCGCCCTTAGCGTCCTTTCGACTAACGATCTGTAGTAGCGTCATTCCGGAAACATTCAATGTAGGAATTTCGGCAGTTGTTGGCTATAACTATTAACTAGTGACTGGATATATACGTGGCATGGCAACCGGGCCAAATTCGGGCACTTGCTATGTTGTCCGTCAGCTGCAAAGAACAACCTGAGAAGGCACTCTAGTGCGTCATTGGCTCCGGGTTCCAGGCTCCGGGTTCGTGACTCCGAGATCGGGAAGTGAGGCTGCCAGTCTAGTTCTAAAATGAATATTTGAAGGAATATATTTGACATGCGACAGTTCAAAATCTGGATCTGTGGAGTGGCAAATCATTATAGATAAGACACTCATTCTGTGATAGAGTCTTGCAGCAATTTAAAAAAAAAGCCCAAGCAAGCAAGGAACTATGTGGTCAATGCCCGAACATGCCAACAAATCAACTGGCACTAGAGCTGCATTCAATGCGGAATGCGTGATAGACAAGCCTTGAACCCCATCACCCAGGCAGGTAAACCTCATGGATCTAACGATGCCGGGATTCGCTTGCATCGACTGTACAAGTTTGTTCTCGTCAGGAAGTAGTAATTTTACTACTCCCTGGTTCTCGTGAACGACGCAACCACCGAGACAGTCACAGTGGTAAACAGTGGTTCGTTTACAGGGAGCCGACTTTAGAGGTCGTCGTGAAGTACCACAGGATGAAGATGATGACGAGAGAAACAAACAAACCAATGCCTAACTGGGACAGGCCCTTGGCATCGTCGCCGGCAGTCCTTGCCTTGAAGAAGTTACGTTCGATCAGCATCTTTCGACTCTGCAAAAGTACAAGTAGACGCACACATTAACACAGAGCAGAGTAGTCAACTACAGCTGATCGTGTGCTGAGCAGAGGACTGCAACGGGACAGCCGGAAAACTGCCCCGGGCACAGCGCTGAACAATAAAAACAATAATAATGCCAATCACTGCCCAATACACAGTACCTCGGGGAATGTTCTTGCCGGTTTGCGAGTGGACGGCTCGGCATTCTTCTCGTATGCTTCAGATGGCATTCGTGAGTCAGTCAAGTGTCAGTCGGCAGGAAGTGCGAGCTCCAACGTTTTTTGCTTTTTTTTTTTACTTTGGAGCCGCCTCATGTACAGGCAAAACTCAAACAATTCATCGGTCTGTCCGCCTTCTAAGTAAAAAGAACTAATTTTTTTTTAAAACAGGAAATAAAAATACCATAACACATGGGTCCAACGTTTGGAGCGGCCATCTTCTTCTCGAGTGCTGTGTGCATGTATTAGTCAACTTCGTTTATAACGACACTCGGCGGGGCATCAAAAAGGTGTCCTTATTCGCGAAGTGTAGTTATATCCGAAGTCTCATTATATGTATTACAGTGGGATGGGACTTTGCTCTGGGCATGGAAATTCTGTCGTTATTAGCGAATTGTCGTTATATCCGCAGTCGTTATTAGCGAATTGTCGTTATATCCGCAGTCGTTATTAGCGAATTGTCGTTATATCCGCAGTCGTTATTAGCCAAGTTGCCTGTAGTAGTAACTCACCTCTTCTGCTTTCATCCATGATGCTACACCCATCGGAAAGCAGATCAGGCAGGCCAGGTACGACCAGGCATGGTGGGTTGACGGCCGTTTCTGAGTCAAGTTGGCGTCCGGACGAGTCGTCTCGGCTTCCCTACACACACACACACACACACGTGCGCACACACACACACACACACACGCACGCACACGCACGCACGCACGCACGCACGCACGCACACGCACACACACACATGCATTGTGGTACTTCCTACAAACCAATGCAATGAAGAAAGCACCCTTATCCTTTGCAGGCAAAACAATTCACGATGCGCGTAGAGACGCGGTTACACCGAGTTTTCTGCATCCCAAGGAACGCCATCTCCCTCAAGGATCAAGGCGCAGATGCGCTGCCCTCCTAAAGCGGCAGGAGGCAAACACTGCCACTAATTACCTGCATTAAAAATCAGGGCCGGAGGAAGGAGTTTGGGAGTGGTCCGGCCAACCTTTGAGGGGGGTCCGGGGGACCTCCCCCGTGAGAAATATTTAAAATTTACGTGAAATAGAGCGAATTTGGGCGTCTCTTAAGGTCCAGAAAATGCAGAAAATAATAGTAAAAGAACACAAACAACTTTTTTTTAACCATATGATTAAAGCCATACAGTGCCGGAGTCATATAGTAGAATGACCCCCGTAGTGGAAGCCCCCCCCCCCCCCCCCCCGGTCATTGTACTATATAGTAGATTGCCCCCGGGGTCACTCTACTATATAGTACAACGACCCCCCTCGGCCGCTATTTTAGTAGAGGTCCGTGAACTCCTGAACTCCTGAATAATCCAAAAGGAGCAAGGAGCACACAGAAAACGCAAAGGAACACTGAACTTGCAAACTTTCTTCCAACTCCAAAACAAAAACAATCCAACACAAGGTGGGATGTTCATGTCTCCTAAAGAGGAAAAGTGCGCGACCTATGTACAAATGTTGTGGACTTTTCACCACATATTCCCACAATCAAGAGTACATAACCCCGGACTCTTGCCACAATCCATAATGTCCACGTGGAATCTGTGGTGTAAACTCCATCCCTTTCTACCTGCACGTGCGAAAAGACAAGTCTGGTGGACTCTGTAGTAGAATGACAGGGGGCAATCTACTATATAGTAGAACGACCCCCCGGTCATTGTACTATATAGTAGATTGCATCCGGGGTCACTCTACTATATAGTACAATGCCCGGGGGTCCATCTGCTGGGGGGTCATTCTCCTATAGTACACCGGTCACGGAGTCCTGAGCTACTTCGAAGCACATCACACGTCGGCAGTACAGTCGAGTTGTGTACCTCTGGATTTTTTACACCGGTTTTGCACGAATCACATGTACCATCCACCTGGGAAAGTGGTCCGGCCATGGCCGGACCAGCCTGACCGGTTCCGCCGGCCCTGAAAATATATATATATATAAATTGCCTGGGTTCGCGTACAGGGCGGGTCAAGAACCACCTGCGTTAGCAAATCTACTAAGCTTACTTACTCTTCTTGCACTACCACGGCGGTGTGGAGTTCAGAGCTAGGCCGCCAGGCAGGTGGACGCACGGGGCGCGCTGGCCGCGTCGTTGATGACAACGATGGCGTGCTGATCAACACCTGAGGTGGCCCGCTTGGCCGGGGAGGCGCTGCACGACGGTGCTGTGACTGCGGCAGTGGCAAAGCTTCCGGGTTCTCGTACCCCACCGCCGGTTCCTCGTTGTCCGCGGCGTCGAGCAGCTCCATTGTCGATGGCGACTTTACAAGAGCACCTGTATGCCAAGCACAAGGTGATCAATCACATACAGCTACACTTCAGTACAAACGAGAGTCTCAATATTCATTAATTCAAATAGAGCTATCGTACACACGACACAGAGTACCACGCATCATTCCTTGTAACTAATACAAAGTCATGTAGTTTCATGCCCATAGGCAATCATCAGACAACTAAACCTCAGTATTAAGTACTTAAATGTCGGTAAATTCTGTACTTTGTAGCTGTGATAAGCGGGGGGGGGGGGGGAGGGGGGGGGGAGGGAGAAAATAGTCATCTCTCGGTATGTGGTGAGTATGTGGTGAGTAGGTAGGGTTCGTGGTTCAAGTCCTGGTGGTGGTGACAGCCAATTTTTTCTTCGTGTTTTCCCTTTTTCAACACCTCAAATTGATGACGTGAGACGGCATTATTAATTTTAGACACGACAGTGTACAATCATATTGTCATGGTCCTCGAATTTGCTAATTCGGCCGCATTGCTCGAGTTATTGTTCTCCATGAATGGCAACGATTCTACATGTTATCAGCTTGGTTTTAGTCTCATATGAAAGGTAGTTCTACCAGCTTTCCAGAACTATAAAGGTGTCAATACAAATTATTTACCGTTTAGTCTCTAGTGGACCCCGTTTTTTACATAATAGTATAAATCCTGCGGCTGGTAAAGGGTTAAAAAAGAGTCTTAACATAAGGATGTTCACAGTGCAGTTGCCTCACCATAGTGATTCGGAGCAACGGACTGCAGGGCCGTCGAAGCAAGCGGCTCAGACATAACAACACAACTTGGCCGGGAAACCCTAAAATCTGAGCAACGCCAGGGATTGATAGCTTCCTTTGCACCTGACTTACATTAGAGAAGTACTACAGTGGAACTCGGATAAGACGTAACCACATGGGCAGCAGGAAAGTGTACTAGTACTTAGTATCCGATGCATCAGTACTTCTTATTCACCAGCTGAAAGAAGCAGGCTGGGCAGTGGACCGAGCGGAATCTTCAAAGCCATCAATAAGGTAAATGTGGATTGTTCACATCCACTGCAGATTCCATGTAAATTTCCACGACTGCCCAATACCATACCTCCAGCAATGGTATGTCTGTTGGAATGCGGCAAAGTCACGCAAAGCGGTGTGTTCTCACCTTGGGTATGTGGCTGCAGCTGGTCGCTTGTAACGTCAGCATTGGCAACAGTAGCATCGGCTGCCTCGTCCGTATCTGTACGGCATTCGTTAACCATCTCCAAGTCCACCACCTGGTAAACATCCGCGTCGGCCACTGCAGGTCGTTCCGGACTGTGTGATGCCGGGGTGTTTTCCACATGCTCCGCTCCAGCTGTCGCGGCTGGCTTAGGGGAAGTCCCTTCCTGCTCCGCGCCTGCCCGGCCCGTTCGCTCGTAGGCATAGCGACGATCTTCATACACGGCAACCTGGCGCACTTGTCCGATGTCGTATATCACCGTCGAGTCGTCATTGTCTCTCTGATTCCGCCGAGCAGCTGCCATTTTCGACTGCACTCTCTAGTTTAGTGTGGCTGCAGTAGACATGGTACAGTGAAGACATGCATGTACAGTTGACTCCACTTATAATGAACTCGCATATAGCGAATTTCGTGATATAGCGAAACCATTGTCCATGTCCCTGTTTGAACCTATGCAAAATTCACACTTTATAGCGAACAGTTTTCGTTTATAACGAACCAAATATTGTAGGGCTGCATGTACACCAAGTGCACACGTACTGTCATGGGCCACATATCAGTCAATCCGACTCAGGACTTGCCGCTTGTATGGTGTGAGTGTATTTCTGATATAACGAACTTCGGCTATAAAGAACTAATTCTCCTGCACAACGGTGTTCGTTACATCAGGAGTCGACTGTAGCTACAATGAGCAGTGAGTCCACAATGAGAGAAATACATGGCAGCAACAGGTGCATGCAGACTGCCAGGATGTGGAATCGGGAGTATAAATAACTGCGGCGGCTATACTCCAGCGTGGCTTCTACTCCGGAAGCTCAGTGCTCAGCGGCTAGCTGCTCAAACATTTGCACAGCTAAAGGTTTTCGAAGGACATGTGGACGTTGTGGAAAGTCCAGATCTGAACTGCTGCCTTTAGAGAACATACCGTCATTGTACTGATAACACTAGAACGAGAAGATCTAGTGCCAGTAGTACAGTTTTATACTATTGTTCTTCTCACATTCTGCTGATTGCAATACAACTTTGTGTAGAGTGCAGTAGGAGCACACCCAGTCATGTACTACAATAGTCAATCGTGATTGTAACCGGATTTTCCACTTTATTTGATTTGATTTTTCCTATTAATTTACTGGACCAGATTTGCGACCATAGCTGTCTTTGCTTGCGATCTTCGAGCTTTTCATCCTGTGCATCACCCATTTTGTTATCAAACACAGGCAAACTTCTAACTACAATAGTCACTCAATACTCAATAGTCGTGACATTGCCAAGTAGGAGAGTAGTGGCACATGCAGTAGTATGGTTCGATTGATGTAGTAGCAGCGGCAGCATACTTGCACAATTTACTGACATAGCACATAGAACGGCCTGGGGACTTTCCGAACTCACCCGACGTCGGCTGAGTCGCATTGACGAGCGTCTTGCACAGCCGGACCTGCTGACCAGTGACCAAACCTTTCCGTGTCGAGTGGAGGCGTTGACAGGGGCAGCTACCACAGGCCTTGTCATGTCCCGCATGAAACTAGAAAGCGGACACGGCCACACGGGCACGACTACACACCAACAGTCACCAGTCGTAGACCATGTAGACTACTCTCGTGTCGGAAAGGGTTCGGCCGACTACCATGCCCATGGACTACAGACTAGTGTAGGCAAGTGCAACCAACTGAACGCGCCGCCCGAAGACGGACGGAAAAACTACGGGCCGCCCCGGACGGGTCGCATGCATACTCCAGCCGTGCTGGTGTGCGAACAGCAGGCTAGCTGTAGTGTAGACAGTGTACTGTGTATTAGTAGTGTAGTGTAGGCCTACACTTCTCAGCTTGCACGGTTTGTGTCCCATGCGCCTTCCCTCGGCTTCGTCTGGGAGATTTGTGAGAGCTGGCCATGTGTTTGGACAAGTCACGGTCTAAAGCCACATAAAAATGCGCAACCCAGTCCGACTCCTAGACCTAGGGCTAGGCTGTAGTAAAGAGTAAAGTCGGACTCAGACTCAGAGTCAATCGACAGACTAGACGACAGTTTACATTCAGACCGTGATCATGGTGATGGTGGGCCTACATGCTGTGATTGCTGACGCGGAAGCACCGGCCGGCGCGGCTGAAGTAGACTACTCGCAGCGCCGAGACGGGGTGAATCAGCAGAACAACATGTCAGTACAGCAGTGTATTGTACTCCTGAAGAATGAAGTAACTGTGTTTCTCCCAGCCCCAGCTTCTTCCTCAACTACTTGTCACAAGTAAACGTGCGGCTGATCAGTTTGTGCTGGACTCTGGCGGGGAGCAAAGCAGATACGCACTCATTTTGTCAAAAGAAGATGATCAGCTAGTGATGCGGAATGTTCGATAACACCAGAACACTGGCAAGACATGTTTAGTAGTCGGTAGTACATAATTCTCTGCAATTTTAAAAACGCAAAATAATCGCAATCGGTAATCTAAACTCGAGTAGATCTACTCGATTCCGAATATTCGGCGTTTCAGCCCTAAAAAATAGCCTGTTGTTGTTGCTACGAAACACAAAATGGCGGCAGGATATCGGGCGGCGCTGAAAAAAAAGGCCAAAAAAAGAGAGGAAAACCGTCAAGTCAGAATAATCGATCAAGCATGTGGAAAAAACGACACGATACGAGTGCATGCAGTAGCCAGTAACTGTAGTGTACTGTTGGGAAAGAGCTACAGCAGCAAGCTCCGAGATGTTCAGAACTAAAAATGGTTGGTTGCATTTGTGTTATTGGAGATAGTTTGTTAGATGGGGCGATCATCAAGAACTCGCGGGAACCTTTATGCAGAGGGAATCGACTCAGTGGCTGAGGCAGACGTCCTGAAATGCGGGCCGCTGCTCTATGTTCTCTGGCCGTATTGTGCGCTTTTGCCCCAACTACAGTGTACGCGAATGACTCCGCTACTGCCGAGTGCGCTAGCAGCACCTCAGCGGACGGGGCCGGGGATGGGTTCTGCGAGAAACCCATTCCTTCCTCTAAGAACAAAGATGTAGGTGCAGACGGAGACGAGGGTAACATTGGCCTTGAAGCAGACTCGAGTAACACAGTGAAGAAGAGCAGCAGAAGTCACGGACTAGAAGACGATGCAAGGATCGTCGACAGCGATCAGCAACCAGCTCATCAAGCCGATGGCGACGGGTTCCGTGAAGCCAGCAGCGGTCAACCTGAACTGCAGGTACCCACCGATGAGGACCTCCATGCTGGTGATGATGCAGAAGACCCTCCGGGTGTGTCCAGAGAAGAAGAAGCAAACGTGACTCACTCGAAGGATCTTGTGGATAGAGAGGGTCTTGGTGGCGAAGATGAGACGGATAAAGGTGTGGTCGCTGATCAAGAAGTGACCGAAGATGATGACGAAATGGCCGACATCGCAAGCTACGCGTTAGACAATATTCCCAGCTTTGAAAATGTCTCAAGGTGCTCCTTGTTATCCGCGGCGCTGGCGCATGCACGGACGGTGGACGGGAGACCGGTGGCGACAGTAACGCGACCAATTCAGCCGGGTGTGGACGATATCGTGGTGCTGGTATCCGTCGACAAGACGGCCAGTTCAGGGCGCGTGACGGCTCTGTCGAGTGAGACCGGTGAGTCGCGTTGGAGAACGTTGTTGCCCAGTGCAAGCGTCACTCAACCGGCTTACTCGGTCGATCGGCAATTGATCTACATTCTGACCAACGGCTGGATGGTCTACGCTCTCTCCACGGTAGACGGCAGTGTTGCATGGAGCTTTACCGAGAGCAGCGGTGCATTCATTGCCCCTCCAGCGGTCGGCGTTAACTCGCTTCTCTACGTGGGAAACGTCAAGGGTGTCGTGTATGCGCTCCACTCCAAAACCGGGCAGCTGGTCTGGACCCGGGACATGGCGCCCATGGCAATAGTCGCCCAGCCCGTCCCGACCGTGGTGCTAAACGCGGCTGTGGTGGTCGTGGGCCTCGTGAGAAATGTGCCGGGTGCGGGTAGCCACGGTGATGGCGACAATCTCTTCTGCCTGGACGCTCTGAACGGTACGTCAGTGTGGCGTGGGTCTTTTGCCGGAGACATCGTAAACACGCCGCTAGTCAGTCTGATGAAGCACCTCATCGTGTCTGCTCTGCAGGCCGACGGCCAGACGACGGTATTCATGATCACGCCGGGAGCAGAGCGCCCTGTCTGGACCCAGTCGCTATGCGGAAACGTTAGCCTGCCGGCACACGTCGCGCTCGACAATGGCCTAGCGAGCCTCTTAGTTCTCTGCAGCAACGGCGTCGGCGTCGGGATTTTCGTCGAGGAGGGCAAGTACGAGAGTCGCGTGAACCTGACGCGCAAGTTCGGACGCAGCTGCGAGGTGCTGACGACGCCAGTGCCGCGTCAGGACATGATCTTCTTCATGATCACCACCAGTGGCGTTCTGGTGCAGCTGGGCATCAACAGCGGACGCGTCGACCCGCTCATGGCCCTCTCCGAGCCGAGCATAGCGGCACCGCTCATGGGCCCGTACGGTTACATCTACATCGCCGGCTACAACGGCATGGTCATGGCGCAGGAAATGAGCGACGTCGAGGCGACGTGGACGGTTCATTTGCCCGGGCACATTCTCGTTAGTCCTATCTTGCTATGACCTAAACTATATACTGGTGTGGGCATTCACATAGGCAGTGCGCGTGGGCATTCAGGTGATATTCTGAAGGTGAATTTGTCCTCTCTCAAGCACATTAGCGATCACCAACAAGGCAAACTGAGAATTCATCAGTCGGCCCTAGGCAGGAAATGAGCGATGTCGAGCCGGCGTGGACGGTTCACTTGCCAGGACAGATTCTTGTTAGTCCTATCTTTCTGTGACCTGAACTGTATACTGGTGTGGGCACATACATGTAGGCAGTGTGCGTGGGCATTCAGGTGATATGCTGAAGGGGTCTTTGTCCCCTCTCAAGCCGACGTGGACGTTTCACTTGCCTGGGCATATACTAGCTAGTCCTATCTTGCTGCGGACCTAGACTTTATGCTGGTGTGGGCATTCACATGCTTTGAAGTGGGCAGTGCGCGCAGGAATTCATGTGATATGCTGAAGGTGTCTTAGTTCTCTCTCTCTCTCTCTCTCTCTCTCTCTCTCTCTCTCTCTCTCTGTCTCTCTCTCTCTCTCTCTCTCTCTCTCTCTCTCTCTCTCTCTCTCTCCCCCTCTCTCTCTCTCTCTCTCTCTCTCTCCCTCTCTCCCTCTCTCCCTCTCTCTCTTCTCTCTCTCTCTCTCTCTCTCTCTCTCTCTCTCTCTCTCTCTCTCTCTCTCTCTCTCTCTCTCTCTCTCTCTCTCTCTCTCTCTCTCTCTCTCTCTCTCTCTCTCTCTCTCTCTCTCTCTCTCTCTCTCTCTCTCTCTCTCTCTCTCTCTCTCTCTCTCTCTCTCTCTCTCTCTCTCTCTCTCTCTCTCTCTCTCTCTCCCTCTCAAGCGTATCAGCAAGCACTACCAAGGCAAACTGAGAATTCATCAGTGGGCTGGCTTTATTTATAATGTGTAGGCACAAACTCGCACTTTGGCCTACTTTCATGACATCGAAACAATTTCTTGTTTGCTTCGGATCCAGTGTGTCAATGACCAACACTTACTGCACTGGCATCCAGTGTGTCAATGACCAACACTTACTGCACTGGCATCAAACCTTCAATTCTGAAAGATGTTTTTAAATTGATATGCTGCGTTAGTCAGTTCAATGACTTTGACAAATCTAAAATTGTTTATTCTATTTTCTCTCCCCGGGTGGCAGAAGTATTCTATTTTACGGAAAGAAAAAATCGACTTATGATCAATGTACTTGAGGTTTGCTGACAGAGTAATTAATGTATTATGACGTGCTATAATTATAAAGTTATTTTTCCAATTTTATCTGTCTATCCACAGTTGAGTCACCGTGCATATGTATGGTATGATGTGCTTGGTGAAAAAATAATTCGAGCCTGGATGTTCTTTGGCACTCTATTCTTCGGCGCTACCCGACAGTACTGTACTGCGACCGTGTGTGTGTAGTGAGGGTTTCTCTGTACTGCGACCGTGTGTGTGTAGTGAGGGTTTCTCTGTACAAGTTGATGTTGGTCTGAGTACAATTGCGGCGATATTACGTGACAAGGACTCCTTTTTCTTGAGTTTTCTGTGCACATTCATGCACGCTCATACATACTCCTGCCCATCGCTGAAGCGATGATAGCGAACAAGCTCATGATGTTAGGCATAGCAACTAACTTGTGCTGGGATTACACTATTCAACACCTTGCAAGGCTGATGAATTATTCGCCACTAATGTTAGCCTCGTCTACACCACACGGCTGGTGGAAGCGGCTTTTCTGGACACACACACACACACGCATATGGGTGCATGTAAGTGTGCCCAGACATGCGCATACACACACACTTGTACTTGTTGCTCACTGCCAAAACCGGTCACGTGGGTCTCCCGGGAGAGGGGAGAGAGACTCAAAAGGAATCTTGGAAAGATGACTCAACTGGCTATTGAACCGCCCAACGGCCGACACCCCCTGAAATCCCCGAAACTCTGAGTGGACTTGAAAATGATCCCACTTATGGGCTCACCACACCTCAGTAAGTGGGTGAGGACAAGGTGCAGAAAAAGGATTGACGGCATCAGGGTATCCGTCCAGGGATCCAACTGCAGTTACCCCTGCCCCCAGTGAAGGTAATACTTGCTACTAGTGTGGGTGGCTGAATCAGAGTGGATCTGATATAAGCTTCACTAGCACCATTGATTACACAAGAGTTAATCTAGCCAGAAGCAGTCCGTGGTTAACAGGTATGTATACTTCAAATAGAAAGTATATGAACCCTGAAACCAACAAAGGTGGTAGGTACAACATTACACCTTCAAGCAGCCCAGCCCGTTGGCAACAGACCCAACACAATCAGGCATAAGTGTACCCACCAACCGAACTAGCTGGCACACACACACACACACACACACACATACACACACACACACACACACACACACACGCACACACCACACACATACCAGGGGCGTCGGAAGGTATAATTAGTGTGGTACGGTCAGCCATCTGAAGTACAATTTACTCGAGGGGGGAGGGGGGGGTTGATGAGCCGAAAAATTTGGAAATTTAGAGCCCAGATCAGTGTATTTTATTGATTCACGGGGCAACTGGGGCAAAAAGTGGTACTGTACGGTCAATACCGTAGTGACCGTACCGTGTCCGACACCCCTGCATACACACACACATACGTGCATACACACACACACATGCGTGCACGGAATATGGATCGTAGGAGCCATCTGTTTTTGTCACCGGTTATTGATCGAGTCAAAGTGAACCCGTGAGAAGTCTTGTGACCATCACGGTGTGTACGTGTTGTGACTACATGATTGTACTGAACAATACCATTGTGACACAATACCCACATGGGATCACCATATGGCATAGTATCTAAGGTCACATGGATCGTCACATGCCATGATGCCATAGGTGGAACTTTTTAAATTTCAGGTACCGGTAGCTGTGCGCTTCTATCTGTAGCTCGGAATAGTGGAATACATCTAACTCTGATACACTACTGCCCCCATGCCACAGTCACTAGTGTCATTCTACTTCAATGACGACCTTTGCTAGATGCTTTTCTGACGTGGCCTTTGATGTCATACTAGCTGTTTTTGATTGATCTGTCTGACTGAGGAGGCAGTGCATGCAGTGCAAAGACTAGAAATGTCAAAGTTAGTTGTCAACTAATTACTGACAAGCAAGGATTGACGTACTGGCATGGACGGCATAGATCATCGATGCCAGGGTAGTACTAGTACTACAGTAAGATCGGGCGCCGAAGAACACCTCGCCGAAGAACACCCAGGCTGGAAAACCGGCAAAATTTAAGAACAATCCAGGCTAGAATTATCAGATTTAAGAACACTTTTAAAATTTGGAACATTGTACATGTATGGGAGGTGAGTACATGTCATGTACACGTGTAAACAGCAACTGCTACATGTACAGTCATTCCCATTTACGACACCCACTAGTTTAGAAGTACTGTACTACATTGCACTACATGTACATGTACATGTACATGACAAACGTCATGACGTCACTCGACTCGCCGCGCGCGTGTGAATAAGAACGGTCTGGCTAGAATCAAAAATTTAAGAACTTTCCTAGGCTGCGCTCGAGCCCCTGCGTTCTTCGGCGCCCGATCTTACTGTAGTCCATCGACAAGCCAATTTTTTTTATCTTGCATCATCATCGACTTGAAGAGCGCTAGCGCTAGCGCTATGCATAATATCTTACCGAGTGCTGTCAGATTATGCTGTTTACCACGATCTGGGTGAGGCAAGGCATGTCTTCCATCGTTTGATGGCTGCTCAGTCTGCTTTTATCAACTGCTGTCGCCTGCATCAATGTTTTCGACTACGACCGACCTTCGAGTCTCCAGCGCAGCATCCAGGCCAGACTCAGCTTCACTACACATGGTCACCGTCAAATACGACAAGCTGAGTGATCACCCCCAGCCAGAGTGCATCTCCACGTCACGATCACGTCAACAACGGAAATCGCTGCACGGGCATACAGATTTACGTACATATGCCGTGTTCTGGGAAGCCGAAGGCTCGGCTTTGTCAACACGCATTCACTACACCCAACGGAAAAATTGTGGCATTTGAAAGGCTTCTACGTCTGGAAAGTTACTTTCGTGAAACGCTGTTTTTATGTTTCTTTCGAAACAACAGCAGCTAATCCCTTCTTCCAGTACTTGTCTCGACTGCTGTACTAGTTTGCAGCGATTTGCTATTGGCTTACCGCGCTCGCGGACTGTCTGGCCACGCGGCTGAAGTTGTAGAGTTGTCTTTCGTAAGGTAAAGAGAGATGTCTAAGTCGGTGAAGAAACTTGTAGAAGATGCCAAGTCGGGCAAGGCGAACCCGTTGGATAAGAACGATATCGTGTTGGACGTGGCTGATCGAGGCATCAGTGATCTCACGCAGGTGCCAGCATTCTGTGAGTACTATTTGCGCTCCGTGGCTGTGGTCTCTCAGAACGTGCGCGTGTGCCTCAAATTGTGCGTGTCTGTAAGCTCACATAGCCACACGGAGACGAAAATAATGTTGGAATCTGGCCGAAAGTGCGTGTGCGTATAAACATCCACTGATAGCGTGGGCTACCTGGGAAGGAGCCACATTAGGAACTGCAGGGAATGAAAAACTCTGCCTGTTCCACTTCTTATTACAATGTAGTGAGGAGACTAGTTTGTGACCAACATCCTAGAGTTCATCTGGAGTCATTTCAAGCCAGCAATCTGCCTTCGCCCCATCGATCCAAGCAGATTTATTCCAAGAAAGCACCCTTTTTCCCTGTGTAAAGTTTGATAATAACTATTAGCAACACAACTTTGCAAAAGGGCTCCGGTACTACACGAAGAACAGCATACAGATGTTGTCAATGCTGCCGCACCGTGCAATTGCAGATGCAAAATGCGGATAGATCGACGTATGACACGCGCATGCGCGGCCACACACACAAACACATACACACACACACGCGCGCGTGCCATCACAGCAAGACAGCAGTACAGTAAAACCTGTGCTAACCGGTCGCCTTTGGTGCAGCAGAAACTGCCCTGTTATGACAGGATTCCACTTGATCCAGGAATGCATGTTCGGTCCACACGTGTAAAAAAAATTCGACCTAGGTTCAGCATGCACATACCGTAAAGTCGCGGATAAAAGCCGGGTTTGCATACAAGCACATCGCGGATAGAAGCCTGAAAATCAAACGGGTCAAATGCATATAAGCCTGCCTCGCGTAGAAGCCTGGCTTCTATGCAAGCGCGGATCGGGTAGGTCAAGAGTGCATGCGCTATGTACCATGGTGCATAGTAAAACTGCGGGTAGTCAGTAGGTCTACGCGTGTCGCATAGATCTACTATATCATAAGCATGGTTTGCATGCAAGCCTGGTTTGCATTAAAGCCTGATGCAGAAAGCGGCTTATATGCTTATAAGCCCGGCTTTTATCCGCGACTTTACGGTAATGACACGCACCAGCCATCCTACACATACGTGCATGCGGCGTGCACCCCCCCCCCCCCCAAAACGGGGACCAGCTACGCCCCTGAAATTTTGGATACGGGTAAGATCTGGCAAGGTATTGTTGCCATATTTAACGGTATGAGACTATGTGTGTCTGTGTGCACGTGTATATGTATGTGTCTGGTAACGTGTGCTTGCATGTGTTTTGATACTACGTTTGTTTGCTGTAACGTGCTTAGTCTCCTTGAGCAATGTGACTCGCGTCATCCTCAGCCATAACAAACTTGGAGGTAAGTCTAATGCCGGTGTTACGGTAATACTCGCCTGTGTACAGTCAAGCGTCTTTAGGACGAACACTAAGGGACCAGCGGTTTTTATTCTTAATAACGGGAGTTCTTCTTATCCACATTTATACCCAGTGAATACACAGTAATCTATCCAATACAGTTATGGAGACTAGTTCTTATCAACCGAAAGTTTGTCTTATCAGTGTTTAAACCGAGGTTTCAATGTATTTGACATGAACAGTCAAACCTATGTTAGATAGGGCCAGTGCACAGAGAGAATGCCTCCTCAGCTGGCATCACATGCATACGGGTATGTAGTGACTAGACGCATGGCTTCGGTATCCAGTGCACAGAGAGAATGCCTCCTCAGCTGGCATCACATGCATACGGGTATGCAGTGACTAGACGCATGGCTTCGGTATCCAGTACACGTCTCATACAATCTACGCAGCCCTTTAAGATGTTCAAGTAATGACAGGTATATCAAATTGTCTGTATCCCATATAATTAGATCCTGTATCATCGTACTCACCTCGGGGGTGATTTGATTCATGCGAACGTGGCCAGAAACCCCAGGGTCCATGAGTCCAAGCTCTCTTGTACTTTATAGGTAGGATGCGGCGTAGCCTGGGATTCTTTGAAGTGGGTCCCGCCGGGCTATATGGAGCCTCGTGTGATTCTGAACAGTACGCAGTAGCATTCATGTATGGCATGCGTTCTAGTTTCTCTTCTGGCGGCAGGCAGATGGAACTCTCTTCCAGCTGACTGCGGTAGCCAGTTGGGACTCCACTAGTAAAATAATAAAAAACTACTCGACTACTAACTATTACAGTCAGACCTTGCATAACCGCACACATCCGTTTTCCACAAAAATATCCGGATAGACGAGGGAACCGGATAATCGAACACACAGTATGTATGCATGGCATGTGCTGTAAATCGTTAACCAACGATTTTCTTCCGGATGACCAGGGATCCGGATGAACGAGGACCGGATAAGCGAGGTGTGACTGTACTACGGGCTTCACACTGATCAGTATGAGTTATGCACAGTGGCACACTACTGGTTTCAGGGGGCGTCGGACACGCTACGGTCACTACGGTTTTGAGTCCGTACCACTCTTTGCCCCTGATACCCTGTGAATTAATAGAAGGCACAGATTTGGGTTCCAAATTTCGAAATTTTGTCAGAGGAGACACCCCAATCCCACAAGTAAATTGTAGTTCAGGTGGCTGACCGTACCACCTTAGAATACCTTCTGACGCCCCTGCGTTTCGTATTAGTCCACAGTAGCATCACACTGGTTTTGCTTCAAAACTGACGAAATAACTTTATTCCTAGGCATGCAATGAACCAGTGGACATGCACTCCTGGACTGTAGGGGTTATTGTTGAACCTTTCATCCACCCGGTGCAAAGTGGAGTGTCCCACCCTTGCGGAATATTGGATATGCTTGCTTTCCACTTCGTTTCCAGTCGAATCAAGCGTAGCAAACCATTATGGTTAATGTATCGATTGGGTCGGTGTTGTGTGTTTGTGTGTGTGTGTGTACGTGTGTGTATGCGTGCACGTGTGTGTGTGTGTGTGTGTGTATGCGTGTGTGCACTTGGACATGGCATCACCGCAGAAATTCCTCACGAGATCTGCGACCTGCGTGCACTGGAGAGTTTGAACCTATTCAACAATCACATTGAGGTAAGAATACTGCTCGGCAGCATCCTCATCATATGCTGTGTCGGCTCATTATCAGGGGACCGTTGGCACTAAACATGCAATGGTCCAAGCTTCTGTCCTGCTCATCTGTTGCCTGGTCAGCCCATGCCATGTTTTTTCTCCATGTGTGTGTGTGTGTGTGTGTGTGTGTGTATGTGTGTGTGTGTGTGTGTGTGTGTGTGTGTGTGTGTGTGTGTGTGTGTATGTGTATGTGGCGTATGTCCATGTGTATACGTATGTTATCAATGTTTAGGAATTACCTACAAGCATCAGCACATTGTCAAAGTTACGGCATCTCAATCTTGGGTAAGACGAGGTTCCTAATTTGAGAGCTGGCCGAGATAGCTCGGCATGGAATTCCCTAAGTCAGGAGCCGATATTTTCTTTTTTGTATTTCTATTTTTTTCTCTTGTTGTGCTCATCTGTATTCTGTACTGCTAGGAGCTATGTGAGGTTAATGATTGTTCTTGCTCATCCAGGGTGTTGTGTTTGTTTCCTTCTTGTCTTTCAGTCTGAATCGGCTGTGCACGTTGCCGAAAGGTTTCGGTGCGTTTGCCTGCCTTGAAGTGCTGGACCTCAGTTACAACAACCTCAGTTCGGAATCGTTGCCTGGCAACTTCTTCTACATGGGTAAGAATGCACCACTTGGTTGTTAGCCCTGGCCTGCTTTCCGAATTCGGAGTGCCTGCGGAAACTTGAAGCTAAAATGGCCGCAGGACATATGCTTAAAGTTAACAAGGCTTTCTGTTCGTGCCAGTCCATCGAAAGTTTTGTTCTGTTTTAGCAATGTGGCAGCTACCCATACTCGATTAGTCCCTGGTGAAAAGCTCTGTGCTGTCGTCTGAACATTGATAGGAAGTATGCGTTGTTGTATTTCTCTGACTTTTGTAGCAACCCTACGAGCGCTATACTTATCTGACAATGACTTCCACCAGATCCCAGACGACGTTTCCAAGCTGAAGAGTCTGCAAGTGGTAAGCGTTAAGTACAGTATTTGCTAGTGATGTAACGAACCATGGATTTTTGCGAACGAATAATCTACCGAATACTACTCAAGTGAACGAACGATTATTTTATTATTCCACAGTAAGTGTACATGTAGCAAACACACAACACAAGCGCTCAGACTCGAGTCCGGGTATAGTCTACCGCGGTCTACCGCACCTAGTCTCAGTCGTTGTCTGCAACAAAGCACAAAGTTTATGCATTAAAGTCCAGCGACCTAGAGTCGCGCGCGCGGTATGCAGCGAACGGACTTCGCCCACCTGTGATTATTGAAATTTTCGAACCTTTGACCCAGATGTTATCCGATCGATTATTCCTTGAGGTCCAACGGATCGAGGAAATTCGAATAATTGATTATTCGTTACATCACTAGTATTTGCTATTGGGATTTGGTCTAGATTATAAGGTGCCTGATAGTGATCTCAAGTGTTACATGTATTGCAGGGAGTCATTGCATCTACGGGAACGACTAGACTTCACTGTTCCTGATGATTGTCTCTAAAACCGAAACGTCGGAGAATAAATAATTTTTTGAAGTGAAGTACATAACAGCGCGAAGTAATAGTTGAGTTGTAGCTGTCTGCCCTACAGATAGTCGGCTATAATATGAAGCTGCAGGAAGCATCCAGGCTGATTCTTGGCCATGACCATAATAATGATCATAACACCATTACCCCTTGGCACTAGTTATTACGTAACAGTTATTCATCAGGTTGTGGGAAGCGGAGAATGGGAAAAGTCTGAAGAAAACATTGACTGTCACCACCAGGACTCGAGCCAGTTATTCTTAGCCGTTTCATAGGTTTTAATCACACACTTTCCCTCTGCCGTCTATCTATGTCTATGTTCCGTGTTACTGTTTTTGTGCTTGTTATAGTTATCATTGCGTGATAACGACCTCACAGATCTACCGCCTGGTGTTAGTCGACTGGGCAAGCTCAAGGAGCTGCACCTACAGAGCAACCATTTCAACTTACTACCGCCAGAACTGTGTACGTACACGCAGTCCCCTATCTTGTGTCTGCGTTTTCTTCTTCGTTGTCTTGAACGTTGAGATACTCCTCCCCACAGGTCTAGTAGAGCACCTCCGCTCAAAGAAGGCCTCCGTACAGGACACTCAATACATGCTCTGTGCTTCCGAGGTACTGAAAGAGACCATCTTCGCCACTGTTTATGCCGCTTGTCCCCGACCAACACACAGAGTATCGGCTTCTTGTTCAATGGTAGTGTGCAAGAGCATCTTCATTGGCAGATCCAGTTCTCAATGATGTGTGTGTGTGTGTGTGGGGGGGGGGGGGGGGGATGAGGCTCAGGATGAATTTCTAGTCATTTCCGGGAAAGACGTGTGTCTTGTTGTTCAAAATACTACAGTACTCCTCGTTGAAATCGGATCGCGCGAGTCAAGCCTGCCCCGTGCTCCATTTCGTAACCCAGTTTTTACATGTCTAGGGATGCACAGCGGCCGGCTTGCACATGACTCACGCGATCGGATTTCATTTAGCAGCACTGTAGTATATAACCCTCAATACGTTTACTCTGAGTGAAATTTGAAAGTATAGAGCAAATTTTGACCCGTCCGTTTCGTGTTTTTTTACTCTTCTCTCTTTCCAGCTCAACTCGATTTCTCTGATCCAACGCGTACAGTGTTCAAAGCCAATGGTAATCCACTGATACCGGAACTGCAAGAGAGACTGACCATGGGCGTCAAGCATCTCTTCGACTTCCTACGATCTCCGCTCTACGCAAGGTACGTAATTCCGGGTGCTATGTTATGCTGAATGCTGTGTTGGGGGGGGGGGGGGGATCTGCTTAGCAAGCAAACAAAACCCTGGTGTAGCAGTCCTCTTCTTGGCACTGATAGGGATGTGGCAATTTCTTTGGTCCTTACGATAGGGTGCAACACACAAGTAGGATTGTTTAAAGTAAGTAAATTATCGTTTCCGTTCCCGAAGGGAACTCACGACGGCCGCTAACACCCGATAAACCCTAGCGGCAGATGCAGCGCCTAACGGTGGGGGTGAGTGGATAAGTCTCACAACCACTGGCACAAGTGCCGACAACGACCCCATTAGCTGCATCCATGTAGGATTGTTTGTTATACAGTAAAACCTGTCAAGGTGACCACCTGTCCCAAAAGACCATTGCGACCAGGACCAATGGATGCAATTTCCAGTCAAATGACCCTGGATAGGGAGGCCACCTGTTAACAGAGGCCACATTTTGAAGGTCCCTCGAGCAGTCATCTTAGGCCTCATTTACACGACAACGATTGAAAAACGTTTTTCAATAGTTTTCGAAACGTTTTTGCTGTTTACACGAAAACGATAATCGTGTACACTGCAATACTTTTTTCGGCGCGCAATTGTCACGTGCAAGAAGTTGGCCTGGCGCAGGCTGGCGGCGGCATGTTTTGAGTACGGGGCCCGTACTAGTAAAACGTTTTTGCCGTTTACACGAGAACGAAACGGAACGAAAACGATTGAAAAACACTTTGAAGCCGTTTTTCGTTTGAAACGTTTTTCATCGTTGTCCTTGTAAACGCTCTTGTCAAAATCTGTGGAAGCGTATTCTTTTGAAAACGTTTTTGACAAAAACGTTTTTCAATCGTTGTCGTGTAAACGAGGCCTTAGACAGGTTTCACTGTACATTGCCAATATATCCCAAGCCTTGGTTGATACATATTCTTGGTCTCCACTGTGAATCTCACTAGATTGGTTCGGCCACATAAGCTTCCCGCTTTCACATACTGTCACCTGGCTATGTGGGACACATGAACATCTCCATTATCCTTTCTTGGGAATTACTTTTCTATTGAGTCTACCCTCTCCTGACTTGATTCGGCTTGTTCTTCGCTACGTCCACTTTCTCTCCAGAATATATCAAGAAAGAATGGGCACGGAGCTCGTCAAGTTTGTCGAGCGCGACCGATCGGCTCGCAAGTCCCGAAAGACATTGCAGAAGAAGCGAGTACAGTGAAGAGAGTGGGAGTGTATGTGTGATGAGTGTGCCCCACCCAGACTAGCTAGCAGCAGATGATAGGCCTTCGCATGGCTAAGAGCTACTGATGTTTCTGTGATTGGTTAGACAAGTGTCTGCAACTCCGTATGGCAGTTCTTTTCTCGCTAGGCTGCGGCAGAAGTGTTTGCATCAGCCTGTGCCTGCCGAACTCAATCAGATTTAGTTTTCACGCGTCATTTCCCAAGAATTTAGTCTGCCACATCGTGCTAGCCCGAGCCACTGAATGCTACCTTTCTTGTACATAGTTATTCTGAATTTCACAGACAAATATAAGATTTCCCTCACAAACTGGTCACCGTAGAATACTAGTTGTAACCCTGAGCTAACTAGCCTGCAATATTACTTCCTTCTTAGTGTTTGTCACATTTTGTATGCAGTAATTTCTTTTCAAATTGTTTTTAACAAGTAGGCTGTTAGCCTGGATATCTGCATGCATGGTATACTCACCTGGATATCTGCATGCATGGTATACTCACCTGAAGTGTATCTTGTCATATTCTGCAAGGAACTGGTTCTAAAAAATTAATGATCTTTAAAAGTGTTCATTCAGTATAGAGTACACGCATGAAACAACAAACTTACAACGGAAATGCGTGGTGCTCTGTAACTCGTGTAAGTCAGTTTGCATGAACATTGAGCATTCTCCCAAGCCCAGTGGAAGCGTGTTTGCAGCAAGAGACATTTTCTTGGTGTGTGTGCGTGCGTGTGTGTGTGTGTGTGTGGGGGGGGGGGGGGGTATGTGTGTGTATTATAATATTATAGGTGCGTCCGTTCGTGCACATGACTGAGTGCGCTTGTGTGTGGGAGTACGTTGTTTTCCTATAACTGGGTGCGATATTCTACTTGAAGAGCGTGTGTGTGTGTGGGGGGGGGGGGGGGGTCCAGCTTTGCCTTTCAAAACTGTGCATGTGCGTTAGTTGGTTGATGTTGACCGATTCCAGCTGATCGTTCTGTCCGTCACGGACTCACGGTTTCCTTCCCAACTAATATTAACTTTGCTGATTTTCTGTGCTGCTTGTGACCACGGTGACAGTAATACTATCACCATGCGAGCTACACAAATTCATTCTAACGTTACAGTATGTAGCAAGACTACAATAGTCATTATATTATTAGTAAAGACAAGTCTAGTCCAATGCAATGTTTATCACAGGTAGATCTACTGCCAGTACTCTGGTACTGGTCTGGGGCTGCACTGCATGCAAAGCTTAGGCTTGGCATTGACCCGTGTTGACTGCACTGACATACCGGATGGACTGCACGTGATCAACCATGCCATGGTCTTGACAGTAAAACTGTAGTACGAAAGTTAGACTGCTCGAAAAAGTGGCATTCACATTGATCTGGACTGTCGACATGTCCTTCTCGAAGGCTTCAGTCTTCTATCACAGAAGTCATCACTTGTGCTACTTGTAGTGGTTCACTCAGCTCTGCTCTGTTCACAAAGTACTGAGCTCTGGACGGATAGTCAGCAGGATTCGTTCCAATAAATACTGTGACTTTAGCGCTCACAAGTCAGTCGCAAACATTCTCTTGATTTCATCAGCGAGCATTTTCTCGAGTTTACAAGCAGAGATCTTGTGTCGCTAGCAGCAGAAAGATGGCAACTTCGACTCTTCCCGGCACCGAGGTGGAAATCTCAAAGGTTTGTCTCGGCTGCTGGCAATTCGGCGGTACGCAAGATGCCCCTGATGCCACATGGGGCTCTATGGACCAAAAAGTAAGATTCGATTTGATTTTTAGAGCCTTTTCGGCATTGATCACCATGATCACATTCAGAGCTCATCATGAAGCCATGTAGATCTACGATAAAGCACTTGACTTGCATGCAGCTGATTCTCGAGCATGAACCTGTGGAAATCGGTGCTAGCAAACGAGCGATTTCAACGCTATTTCACTCCGGAGTTTCACACTAATTTTATTTACAGTCAAACCTGTGACTAACGACCACCCCTTGGGGCCAGAGAATGCGGTCTTTAGTTGCAGGTGGTCCTTAGTTAGAAGTTTGGGTAAACCCCTACTTTAGCGCCCCCCATATAATTATGGCACTAAGCACAACACTGATATACATTGTACAGTGTAGTCATTTTAGTGCTGAAATCACCTGAATACTTTTTTTTTGGAATACTGCATTTTTTAGTACAAGACTTCCGATGTCTTGTACTAAAAACGACCTGGGGGCGCTAAAGTACAGGTTTACCGAAGTTTGCACCTCACAACCATAATGTGAATGTGAGACCGTCCGTGCCTGGCGCAGTGGTCGGTTGTACCAGGCTGCTCGCTAGTCACAGTGGTCTTTAATTACAGGTTTTCTGTACAGTGAACCTGTCTAAGGCGACCACTCAAGGGACGAGAAAAAGTGGTCGCCGTGGCCAGGTGGTCTTCTTATCCAGGTTCAGTGGGTCACGTGACCATATCCACATGTGATACCGTATTTTTCCGGTTATAAGTCGACCTTTCACGACTGAAAATAGCAGGAGAAAAGGTGGGGGTCGACTTACAACCGGGATTCGACTTATAACCGGGAATTATCGGTATCTTCCAAAAAAGACCTGCTCTGAATACACGAGTGCACCATGTGTATGCATTTTTGCCAAGTTTGTTTGCCTTTTTCAAGGATTGGGATGTTTCAGAATCCAATGAGGAGTGTTTATGTGATTTGTTCATGTGTTAGTAGCAGGGAGCGGTTAGCAGTGCTTCGTTGGGCAAACACTTTAAAAACATGCCGTATTTTACCGGTTATAAGTCGACCCCGGTTATAAGTCGACCCCGGTTATAAGTCGACCCCGGTTATAAGTCGACCCCGGTTATAAGTCGACCCCGGTTATAAGTCGACCCCGGTTATAAGTCGACCCCGGTTATAAGTCGACCCCCGTATCTGGAGGTCTCAATTCTGCGTTTTAAAGTTATCACCCAACGAAGCATTACTAACCAATCCCTGCTACTAACACATCAATAAATCATGCAAACATTCCTTATTGGAGGTTATAACATCCCAATCCTTGAGAAGGCCAATAAACTGGAAAAAATGTGTACACATAGTGCACTCGTGCATGCAGTGCAGGTCATTTTTTTGTAAGATTCTGATAGTTCCCGGTTATAAGTCGAATCCCGGTTGTAAGTCGACCCCCACCCTTTCTCCTTCTATTTTTAGTCGTAAAAGGTCGACTTACAACCGGGAAAATACTGTAATTAAGACTTCCGGATACGGGGGGTCGACCTATAACCGGGGTCGACTTATAACCGGTAAAATACGGTACATCATTTTGATCAGTGTATCACAGTGCACACACCTATGCTACTCTAGCACGATTCATATGCCTGGGGTCCTCAGTCAGACCTGTCAAGTGTCGTGCATGCACCATGCACATCTATACTTCCTGCACTGATGTGTAGATCTACCATGCCTGGTGCACCATGCAATGCGTACATTTACATATACCAGCACTGTGCAACGAGGTCGCGGGTGGGTGGTCGTCGGTTGCGTTGAGCGAGTGGTCGCCTTATCCGAGCTGTTTTGAATGTGAATGCGTCCGTGACAAGGAAAAGTGGTCACCATGGTCGAGTGGTGGCCATATCCGAGTGGTCGCCATTACAGGTTTTACTGTCTTGTAAACCGTGTTTTTGTGATTGTTTTCATGTTGGACTTATAGAGAAGCTGTGGACGTTCACGTCTGAAGGCGTTTGGAAAAAGAAACGGATTCCGCTCATTTTGTTCGGGAAATTTAGCCACCCATCACGGGCTTTACAACATAATTAGAATCGAGAAAGGACCAAGGAACTACAAGTTTTTAAATAACCGACGAGGAGACAACAGTCGTAAAATAGCAATGAAAAATATCAATTGTGCACTCATAACCCATAATTGTTTCATTTTAATTGTTTATACATGGTTATGAGTGCACAATTGATATTTTCCAGAACTACAAGTTACGCTACATTAAATGTCCACTAACACCACCACCATAATTATTAGAAAGGGCACGTATACGGTACAGCATGGGTTACGTCACTAGACTCCCGTCGGAGGGAGCGCGACGTCCATTCTGTCTAGTGCGGCTCGCAGCCATCCCATTATAAATCCGTATTAACTTTGGAAACTCCCACCGATTTACGAGCGGCAGCTGCGCCTTGATCCTTGAGGTTGGCGACGGCCCTGCGTATGGGAGTCACTCAGTCTGACGAGGTCTCGCGTGAACTGAAGATGATTTTGAAAACAGTTATACCGAAAAGAAGTGTTCTGGTTGTGGACGTGTTCATCATTTCGAAGAGGGATCTGTCAAACAAGGCTCATTATAAAAGGTTGTGTTGTCTCTTCTTTTTTTTCCTATCAGGCAGCTAACGATATTGTCGCCAGAGCCATAGATGACGGTGTGACAATATTCGACACCGCTGAGGTACGTGTGTGTGTGTGTGTGTGTGTGTGTGTGTGGGTGGGTGTGTGTCAATTCATCAGCCTTGCAAGCTGTTGAATGGTGTAATCCCAGCACAAGTTGCTATGTCTAAATATAGCTGTTCGCTATCATCGCTTCCGCGATGGGCATGTCTGAGGTGTGTGTGTGTGCGTGTGTGTGTGTGTGTGTGTGTGTGTGTGTGTGTAACCAGCATTGAAAATAGATTCTCCAGTTTAGTGATTTGTTGCCGCGTGACCGCCAACTGCCATCTTCTCAGATTTGTGTTGGGTTTCAGTTTCCGTTATGGCAACAAAGAATTGGATTGAGTTTTTTTCTTTCTTCAGATTCTTGGCGTTTTGTTCACTTTTTTGGTATTGAGATTTTACATTAGTTTGTTCAAGGGCATGTTCTCGCCGAAGAGTGACTAGAGACATTTGAAAAAAGATAGTGCCTATACTGTAAGTCAGCAAATATTCGGCGCTTATTAATTTTCGGCTATTTTCGGCCTGGTCATGTTTGGCCGAATATTTGTTGCGGCCGAAATTTTGTTTTGCAAGGTTCAGTGTGTCAGTATTATACAGGCGGCAGCAGTACAGGCCGAAAATGTGATGCGGCCGAAATGTGTTTTATCCCTTGGAGGCCGAAATTTGAATGTGCCGAAACTTTGTACACTTACAGTAGGCTCCAAATGTTGTTAGAGCTGAGGACTAAAAGTGTAGCGAGACATGCATAGTTCACTCTGCCGACCTGAGGTCTCCGGATCATAGTGTACTGGATGCACTGTAGACGTATCAACATAGAATGTTGAAGTGTGTGTGTGTGTGTGTGTGTGTGTGTGTGTTTGTGTGTGTGTGTGTGTGTGTGTGCGTGTGTGTGTGTGTGTGTGTGTGTGTACACAGGGATACGGCAACCACCAGTCTGAAGCAGTCCTGGCAGAGGCACTCGGCTCTCGACGCCGATCTCAGGGTCTGCAGATCGCCAGCAAGTTTGGCCGCTTCAGCGCACAGGGCCCGCACAAATTCACCGATGTCGACATTGAGCAGGTTAGCACGCTTTCCTTTTCATCTACGAACACTGAATTCTGAGATGTGATGATTGGGAGGGAACAGGCTTTGGCTAAGAGTGCGATCCCACTGTATTATTGACCGGTGAATGTCTATGAGAGGGGTTAGGGTGGGGTGTTAAAGATGAGGTGAGAGTGTATTCGCACGCGCGTGTGTGTGTGTGTGTGTGTGGGTTGGGGGGGGGGGGGGGGGGTGTAAGAGTGCAATGCCATGGGAGTATCGACTCGTGAATGTCTTGGAAAGAGGTCGGGGTGGGGTGTTGGACACGAGTAGAGAGTGTCTGGTCTGTGTGTGTGTGGGGGGGGGGGGGGGGGGGGGAGTAAGAGCAAATCATTGTTCACCACTTACCCATGCATGCGTGTACATATATGTCCCCGGCATGAACTTTCTTTTCCATGTCCCTTTTGTCTTTTTTTTTGCAGTCACTCGAAGCCAGTCTCCGTGCTCTAAAGACCGACTACATAGACCTTTACCAGGTGAGAATATGAGAAGTACAGATACGGTGGTCCCTCTATAATCCGGCACTATTTGTGCTATGGAAGCTCTGCTGGATTAGGGAGGGTGCTGGATTAGAAAATCTGATTTACTGCTGCAATGTGCATGAAACTTGGATGTTGAGCCAATAATGACGGCTCATCAGGTGTGCAATTTGAAACTCGGATGTTGAGCCAATAATGACGGCTCATCAGGTGTGCAATTTGAAACTCGGATGTTGAGCCAATAAATGTGCATGAATGGAACATTTTGGTTGCTCAAAATAATGCTGATTTATAGAGGATGCTGATGTATAAAGTGCTGGATTAAAGAGGGGACGACTGTACTATATTGATGGATGGTGGGACTACTCCGATTTCAGAAATATTGGGTTGAGGGCACAATACCAGGTTACGTGAACCGTGGTCTTAGGCACAGAGGATCATTTCCCTAATGGGTGATGTGTGTCGGTGTCAGTGCGGCTATTGAAATTTTAGGTTTGAAGAGATGCCACGAAAATTGTGAAATTGTAGAAGTCGTTTGCCTCATTTACAAACTGCCTAATTTCGAACCTGCTCCAGAGAGCTGCCTGTAAAATGTATCGCATGAAACGGTCTTTCAATTTTTATGTCTTTCTGATAATTAGGTCCACTGGCCAGTTAACATGCTCTCCGCAGAGATCACAGTCAAGGCACTGGAGCGTGCTAAGGCGCAGGGGAAGATCCGCAACTACGGCGTGTCCAACTTCGGTCCTCAGAACCTCAAGGACTTTGTGGCGGCTGGCGGACGTCCCGTGACGAACCAGGTAAGAGAGAACTGCTGCTGCTTGCATACTGCATGATTTGGCTGTGTTGCATATATCAAGGTTCATGTTCACGTGCATTGGGAGATCATGAACTCACCCTCATACATCGGTCATCCGGAGCCCGAAGCTACGGGCACTTCGGTCTGCCGGCGGGCACCTTTGGGCGAGTTTCAGTGGAAATACTACTGCTGTTTTGTCAGTTATTGTTGAAATAGTGACGTCATATGCCATATCTATGGCCTTTCCCCATCAAAATGTGTTTGCAACTCGGATGGTGAGCCAATTAAATTATTGTGAAAAGAAGAAGATGTCAGGTCGCCGAATGTCTCAGTACTCCTTGTCAGGTTTGTGCCATTTTGTCGCACTCGCTGACTGTATAACGTCTGGTTACGTTGGTGGACAGTTAGTCATAACACGTAACATTTTGTCCTTCGTCTTTTCAAAATGTGTTTGATTCGGAGTTACGGACAATGCAAAGTAACAATACCACACTGCTCTAACGTCTTGCTTCTTGCTCAGGTGCCCTACAACTTGCTGATGCGCGCCGTGGAGTGCGACATCATACCGGCATGCCGCGAGAACAACGTCGCAATCCTGGCCTACTCGCCGCTGCAGCAGGGTCTGCTGACCGGCAAGTTTCACAAGCCAGAGGATGTACCGGAGGGACGCCGCAGAACCAGGCACTTTGCCGGAACCAGGTCAGTGTTTAGTCTTCATGTCATGTGTGTATGCACATAATTATACGAGCCTCTAGATCCGAAAAGGGGGCTTATGTCATTTTTGAGCATTTTGAGTTGTCTATACCATGGCATTCCTGTACCCAAGCAGATCACTCTATAAAAAACCTAGGTGCACAATCTTTATCTTTCACCGAGTTATGGGTGTTTCAATGGGCATTTATACATTTATACGGAAAACTCAACCTTCAAATGTATTTTTCTCAATACTGCGCCAAACGACATAAGCCCCCTTTTCGGATCTAGAGATAACGGTATTCTTGCGAAATGACCCTAACCGCTTTAGGAGCTGCATCTCCGCCTTGATCCTTGGGGCTGGTGGCTTTCCTACGGATGCAGATGAGAGAAATGAACATGATTTTGCAATAACCATTTGCACTTACTATGAGACCTCCCTTTAGCCATGATAACATTTTGTACAGCAATGTTTAGTCCGTACCTAAACGTAACTTTTCCCCCGCTAATTTATATGGGTTGAGCATCGCTAACCTTTCATGAAGGCTCTGACTCTAGTTCTGGTGTAAAGAAATAACAAAATACGAAAAGTATTCCATTGCTTTTCTCTCAACTTACCTCCCATTTCATCATCTGTTCTGTCCAGCACTTCACTATCACGCCATGGCCAGGCGGGCTTTGAGAAGCTGACGTTTGACTCCATCGCCGCTGTACGTGAGTACACGGCAGCAAACCTCAGCTGCTCCATGGCGACCGCGTCCCTCTCCTGGATTGCCGGCCAGAGCCAGGTTGCGGCGTGCATTGTCGGAGCACGCACGCCGGAGCAAGTGTCGCAGAATGCCAAGCTGGCCACCCTAACTGAGGTAAGACCCCTAGTAGTCTCCTACATACAGTGAAATCTGTCAAGGCGACCACTCTGATAAGGCGACCACCTGCCCCAGGAGACCACTGCTACCAGGACCAAGGGATGCTATTTCCAGTCAAAAGACCCTAGATAAGGAGACCACCTGGCAACAGAGACCACATTTCGAAGGTCCCTTGAGCGGGGGTTAGGGTTAGGGTTAGGGTTAGGGTTAGGGTTGAGCGGTTAGACAGGTTTCACTGCAGTTGATACGATCGCTATAGCAACGGTGTTCTGCCAATGGATAAGGTGTTGCGGACATCTTGACGATTTTTCGGATAGGAACTTATAAGTTTTCAATTTCAAGAAACATCAACGTTCACATTGAAATGCGGGCTTTGATGTTTCGTGCTAGTGCAATCTTCGCTGGGCTGATTCACCGCTGTCCAGACCATACCAGAAGTCTAACAACCTTTCAGAGGGTCTGTCGTAAATTTGCAAGCTCAACCAGGTCTATTTTCAAATGATTGGCGAATTTACGCAAAACCACCATAGAGCTGTTACACATCTTGGCCATTTGACTGCGTTTGTGTAGATAGTGTACATGACATGCGGACAGTAGAACCAACATTGCTGACCAGATCATATGACCCATAGACGCAGGGATTCACTAGTGTTGGAACCAACATGGCTGTCATGTATAGTCATGTGATAGATCTGCAACAGATCTCGTAGAGTAATAGAGCGGTTTCACGCCTATCACACCACCATACGAGGCAGCCATGCCGATCTAACTCTAGTAAACTCTAGCATATACTGGTCACATAATGTCAGCCAAGTTGCTTCCACTGTCCACAAGCCATGACCACATTCTACACATTATTATTATTATAGACAACAACACCTCATGGCATGAGAAGAAAATCAGCCAGTACGGGAGATGTGGGTGTTAACCAACCATGGTGAATAAAAGAAGAAAAGTAATGGTCAAGACGGAGAAGCATGGGAGGGACAGGTGATGGTGAATCTAGTGAGCAGATTTAAATGCGTCCAGGGTACTGGCATTGCGCGTAGTAGCGGGCAGCGCAAGCCAAGCAGAGTAAGCAACAAAGAGTGGAGAGCGTACAAGGGAGGACGTTTTAGCCAAGGGGAGGGCAACAGAGCATCTTGTCTGGGAGCCATCTGTGATTCGGAACCAGTTATACACGTTAAGATGAGGAGGATGTAGAGCTAGTTTAAATTTGTGAGCAAAAGTGCAAATTAATTTTTGACGGTGGGTCGACAGTGGGCAAGCATTTGCAAGGACATACAGGGAAGCAGAAGAGTAGAGAGGGGGTAGACTAAACAGGATACGAAGAAGTTTTCTATGGTGGATTTCGAGACGCTCAGCGAGAACCGAGGACAAGCCACACCAGCTAACAGCAGCGTACATGAAAAGAGGCAGGATGTACAGTTTGTAAAACAAAATTTTACATTTGAAAGGAAGATGGAAACAATGGGGACGTATAACACCTAGAGCAGAGCTTGAACGGCTGCAAAGAGCATCAATAT
The DNA here is from genome assembly GCF_964019385.1 of Sycon ciliatum. Taxonomy (NCBI): domain Eukaryota; kingdom Metazoa; phylum Porifera; class Calcarea; order Leucosolenida; family Sycettidae; genus Sycon; species Sycon ciliatum. Next base: position 4,855,542 of record NC_088652.1, on the reverse strand, counting down.
GGAAAGACCAAGAGAGACGATCATCAAGCATTATTCCCAGGTGTTTATGGTTGGAAACAACCTTTATAGGTTCTGGGAAATCAGGATGGTGTAAAAGTGACATGGATGAGATTGGGGGAAGGAACATTATTTCGGTTTTAGTCAGGTTGGGTCTAAGTCGCCATGTTTGCATCCAGCGTAGGACACTGCATATCTGAGCCGACACTCGAGGTACAAGAGCCGCTGAGGACGAGGATGCTGACAGTAGGGTTGTATCATCAGCAAATAACGAGACACCTGGGTCTAAGTAGTGGTTGCGACTTCGGCGATAATTTGTAAGAAAGGGTTTGCTCCCCACTGCTTCCCCGAAACACTGTGTATTGAGCAGGGAGTGGTGCTTTCTTGCAGGTTTGCCGAGTCGAAGGTTCGATGGACATCTCGTGTGCTCTGGATGGCAGTCGTGAGTCAGTCAAGTGTCAAGTAAAGTCGGCGGAATAGCGCGAGCTCCGGTGTGGGGAGCAAACCCTTTCTTACCTGGGTCTATAGAGGGTAAATCATTTACGTATGCTACGAACAAAAGAGGTCCAAGTATGGAGCCTTGGGGAACTCCAGAAGACACTGGTAGAGGATCAGAGTTGATGGAGAGGGCAGAAACAAACTGTGATCGGCTACTCAGATAGGACTCCAGCCAGGACAGAGCAGGGCCAGACACACCAAAGACAATATGTAGCTTGGCAAGGAGGCCACGATGCCAGACAGTATCAAAGGCCTTTGCCAAGTCAAAGAAACAGAGAGCAATATGGTGTCGAGCATCACGAAGGGTGGCAATGTCTTGTACTAGACGAGCTAGTTGGTCAGAGGTTGAGTCGTTGCGCCGAAAGCCAGATTGGGAAGGGCTAAGGCATGGTGAAATGTGGCAATACAACTGGTCGTAAAATACCTTTTCACATACTTTTGAAAGGGAGCAGAGAAGAGATATTGGACGATAGTTTGAGGCTTGTGATCGGGAGCCTTTACACTTGTAGATGGGCGTGACCTTAGCGATCTTCCAACGATCAGGAAATACGCCGGAGGAGTAGGAAAGGTTGAATATAAGGCACAGTGGGTACGCCAGAGATGGAGCCAGAAATTTGAGAACTTCATTTGGTAGGGCATCAGGACCAGGGCTTTTGTTGCTTTTTAGTCTTTTTAGGTAGCTGCGAACAGATGATGTGGTGGTATGTATAGAGCGCAGATCAGAAGACACAGTCACAGAACGTTGCAGAGGTGGTATTGGAGAGGAATGGTCGTCTGGAATACCAGCTGATGTGAATTGCGTATTGAGAGTATTAGCTATAGACTTGGGGTCAGTCACCATCGAACCATTGGAAGCTAATAACGGTGGTATGTCTTGACGTGTACTAGTTGTCCTTTGAGTGCGAACAAAGGTATACAGGTTAGGCCTGGAAGAGGGGTGAGATAGGGTGGTAGTGAGCGAACGTAAATATGCTCAATACTTAGAACGTGACAATGACTTCACCAGATTGCGCTGTTTTTTGTATAAAGAAATATTAGCATAGGTGGAGTACTTCTTACTTAAGCTGTAGTAGTCATATTTGAGTTTAATTGCACCTTGGAGATCTTTGTCGAGCCAAGGGATCTTGGGGTTACGGCTGGACTGACGAGGGTGGTGGCTGCCATGTTTGGGTGTAGCGGGTCTTGCTCCGTATTGTGGCACATAGAAGGAGAGCACGTCATCAAGAACTGTGGTGAACTTCTCCACAGCTTCATCAACAGTAGTGGCGGTGAATAAAAGATGCCAGTCACAGGCAAAAAGTGCAGAGTTGATCATTGACCAAGTGGAGGGTGTAACCTTGCGGAAGGCATGTCGCGGAGGGGTAGGAGTCTGAGAGCAGTTGTAAGAGGTGTTAGCAGTGGCAATGTTGTAGGCTAGCGTTGTAATGACATATTATATTATTTCATCACATGACAAACATGTGAAACAACTCTATTCTTTAGAACCTGGTCGCTGCACTGTAAACTTGTCAATGTTCAGAACACTTTAGTACGACAGGGGCGTCCGTATAATATTTTTGGGGGTATGATCAACCATGTGAAGTGCTGGTGGTGGTGGGGGGGGGGGGGGGTCTTTTGAAAAATTGGGAAATTTTAAGTCCAAATTCATGCAGTTTTATTGATTCACGATGTGGCTGGGGTGAAAAAAAGTGATACATTCAGTACCGTAGTGACCGTAGCGTGTCCGGTGCACCTGCTATAATGATCCTTGAAAAAAAAAGATTGGCTGGAGAACCCGGGTATCGATCCCGGTACCTCTCGCACCTGCTAAAATGATCCTTGAAAAAAAAAGATTGGCTGGAGAACCCGGGTATCGATCCCGGTACCTCTCGCACCTGCTATAATGATCCTTTAAAAAAAAAAGATTGGCTGGAGAACCCGGGTATCGATCCCGGTACCTCTCGCATGCTAAGCGAGCGCTCTACCATGTGAGCTAGTCCCCCTCCACTTGTTTCTGTCTTCAGTTGCTACTCATTGGTCCTGACTTTGTTGAAGCACAAGTGTATCCATTGAAGCTTGACCTGTGTCTGTGCTGTTGGGCTTGCTGCTTGTTTCTAGGAGCAACTTGCAAAGATGTCCGCCATGACAGACGAGCTGAAGACGGCGATGGGAAACAACGCTGACATGTGGGCGGCCGAGTCCCGAATGGCGTAAACTGCTCTGTGTGCGTGTGCCTTGTCCCCATGAGTTAATGCAGCCTGCGTAATGTCCACGTTGCAGCTGGGGACAACATACTGTTGCGTGATGAAGAACTATGTGATCAAGTGTAACAATGATCGTGGCAGCCATTTTCATTCACTGAGTACATCTTCACCGTTTCTTGGAGTTTTTGTTTGTTTTCTCATTGACATCATTTCCCCCTAACCTGGATGTGCAAACTTTACTTTACTATACTGTTAGGTAGCAAGCCTCCCTTTGAGACAGAGCAGGTCTCTGAATGATAATATTCCGAATTGGCTAATGGCCTCCTTAATTTTGCACAGCTGTGACAGCAATGAGGGGTCGGGGGACAACTTGCAATGTCAATGATCTCCTGTGCCAAAGAACGCGGGGGGGGGGGGGGGGGGGGGGAGTGAATTATGTAGCCTGGCATATTCCTGTGCATTACACTGTTCATCTTCCTGGCCATCCTTTGCAAGTCAATAACTGGCAAGTGGTCCATGACAGTATGAATGCACTTGGTTTGCATGCGGCCCTACACGATTTGGTTCGTTATAAACGAAAATTGTTCGCTATTATAAAAGGGTCAATTTTGCATGGGCTCAAACAGGGACATGGACAAGGGTTCGCTATATCACGAAATTCGCTACATGTATATGCGAGTTCGTTATAAGTGGAGTCGACTGTACTGGGACGGGGAGTGGGAGAGTGGAGACTTTGCCCATACATGTTCCTCACGTGTAGCCATTTTGTTGGAATACAATAATCATGTGACTAAGTGTAGATGAATTTTACTCTTGATATCTCAGCTCATAGATTTTGTGTTGGTAGGGGTAGACCCTTCATCATGATCCTACGGGTATGGTGAAATCCATCCACTGGCTGAAGTACTGAAGTGGGCTGCCAAAATACTAGTGGATTATGGTCACATGATTCGTACAGGATCTAGGAGCAGATCTACTCCACACGAAAACAATGCACAAAACAGTCGAGTACTCAATGCTGCTAGAGCCGGTATGCGGAGTGACCACTTGAGCCCACGTAGTGCTAGCCCCCGGCTCTGACAGATGCTGAGTACTTCAGTTCTGGGTTGTCACAACACACGTAGATCTACACTGCGAAATTTAATGATTTGAAAAACAACACCTGAAAGACTCGAAAAGACATCCAAGCATGCAATGATATGATGCATGCATCGCATGCCATCTCTGTAAACACAAGAATGGAGGGCGATTGCGGGAATTAATTTGTTTCCTAAAGAAGTCTTTAGTTTCGGACAACGGACAACTACATGATCCTAGTGCATGTAGTCTTGTAGGTCGTTAGCGAGCTGCTTTTCCAGAACACCGGCGGAGACTACTACTCGTAACGGGCAGGATGCTCCTCTGTCCGAACCAACACAAGAATCAGATTCGATATCTTCTCTGCGTGATTTTGCTTACGGCTGCAGTAAATCTAGTGTTGGACGCGCGATTGAAATTTATTCCGACATGGGAGAATCGCACGGAGCCTGGCGTGGACAGGGAACCGAGAGCAGATGCAGGTCACCTGTCAACAGCGTTTCACCAACTGGAGGAGCAGCTGAAAGAGTCACTCGACATGAACACGAAAATCTGCTATGATTTCCGCAGTCCGGAGTACAAAACAATAAAATACGTTGCGTCCATGGACAAGGGTGGAGCGCTGGCCAAAACAGAAATAAAATTCAAGTTCAAGACCAGCAAGGAATCGCTGGTGCTGGCTGCGGAGGTGAATCGCCGTCCGAGCGTCAACACGCGTAAAGACCATCTGATAGTGTTGTTGCTAGGGCGGCGCGTCTACCTGCTTGCTGATGCCGGGCAAACCCCGGTGTCAGTGTTCGTGGAGCGGTCAGCGGGGTTCAGTGACAACCAATGGCACACGGTGAGCATCACTAAAGATGATTACTTTCTGCGAGCGGCGGTGGATTTGGACGTCGGCGATACCGCACATGCGTGTCAGAAGCCGCTGAAAAGTGCCGACGATGTACCGACCAGCTATGAGCTGTGCAACACCACTCACCTGCGCAAGGGAAGCATCGAAATCAACACGAACAGCGGACTGCACCTGCTGAGCGTCGAGGCGCCAATACTGGACGATGTCAAGGCCATTGCCAGGAGGACTCTGGGTCTGGGTGCGGGCGTGCAGCAGGTCGAGAAAGGTGGCGGGTGCGTGAAGGACGTCATCATACGAGGACGGCGCTACTTTTCCAGCGAGCTCGTGCACATGATACGCAGGGCGCCGGGCGCCGAACCTGCTCGCATCGCGCAGGAGTCCAACGCGACGTTAGACGTGTCGGTGGAGAACTCCTCGCGCCCAATCATGGTCTCGGGTCAGACGTTCGCCGAGTTCCGCGCCGAGGGCAATGCATCGCTCGTGCCGTATTTGTCGTTGCACCGCGCACCGATCGTGACGGGCATCTCGGAGAACCATTACAGGGAAGCGATAGACATGATCGCGTCCAGTCATCACCACATGGCCAAGAAGATTATACTTGTGTACAATCTTGGCCTGAGTCTTCACTCCGTTTTGCAGGTATGTGCTCGGATAGGACATGTAGAGTGCTGCTCAATGAAAACCAGTCGAGTTTCTCAAGTACTCGCCGGACGCTGCGCAGCCCTAGACCTACGAACACTGGGCTTCAAAAGGGTGCAAGGCGCACACTCGAGTGACACGACTGGATTTCATTGAGCAGCACTTTTCACGCATATTCTCTACAACCTCTCTACATGCTCTCACATGCTTTAGCTGTAGTCTTCGCCATCTAGGTTGCTATTGTTTCCTTTGACACGGCTACAAGGGGAAAGCCCGTGGGTTCACTTGACGTGGCTCCCGGCCATGTAGATTCTGCAGGCTAGCCATCGGCGCATGGTAGCAAAACACTGTTTTGAGGTCGAAAACTGTAGGAATTACAGTAAAACCTGTGTTTGCTGGACCCGGTACCAATCATAGTCCTGTATGGACCGGACAAATGTTCAGGCACCAAAGTGCTGTGGAGCGAGCATGCATCCCTGGATCAAGCGGAATCCTGTCATATCAGGACAGTTTCCACTGCACCAAGGGGGTCGGTCCGTTTCGGGCAGGTTTTAATGTACCTGTTTTCCTTTGGCCGAGTCTCACACGATCCGTGAAAAAAAATTCTTTTTTTCTCCGGCATGTCATGAACAAGTCGGTCTACGTCCCTGGCCTGTCACCGTTGATAGCCTGTGCAATATTGTAATGCGGCAGTGTGCTTGTCCTTGTCGTGTTTCTTGCCTACTGTTTCTGTGATGTTCCGAAGTGGTGTTGTGCTCGTGGCGCTGCTCAGTTACTGCCGCTGATACCGTTTTGTTGCCCGTAGACCTCTGCACCCACTGTGTACTGCGTACCGGTATTTTGTGTCTCAACGATGCGGTGGCTCTTGCGTGCTCGTAAAAGTAGGGGCGTCGGACACGGTACGGTCACTACTAGTGGTGTGCACGGGTAGTCGGGTACCCGTGCTACCCGTGAGGACCTCGGGTAGACGGGTACCGAATAGTACCCGAAAACCCGCAGTCGCATATGACATCATGTACAGTGCACATGTACAAATAATTCACGCATGTCTACCCAGTGCGCAAGGGAAGGGGCCGGTGTGCATTGTGGTCTTACCATGGAAACATTACCCGATCGGGTACCCGTGCTACCCGTGGAAAACTACCCGGACCCGATACCCGAAGAAAATGCTACCCGACTCAGCCCTAGTCACTACGGTATTGACTGTACCTCACTTGTCCCCAGGTACCCCGTGCACTTGACGTGCAGTCCCTGCTCGCTGCTGCACGCGATCGATTTTTATGGCGCTCGCTTGTTCATACTGGCTCTATGATGCCCCGACGGCCTTAAGGCTATGGGCTTGTGATGATGATGATGATGACCCCGTGAATCAATATGATGCACTGATCTGGGCTCTAAATTTCCCAAATATTCGACTCAGCCACCACTCCCACACGAGTAAATTGTACTTCAGATGGCTTACCGTACCTTACTAAAATACCTTCCGATGCCCCTGCTAAGGATACTTTGATTTGACCGGACGAGACCACACGACGCTTGCAGTTCACCAGCCACACTCCACGATAGCAAGATAGCTCTGACGACTTTCCGTCATCTCGTGGAATGGAACAAGATTTTTCAGGAGTAACACTACTTGCTATCATGGAGAACCGGCTGGTGAACTGTTGGTGCTGTCCTCTGCAGACGTCGTGTAGTCTCGTCGAGTGAAATGAAAACCTATAATAATACAGTGAAACCTGTCTAAGACGACCGCTCAAGGGACCTTCAAAATCTGGTCTCTGTTACCAGGTGGTCTCCTTATCCAGGGTCATTCGACTGGAAATCGCATCCCTAGTTCCAGTGGTCTTCTGGGACAGGTGGTCGCCTTGACAGGTTTTCCTGTACTATGAATTGACGCACCGAATGAAGATGGCAATAACGAATTACGGCTCTTTATGTGTCCAACTGCACAGTTGAAAACGCTGTGCTGGGTGAAGCTGCGCAACATCGACCTGAGCTTGTACCCACCGCATGTACGGTGGCTGAAGGCATGTGCTTGGAAACCGCTGATCATTCAGGTAAGGCTGATTATCACGTGTTACGTGTCACATGACACTCATGTAACCTTGGCGACTGACTATACACTAGAGAGACAGCCAGCCAACAAGAGTCTGTTGGCCAGTACTGTAATTTCACAAATTTTGGGTATACTTTTATTTCCGGCACTTTCGGTGCATCTGTTTCGTACCTAAGATTTCAATACACCAAACAAACACTAACACACATAATCCAATAGGGAAATGCTTCTCTGTACCTAACATTTCCATTCACATAACCTGGTCTTTTGCCCTCGTACCGAAAATATTGAAATATTGACCACCGAAATTTTGTGAAACTAGAGTATTTCCTAAACCCGGAATGCTGCATGAAACCAAGAGTGTGCAGCTGGGATGGGTTTTTTTCACGATGGGATTTCGGGATTACCGCATTCTAGTGATGTGCATAAAAGCAGGATTCAAGCAGGTCTCCTGCTGAACAACTGCAGCTCAATTGTGCGCACTACTCCACTGCTTTGTTTGGAGAGCGAGTGACGCCGCTCGGTCATGGCCGTCAGCTTCCGCTGGCCCATGGGTAATGTCTTCTTCGCCAGGAAACAGGCAAGCTTGTGGAAGTATTTTGAGTAGTGGAGCGAAAGGCGAGGGCTTGTTTCGCATTGGTACGTTCAACGTCCGTGGACTTACTTCAAATTTCCAAAAAAATCAACTTATTTCAGACCTCAATAAATACAGAGTTGGACTCTGCTGTCTTCAGGAGACTAAAATCTCCGAAGGCTACGATGTAAATATTGACAACTACCGTCTACTGTGTCTCTCGTCGTCGTGTCGACATTATGGACTCGGATTCGTGGTGGAAAAGCAGTTACTGCACCGAATATATAGATATTGGCAGGTGTCGGACCGTATCGCCGTGCTACAGTTATGGCTCCCCGGGAGAACGCTGTGCTCATTTGTGAATGTCTACGCCCCGACGTCAACATGCGTTGCAGCAGACCATTCATGCCTAGACGAGTTCTACAACAGCTTGCTGGAAACAATTCAAAAACTAAGGTCTTCATCGCTGCTGTTCCTGATGGGAGACTTCAACGCAAAACTTGGGAAACGACCACCCAGTGACTGCCACTCCATATCCTATGCTGGTTCACACTCAAGGGGCCATCGCAACTACAGCGGCCAGACTTTGGCTGATTTCGCGTCCAGCAATTACCTATTTGCCTGTAACACGGCGTTTCAGCACCGTGCAGAACATATCACCACATGGACAGGCTGGCGCCACAACCCTAGTGGAGGTCCACCTTTACCCATTTACAACCAAATAGATTATATCCTTTGCCGTCACAGTGAAAGGATTGTGGTGACGGATGCCAGATCATACGCCGGGACAAGCTTAGAAAGCGATCACCGTCTTGTGCTGGCAAACCTCAACCTGACAAAGTTGTACAAGAAGCTCAAGAGGCCCCCAGTAGCCATATCCAGCAATTCAAAATTCAATATATCGGAATTTAGTGACCCGACCAAGAAAGCAAAGTACAGAGAGGCTATCAAAGAACATCTACAGGACCTCGGCAGAGAGCAGGAAGGTGTCAGTGCGGAGCAACATCTGCAGTATATTGTGAACGCTATGAGTGAGGCAGCAAACACATCGGTGGGCCGCGTCCCTAAAACAAACAAGACGCATAGAAATGGCTTCAGCGGGGAAATTGAAAAGCTAGCAGCAGAGAAACGCAAACTGCGTCTCGACATTACGGTGTGCAGAGATGGAACGAAGGTAAAAGAAATGAAAACACGACGCAACAGGCTGGCACACCAAATTCGCCGGGAATGCCTCAAGTTAGCATCGACTCGACTGGACGAACGTGTAGCTGAAATAGACCAAATGAAAGACGACGCAAAAATGTTCAAAGCAACACGACTACTGCGCCGACAGCAGCAGTCACCAGTTGTGGTTGAAGACTCTGATGGCAAACTCATTGCACAACCTAGTGAATCAGTCGAAGCATTAAGGCAACACTTCCGTGCTATATTCTGTGATCCTGCTCTGGAGTCATCTAGGCTCTTACGGACAGAGGAAGACCTTAAAAACCCTATAAAGCAGACAGAGGTACATGCCGCAGCTAAGCGCTTGAATAATGGCCGAGCTTCGGGACCAGATGGGATACCTGCTGAACTTATCAAATATGGAACACCAGCACTGTTCTCGAACATTGCCACAACATTCAACAATTATGCCAAAGACAAATCACTCAAGCTAGGCGATGGGCTACTGATCCCGATACCAAAGCCGGGAAAGAAAAGAGGTCCTCCTGGAAATGTAAGGCCGGTTACCCTGTTGAACACCCTACGGAAACTTCTTTCATTGGTCATCCTGACGCGGATCAAGCCAGCTATCAACGGGTACTTGTCACTGAACCAGAGCGGGTTCCGGTCAGGGAGAAGTACTGGAGACGTGGTATATAGCTATCGGTGGTTATCAGCAAGATGCCAACGGGTTGCGTCGGAGATCTCAATCTTAGGCATTGATATGTCAAAGGCATTTGACACTATATCGAGGGTCAGGCTGATCGATATACTGTCATCAGTCATTGATCATGATGAGCTGCACATAATCCGGTGCCTTCTGACAGACACCACAATAAAAGTAAAGCTGAATAACATTCTCAGCCAACCATTAGTCACACATAATGGAACCCCACAAGGTGATTCTCTATCGCCAGTCCTGTTTACTGTCTACCTCGAGGCTGCATTGAGGTTGATTGGAGAGCGACTCTCACCGCGACCAGCATTGGATATTCAGCTTCAATTGCCCAATGAAACAGCGTATGCGGATGACGTAGACTTCATCAGCACCAGCCTACAATATTTGCACGACAATCAACCCATACTATCATCCTCGTTAGCGGAATACAATTTAAAAATGAATGAAGCCAAAACCGAATATACTACAATTAAAAGAGAAAAGGACAGAGTAGATGAGCGATGGCGGAACACGGTCAAACTGGGATCGATGCTTGGAGTGGAGGAAGATATCAGTCGGAGAAAACGTCTAGCAACATGTGCCTTACATCAGCTGTGGGTGATATGGCTAAGAGGTAACCATGCCCGTGAACCCCTTCGGATTAGGTTATACAGCAGCTTTATTCTCCCAATACTTCTTTATAACTGCGGAACATGGAGCCTGACAGAGACTCAAGAAAAGAAACTTGACTCGTTCCACCGCCAGCAGTTACGGGCAGTCATAGGGGTCAAATATCCCCGTATAATACGCAATGAAGCACTGTACAAGCGCACTGGCTCCAAGCCACTCAGCAGAATCATCCAGTCTGCTAGGTGGAGAATGCTTGGCCACATGCTTCGACTAGACACCTCATCCCCGGTCCAGCAGGCTATGTCAGCATACTTTCAACCAGGAAGCTCAGGGTTCCGAGGCCGCCCGAGAACAACCCTCCCGCGATCTATCAACAACGACCTGAAAAATTCCAGATCCACAAACTCCCTCACATCACACGAGGATCTAGTTGCACTGAGGCAGCTTGCCCAGGATCGTCGAAAGTGGAAGGAACTAATGTGTGCTGTGTGTAGTGGCTGAAGTTATACAATTACACTAGATACTCTAACAATAATATCGGATACAATTACACTAGATACTCTAGATACTCTAACAATTTTATCACTAATTATGATAATAATTACCACATCAAATGCTGCAGAGACCTATCCAGAATCGGCAATATGCTGGCCCTGGCCTGGAGATCTGCAACTGCAATCGGTTTCTACTTTGCAATATTAACGGATTAGTCTCTTTGTCGATTGATGGATCAATCGGAACCAACGCATTCGTCACTCCGATTAGTAACTTCGGCTCTGCTCTGTTTTGTTTTGAACTGTATACGTATGTTTAACTCATTGTATTTCTTTGTATTCTGTATCTCGTTATCGTTATCTTTTCCTCTAGCCCTCTCGCTTAGGATGAGCTTTCTTTTTTATGGCAGCTTAAGCGAAGGCTATATACCTGCTTTATGCAGGTTGATGCCAACGCGAACAAGCAAAATAATAAATAATAATAATAATAATAAAAACTCCACTGCTTGCCGCATATCTGCACCAACTAGGATGTGATCATGGAATTTCGCCGTGACAGACATCCATGCAGAAATGTCAGAAGCTCCGGTGTGTGCGCAATCATCGAATATTGGTAGCCCAGAATTGAGTCAAATGTCAGAAGACAATACAGTAGAACTCTCTGATATGATGTACCGATGCAATGTACAGCAGAAACTTGTGTACAGTCAACTTCGCTTATAACGACACTCGGCGGGGCATCAACAAAGTGTCCTTATTCGCGAAGTGTCGTTATACCGGAAGTCTCATTATATGTATTACAGTTGGATGGAACTTTGCCCTGGGCATGGAAATTCTGTCGTTATTCGCGAATCGTCGTTATATCCGCAGTCGTTATTAGCCAAGTTCACTGTACCTAGTATCCTTAAATGTCGTGACTAGAGAAATCGGACCCGCGAGTCAAAAGGAGCGCGGCGATTCCATTTCGGATACATCATGCACGGTTCAAATGCCTGTCCGAGGGCTTCATGATCCGCCCAAGCCTTGATGCTGTTCTCTGCTGTTGTGCTTTGGTCACGACTGTACTTCCTATCCCAGCATACTTCAGTATGTATCAACACACCCGTGCTCCGGATAATGTTCCCACAAAGCGATAGTACGCTTTATCAGATTACGTAAACAGAATAGCCAACAGGAGGGTCGAAGACTGGTGTTAGGTACCTCCTCCCGGACATTCTACAATCTTTCCCAAGCTGGCCTGCCAGCACCCCGTACTCACGTTTCGTTCCGTTGGCCTGGGTAGCTTCTTGCGCACCCATATTTGCCATAGCTAACCATGGCCTTTATCTTGCATTCTCTCGCACTCTAACTCTCTCTTTTCCATAATGTAGTCGGCCTTTCTCTTCGTCTCCCATAATAAAGTTCGTTCCACCTACCCGTTGTCCGTTGTGTTTGGGAGGATAAGACCTTTCGTATCTCAACACTAGCATTAGCAGATATTTACATATTGAACTTGCTTGCTAGTGGAACTGTGCTGGATAGTTATATGCCCGTGTTGAGCTCCCTCTCATTCGTTATTCCATACTGACTTTCCTTCTGTACCTTCTGACCTTGGTGCCACCCCCTCCCCCCCCCCCCCCCCCCCCTCCTGCAACCCATGCACATTGGTATTCAATCTGAATTCCGAACGGAACGCATGCATGCTATGAGACAGTCGGAAACTATTTTCAGATGTCGAGCTGTTCTGCGTTCGTCTTCGGTCATTGACCAACTTGTTTGATCTGCCTCAGTTAATAGCTCTCTTATACGTGATGTGCTTCTGACTTGTGCCGTGCTAATAAGGTTACTGTATTTTTGTGTGTGCGTGCGTGTGCGTGCACTCGTGTGTGCCGTTGCGTGTGTGTGTGCTTGAATGTGCCTGAACGCGCAGGCTGCTCTGCAGGAGTTCAAGGCCGTCATCTACTGCGACGCGTCGACTCGCTTCAACGCTCACATGTCCTCGCTCATACCGCTGTGGCAGAGCGTCGGCATACTCTCCAGGAAAACCCTGGGACCCGCTAGCGCCTACACGCACCCGCTGACGTACCGGTCGTTCGACGTCGCTCCTAGCGACTTCCACAAAGTGTCGATGGCCGCCGCGGGGGTGTTGTTGATCACCGGTACAGCGTTCGTCAAGCAGCGTATCCTGGCACCGTGGGTGCAGTGCGCACTCCGCCAACAGTGCATAGCCCCCGGGGGTCTCGTGTACACAGATTGCGCTCGCGGCAAGAATGCGTACGACTACCGCGGCTGCCAGCGCTTCGACCAGAGCGCGCTGACTGTGCTGCTGTTTAAAGCGTTTGGCAACGAGAAGCTTGCACCGGCCATGACGCCTCTGGTTAGTAACATGACATTGACCGTCAGACATCCAACCAACCAATATCAAGTCAAAGTTTGCAAATAGACAGTATGGCCTCGCAGGCTTTTTTTGCAATCGTTAACCGCTAGTAACCCCAAGCTGTCTTGGATGATACATTAAGAATGATGATGATAGGCAGTGTTGCCCTGTGGTAGGATCGCCATGGAAACTGAAACAAAAGAAACTCCAAGCAGCTCTGGACCATAAAGGATGCTGATAGGCACAGTGTTGACCTGCGGGTTTACTGCCATGGCGACAGAAACACTTCGAACGCCAAGTTACCCTGGACAGTACATGATGGTGATAGGCGGTGCTGCGCCGTGGTATGGTCGCCGTGGCAACAGAAACACTGACGGCACCAAGCTGTCGTGGTTCGTTCAGGATACTCATATCACCCTGTGGGATGATTGTCATTGTAGAAACTTCAAACGGTAAAACACAAGTAGCGCCAGGCTGTGCTGAATTATACGGGGAAATGGCGTCCATTTTATTCGGGTGTTTTAGTCGTTACTAATACTAGTCTTGTCATGGCATGTACGTGTGCCATGCCGTCTCCACTGAGTGTGGAAGTTGCGCAAGAAATGTGATTGGTGACACGCGCTGTGACTTGCACTTAGTACCTGACCAAGCGTATTTGGAAATCAGTTCATCCCCCTCGTCCCTACTCACATTTAAAATATCTCAGCTGGGGTATGCTCTCTTTCTTTAACTGGAGAATGCAGCTAGTTTGCCAGGCAGACTTGGCATAGTCCATTAGCAATACACGAGTACCATTGTGATGGCATCAGGCTCGTCCTCAAAGCAATGGATTTCCGTTTAGAGATGCCGGCAATTTATAGGACTCGATCAGCTGAAAATATTAGTTTTGCTGTGTTATGTGGTGAGATTTTCACTAGGTTTTGAGAGACATTGAATGTAATCAAAATAGAATTTTTCTTTACTGAGAGAGAGAGAGAGAGAGAGAGAGAGAGAGAGAGAGACCAGCACTATATTATAAGGTCTGAATTAGACTTCTAACACTGTTGAAATGTTCCAACTTGAAATCCTTTTAATATGAAGAATGATTTGAGGACAGTCCTACGGTGCTCATTGCTGAAGATCAGCTTTCTAGAAATGTTTGATGTTCCATACTGAATCTTCTCTTTTCCCTTCTGCAAATACAGATTAGAACTAAAGATATCTTGTTTTAGTGTGCTTTTTTGATTCTCTGCAACGGAATCAAAGGTGATTCTACACAATAACGGCGCTTTCGTTTCGTTCTTGCCGTTGCCCGAGGATGGAATCACGTGAAACTCTGCGTTGCAACCTGAATCACTGTTCCACTTTCTCCTGTGTGTGTGGGGGGGGGAGTGTGTGTGTGGGGGGGGGGGGGAGTGGGGGGGGGGGGGTGTGTGTGGGGGGGGGGGGGGTGGGGGGGGGGGGAGTCACAGCTGAATCTACAGTTTATGAATGCTCGACTGACGATACATGCATGTTTGGATTCAGCGGCCTTACTTCCCTGTATAAGGGATTAAAAAATATTATGCCTAAAAAAACACAGATGTGTACAGCATAAATGTAGCAATAGGTTGCTAACAAGACCTGACCTAATCCCTATACAGCGAAACCTGTCTAAGACGACCGCTCAATGGACCTTCAAAACGTGGTCTCTGTTACCAGGTGGTCGCCTTATCCAGGGTCATTTGGCTGGAAATAGCATCCCTTTGTCCTGGTTTCAGTGATCTAGGACAGGTGGTCGCCTTGACAGGTTTTACTATAATTGTATTCAATCATGCAAAGACAGTATACTAGTACAGTATGTATTGGCGGTGCATGGCTGTTGATCGAAAACCTCAGAGTACAAAAGCGATTTTGGTTGATTTGTTTACCCGTGTGTAACACAAAGTGTTTTCTACCGTTAGTAAGAGAGTCTTTCCTCAAGGCTTTTATGAAGCTTGTGACTACAGGCCTTTATTAATGATATCTACCTGACTAGAGCTATTAGCCAATAAAAGCAATAATAATTATTGTCGGCTTCTTCTAATTACATGACATGTCATGTAGAAGAAGCGGACAATTATTATTATTGAATGGATTGATGTTTCAGCTATCAATAATTTTTCAAAACGAAACTCTCCTCAACCCACCCACTCATAAAGGAAACGTTTTCTCTTCGTGAAAAAGATCGAAATAAATTACGGACGGCCTCTCTTTCGAGTCTTTCTACCCCCCCCCCCCCCCCCCTGCAGGGATTCCACCGGCAGTTTGTCCTGAACGTACAAGTACAAAAACAGAAGGAATGCGTATGTCACCACCATCATACATGTATCCATGGCGCCAGTTTGCAGCACTTTGCTGTAATTAGGTGCGAATAAGACTGACAAGTGGTGGACCCCAATCACCACCATCTATCCTAACATGAGAGGCATCATCAAGTGTTAATAACAATAGTTGATTTCAGCATTCCGAAAGCCACACAAAGACACACACACACACCATTGGACCATTGGACGCCCATCGCCGGAGGCGATGATAGCAATGCTACAGCAGAAGCCATAGCAGCTTGTGCTGGGATTGCACTATTCCACAGCTTGCAAGGTTGAAGAATCGACCGCCACTATTCAGCCTGGTCTACACCACACAGCTATGAAGTGGCTTTTTCTGGCCAGTGAATCCCTACTTTTTGGTCTTTTTAATATTTCACACACACACACGCACGCACGCACGCACATACCCACACACACACTCTGCACATTTGGGACGTTCAGACTCACACGCGCATGCACAGCAACCAACCGCGTCACAGCTTTCGTATGTACAGCATCACAATATCTGGCGAAGGCTTAGCGCCATACAGAAAATCACAGAGCCCCAAAAATCCAGAGGGGTTGAAAGAATGCAAATATACGGAACGCAACCATGAAACAAATACGCATAGACGGCAGGAACAGCGGTTGATCACAAGGTTGCTTGCGCAAAGAAAGCAAAACATAGAGAGAAACAACGGCTGTCACCCAACTTCGCGTCACATCGGTGAGTACATGTCTTAGGAAAAGCAGCAGTAGTCAACATGCGCATGAAGTGATCGAACACAGGGAAGATTCAAGCTCACGGCCTTGGCAGGGGATGAGTCGTTAGTGCTTATAGGTTGTAGGGTTGTACGTTCAATAGTTGCGAGTAAAGAAAAAAGGATCTACATTGAGGGGCTCTGACGCTAACGGAAATCATAACGGATACAATCATGTCTGGCGGTACGGCATGGTGCAGGGTGGGACGTGGATAATTCTGAAATTCTGGACATGTTCCATCAGTGGACGAGGAAATCTGGCCGATGCACATAGGAGAGCGCAGAAGAAGGGCAACTCTACAAGAAAATGTTGATGAATGGTATTGGTGGTAGAAAGTAGCACAGATACTAAGGCTCCTTGTCATCTCCCGCCACACTTCACTGAATTTTCAGATCTCGGCTCGGCTGACCGGACGCAGTGCAACACGCAAGTGCGTTTATTGCACGCACATTAGTTAAAACACACACACACACACACACACACACAAACACACACACACACACACGCGCGCGCGGGCACGGCTTGGAGTATTATGTTCAATTAAGGTGCTAGAATTCAGTTGCTGTGTGTTGCTCTCCCTCTCGAGTAGTTCCTTGCAGTAGATATCGGCAGGAGCACATACTCACGAGGTCAAACTTAGCCTATGTCAGGTGCAAGGAACAGACGGTAAATAGAGCTCATACGAATACTTGTGTCTTGGGCGACTTCTTCTGAAGTGGCGTCGTGCTGGTGGCGCTGCTGTTGCTGCCGCTGCTGCCGCTCCGCTGGCTGTTGATCTCCGCGTCCACCATGTAGTGCGTTTCCTGATTCTGCTTGAAACGCAGCACCAGGATGGTTGCTATGACAGCCAAGATGACGCAGCCGACGAAGGCGCCGACGCCGATACCGACGATCGTGACCATCTGCTCGTTTCCGTCCGCCTCCGCGTCATGTTCCTCGATGTTCACGTCGGTCTCTCTCATCACCGTGACCTTGGGCGTCTCCAGATCTCTCTCGGACGTAGCAGCAGCTTGGTCGGTGGTGACGTCATCGGTATGAACGTTGTCGGCTGTGGTGACAAACTTATCATTATCATTCTCGGTCGTTTCCGAGACCTCTGTGCCTTCCGTCACAGCCGTTTTGGTCATGACTGATTCCTTGGTGTCCGGAATCACACCTGTCGTTGGTTTAGCATTTGGCAGTGTTGGCCGTGTGGTAGAGGTGGGCGTACCAGTGGTTGGTACCTTTGCACTGGTGACCTTTGCACCAGGGCCGGTACTCTCGAGACGTCGACAAACAACCGATCGTGGGTTGCGGAACTCGTCCAGACACTGGATCTGCGGCGATTCGGTCGGTACTTCCCAGCCGGAGCCGGCACTCCCCCAATCGCCGCTTCCGCTACCGCTCTCGCCACTACCACTACCGCTTCCACTGCCACTTCCGCTAGCACTCGCGTCGTCATCATCATCGCCGCCGCGGGGACGGTGGTGTTTCCGGCGACGGAATTCCTGTATGCAGTCCTCGTCGTCGCGGGGACACAGGGCAGGCACCTCCATGTGACAGCTTTCTCCGGTCACCAACATGGCTTGCATGAACTCGGCGCATGGTGGTAGGGCTGTGATGCCGATCGGATCGACTCCTGTGCACGCACGACAAGCAGGAGAAACAAATCAGAGAAATTAGAGAAGACGCCCATCACCATGTAGAAGTCTGTTTTGCGTGGAATAGATTCGTATTTCATTGCAAATGGCTGAAATACCACAGACACCAAGCACTGGAGCATGCTCTACAAGAAGGGCAAATTCAATGCTAAACTCTCATTTGCGTCAGTACCAATCAGTCCAAGTTCAAATACAAGTGCACCAGGGTCTTTTATGGGTGTGCAATTTTCATGGCAGGCATTAGCTATCATTTCCCACTCTGTGCTTCAATATGATGACGTGATGTCACAAACAGATCATCAAGGACAAACGTGCATTGTCATCTATGCAACGGCAAACCACCAGCATTCAACACAGCAAGGGCGTTCCGTGCACTTATGATCAAATGCAATTGAACAGGATTAGCATTGCGGCCCTTTGCTTCTCGGCCAAAAACAATGCTGCGCCGGCCCAAAGTCAAAGAGAGAAAACTGAAATGACTGCCCACAGTGCCCCAGCCAAGAGCATTTGCATGTGTGATAAATGCCCTGTGATCTCCGTAGTGAGCATAGCTTTGTCCAGATTCCTTCCAGCAAGGCTAACATAGTTATGGCTGCAGACTTGGCCCTTCTAAGTGGGTCTACATTACAAATGCTTGCCGTCCTGATTTCAATATGCCCAAGAGGGCTTTCGCCACGTTCTGTCTCTCTTAGGAGCACAGCAGGGTCAAAGATGTAACGACACTGATAAACCAGCCAGCCTCTCAGCTGACCACTCAAGGCCAAGCACACGTCCCAGCACAGGCAAGGACAGGCTCACCACAGGACCAGCACGGAAGCTATTTTATCCAGCACAGCGTGAAAGGCAGTGGGACACTAATTGGGCAAATGGCCAGATACGGCCCTTCCACTGTACCTGCGCACCTGGCTGGCGTGCCGTCTCTTTACAAGATCCCACCGCACACTGTAAAGGCCTGGCATGCCACCCCAGCTCTCTTGTAGCAGCCCGCAATCAACCTGTCCACACGTGTCTGCAGGCAAAGTCAGTCACCCCGGGCAATTTGTGCTCCTGACTAGCCTAGCCCTGGTCCATGAACTCCAAGCAGCATTCTTACACAAGGCAGGCAGAGACAAGTCCTACTCTAACCCAGCCCAGTACTGGCTACAAGAAGAAACACTTCCGGAGCAACAAAACAGAGTGAGGCCTAAAGCGGCTGTGTGGGAGCCCCACACTATGGTCGGTGCTTCATACTAGTATGGTACAAACCTCCTCAGTGTTGCACCAGCTTACAATAGACAGAATTTCTCATCAAGTACAGCAGATCACATTCACGGGCCTCTGGGCTCTCAAGTGTGATCTTTGCACTCAGCAGGGACACAAACTATTACAGACATGAACCCTAGAAGCTGTGCAGTGTCGGACTGCAGCTTGCTGCATGGAACACCTGGTCCACGACATTAGCAACAATGCAGTACTAGTATAATAATTGCTCAAAGGCACCTCTAGCAAACATCTACAACTACATGTACATGTAGTGCAAATCATCATCAACAAGAAATAGGGGAGGTACGCAATGTAAAAAAAACCAAAACGTTCTTCTGGTTTTAGTATGTTCAAAGCCACTTAGTCCTGCTAAATTATCATACCACCCCTTGTCCAAAAAACAATGGTCTCCCAGCCACAGAAAATAGACCAGTAAAGTCAAATAAAGTCCTAGCCAAGCTTCAACGTACTTAGCTGTTTCTTAGCATCCTGGTCCTGAGAAGGTGGAAAGTCAGGGGGGGGGGGGGGGGGGGGGTGAGGGGGAGGGGAGATCTGCTTTGCCACGGGTAACAAGTGCATGGTTGAGTCCAGTGTGATCCACATTCCATTTTACAATCCACAGGCCTATCAAAAGCATAGCCATTATCAAATCCATTAATTACGCCTGCCTCCTCCTGGCTGTGGAATTATTTAATTGCCAAACAAGGCAGCCAGTTACAGATTGTCGCCATTGCCCGGAGGTGAAACAATACCATGCCTCACAGCTTGCATGCTCTGGCCTGCACCACAATGCCACAGAGTGCCCACATACAGAGTTCACCACACAAACAGTGTGCAGACAAAGACACATCATCATCATCACTGCCAGGGTTGGCTGCCCAGTTCACACCACAGCCTGCACTGGCCGGCACAGCACACTGGCTTCCGGACTACAATTCACATTGAACACACAGCTAACCCTTGCCTGAGTGATCTGTCCACTGCTGAAACCAAAATCAAAGAGTCTTCAGGGAGAACGAAACTTGGGCCAGCCTACAATAATAGTTTTCACGTCTTCAAAGTTTAGCCCTCATACAGTGTTCTGAACCAGTGTCTATCATTCTGGTAACTCCAGACACAATTATTATCAGACAAGACAGTAGCTACAAGATCATTACCATAGAGTGTCTCTAATTGGCTGCTGCTGTTTTCCCAGATTTACCACAGCAGATCAGCTGAGGCAGACTTGCATGGACTGAGGCGGGATGGGAGTGGAAGTTTGTCTGCGAACACAGCTGCTAGTGCAAGGGGTATGGTTCCTTGAGAAAGGGCTTGGGCTATCCTGCTTCAGACAGCGTTTGAATACCAGATGTGACGGAAAGCATCTAGCATGTGCTGAGCCAGCTGTGACCCCATCAGATTTCATTCTTGCCCAAATCCCCACCCCCGTCCTCCAGCAGCTTGCCAGGAATGCCCAAGTTTGTGTCGTGACAATTATTAGCATGTTTGAGCAAGAAAAATACACTGTTGTTTTCTTTGGCTAGATGCAGCACAAAGCTAGCTGCAGCACAAAGCTAGCTGCAGCACAAAGCTAGCTGCAGCACAAAGCTAGCTGCAGCACAAAGCTAGCTGCAGCATAGTGATACTGTGTGGTTATTATGATTTTTTTGAGCAGCTGGACTGCGAAGAATGCTTTCCAGGCGCATTTGGGGCGCTCCTGGACTCCTGCTAAGTTATGTACAGGCAACAGCATGGCGAGCTACATGTACATGGCTGTGTAATGCCAATTGGCCAGCAGAGGTGAAACTTGACACCCTGCTGTTCAAGCGCAAACCTATCTAATGTCACCAGTGGTCAGCTGCCCGCACGACACCAGCGACAGGAATGGCCAAACAGCACTTCAGTTCAGAACACCCAGGCATGCAGCAATGCACCTGGGCTTTTTAGAAAGTGCTGCGAACTCAGGAGTCCGGACACCATCTCTCTCTCTCTCTCTCCCCATTGATCCTTGAATATTTCATATCAGCTTTACTGGCAATATCTGTTCCAGTGTAGGTATCCCTAATGGGTTGCTACATAAACAAAGTCAGATTTACTGACCACAAGCTTATCCGTGAAATCGGACACCAGCTATCTGCAGATGGGATCTTCCCCCCCCCCCCCAAACCGAAATCACGGATCTCCTCAAACAATAAAATTCTTATCTCTATCAGTCTCAATGTCACTTGGTATCTACTCTAACCAAGCACCACCACCACCACCACACAGAAATACAATACATTCTCACTAAACAACAGGAACTCTCAATAATTTGCACAGAATCACTGTTTGCAATCACCCCCACAAACCGCAGGCATGCTGCAGCGCGGTTTGCAGCAAGTTCTCTCTCCCCCCCCCCCCCCCCTTGTAGTTTCTTGCGCTTTTCTCTAGATCGCCTGAGGCACACAGCCTGAACTGCACTTCTGGTCCTCGCACGTCTAACAGCTCCCAATCAAACATAGCCATTCAAATACTTTGGATCATCATCAGCACACATCCCAAAAACAGACCCAGCGGCAATTGATGAGCATAGAGTTTTTTCCACAGACAGAGAGCATGAAAGACAAGGCAAGGTGGCCTGCAGCGCCTCGGGGTCACCGCCACCGTATACAAAACTTAATGTCAGTTTTACCCTTCTCACAGCTGTTGCCCGATACGCACTGTCACAACATCAGTTGATGCTCGCGGTTAGACTGGAGGTTTTTTCATGAGCCTTATCATCTTTATTCGCAATTGGACGCCTATTGAGACGACATAGGTCGTGCGCATGCAACATTGCAAGTTTATGGGCTACAATTTCAAGTGGTTCTCATTGTGCATTCCTCTGGTCATGGAATTCACTTGCAATCTGAGATTTGTCACCACTAAACCTATAAACCTATGAAATTTTACAAAACAGCTACTTGGAAGTACGTGACACCATGCCATATGCTGGGTGACAGTGGGTCGTTGTCTGCCCAGCACACGCATAATGATTGGGGCATTTGATCACATTCAATGCACACAGGCCAGGCAAAGAGGAAGTCAAGGCCTTGAGTTGCCTGGCCGCCACCCGGAGTGTGCAGGGAAAAGGGCCAGATGCCATCCTGTCAACAATGGCCAGCACTCGAGCTGCCTGCTTTCTTCTTCGCACCAGAGAAACCATGTTTGGGATCCGTGCCAGTTGTGAGCAACGCTTGTGGTCGACGAATCAGCTTCACAACTCGCGGCACGTTCGCCTGCGTTGTCGCTGCAGCGAGTGCATCGCCTTTTCAAGCGTGCTGTGGTGATAAAATGGCGCTCTTTGGCATGTGGAAGCAGCAACACAATTCATCGGAGCGTCCACGCAGTGTTTAGCAGCTCTACGTATCATAGAGCATTCTCGACAAGCATGAACCCATCATCACACTGTTTTACACTCACTAATACTTTTTCGTTTTTACTTTTTTTTTTGTAGGACAATCCGGATTACAAAATACAAGCCTCATTACCTTTACACAAGACGAAATAGAACAACCTGCTTTTCGGAACTCCGATTACCAGCGTCTCCTGGCATGACAGAAGTAATGTTTGAGAGTCTAGGCTTATCATATGCACAATCACATCTGCCAGTAGACTAACTGTCAGAAGCTCCAGGGTCAGCTGAGTCTTCTCACTCACAAAAAAAAACCTATTGCCCCACAAACCTACCTCTACTTCCTGCGTGGGCCTGCAAAAGAGCTCTCCATTCTCAACAACGCTAAGACTGTGTGGTCAGAGCTACCTCAATAACATGGGAGACCATCGCTACTGTAGCTTCAAGAATGATTGTTCGAAGATGTCTAACCCATAGTTATGTTGCTGTATCGAGCGTGAAAAAAATGCTACAAATAATTCTCGTGATGGCCAAATGACAACAGGACAGGAACTGTAACAAATAATTTCTTACGCCATCACTGCATCAGCATTCAGTTTACGTGTGGACTCCCACGATGCATGATTTACACAAACTCGAACAAGCTATACGAAAACAATATGCTGTCGGTGCTCAGCTCAATACCGAGCTTGAAATAGATATTCGGACCGGTGACGCTGTCCACAACAACAGGGAGCTCATAACTCTCGGGTTTTTGTTTTCGCAGCTACATGTCATGTACTAGTAAACTAAACGTTTTCAGTCACGATGCGCCCGTGGATCCCACGGCCGCACTGGTCAGCACAGCGCTGCAGCAAGACAAGCAGTGGCAGGAACTACTTTCAATGCATGGTGCTGGCTGGTGTCGTTCGTCTACCAGGCGTTAGAGGAGCAGGTGGAGGAACTGAGCAGGCAATCATGGGTGACTGCGAACCACTGTGAAGCGAGAGTCCATGAAAAGCAGACTCATCTCCTCGCACCATTCACGCATGCACAACACGCGCCTCCATTCATTACAAGTCGACGCGTTGTTGGCAGAAACATATTTACGCCTTTCTTACTATGTACTGACGTTCTTTCTTGCCTGCCTGCCTTTCGCAAGAACCAGCGTAGGACCCAAACACCCATGGACGCCTAGTGTCAAGCTGCGGCAACGCATTGGACATTATGTCAAATCTTACTATTCCCACCAGCAACGATGACATAATCAATGTGAAGGGACTTGGTTACTAACGCGCATTCGACATTCCAGTCCAGGACAAACGGACGCATCCCAACGGACATTGGGCTCCTCGCACAAGCTCCGGGGACAGGCGTTCGGTCACACGTAGTCGTAGTCGTTCGCGATCCACTCTGCGCCTCCGATCTGATCGCATCTCCGTCGTCGGTCGTGCGATCGGCAAGGCCATTTTACATTCAGAGATTCTACGATCAATCATTTTCACCTCGCACAATCTAGCAAGCTCCCGATCAACAGTACAACTGCACCAAGGATCTACCCACCAAAATCAATATTGAGCATCCTCAAATGACGAGTACGGTGCCACTAGCCGATGTTACCACGGGTCCCGTAACAAACTTATTTTGATACTACCACCGACGTTCACATAGCGCACGTTTTACACCACAAGAGACAAACGAGTAAACGCCAACAAGGATTGAATGGCCAATCAAACAGTGGAAAACCACGCACAGTAGTCACTAGACCTAACACAGCTACAGAACACTGACAAAGCAATCCTCGCCAGTGCGCGTACGCACCGATTCGCCACAACTCTTTCCACCTCTAGCTCTCTGTCACACAGGAATTTATTTATCTATAGTTTAGGAATACGGAAGACGATCGATCGCCAAGGCTTACCTGGTGGACTCAAGATGTCGTGTAGGTCTTCAAAGGGCGATACAATTGCACGAGCATCCAGCGCCATCAACGCCACTAGCAATACTACAGAGCGCAACTGAAACATCTTGTCGTTTCTTCCTTGCCGACGACAACAAGACGCAAAATATTCGCTGCGCAGCTCAAAATCCACCCGGCTCCGCTCCACTCTGCGCGTGTTTCCAGGCAAAGCTAGTAATACTACAGATCTCACTTCGTAGTCCTCATATATCTCGGAGAAGACAGCAAGGAATCCACTTCGGCTGCTGGCAAGCCGCACCAAACCAGAGCTCGACAAAGAGTTCTTGCCGTTGGAGCAAGGTTGGGAAATGCCTGACGTGGAAGACCTCTTCAGTTCTCCAGACTTGTTCAAGAGGCCAGTGAAGTCAACGAACCTACGCCAGTCAACGCGTCTAGTTGAATGACGCGTGGCTCTGCACTACACAGCACTAGTACATGTACCACGGCTAGTCTACGGACTCCGACTACATGTACTGATGTAGCACTCTGACTCTGACTGCGCTGCCCGTAGTCTCGGCGTAGATCTACTGTACTACTCTGTAGTACTGACTGTACTGACTGTCAGGGCGCACCCGGATCCGTGCTGCAAAGGGGTCTGATGAGTCGATGTGACTTGTGAAGTGATGGTGACTGTGACCTGGTGACTAGACTAGCGAGCAGCCGGGCAGGCTCACTCATGACTCGTTTGAGTTTGACTCACTGCATGCCACGATTTCATGTAGGAGTGCTGGGCCTACACGATGCGGGCGAGCTGCACTCGTACCGATCCCGGCCGAGCTGACCAAGCGCGTCTCGTCCGTCAACCCTGGTCCCCCGGCCCGGTACCAGTACCCGCGCCGAGACTGAAAGTCAAAAATTAAATACATGACTGTACATGTACCATGTGTACAGTGCTGGCAACTGAAATCCGACCCCTTAGCGATGCGTTCACATTCTACATGTAGCGGTCTCTATGAAATTTTCGTAGTTTTACTACACTACTGTATCCCGTTTTGGGTGTTTGCGATGTCACCGCACCAGGGGTCGGATTTCAGTTGCCAGCACTGTACACTCATGAGTCATGTACTTTGAAGTACAATTATACTTTACTGCAACTCTGCATCTGTTGCAGCCATTTTTATTTTTTACAAACGTCATCACGCTTCCTAACTACTACTCACCCCCTCCCCCCCCCCCCCCCAAATACGCAAACACGGTCTCTGCTCCAGTAGATATCATGGATATGTATTACTAATACTAGATCTACCCGTAGACCAGGTAGACTACTGCCTGAGTACTGGTAGACAGCAAGCTAGATCTACACAGACTCAGTGACTTCACAGTCAGTCATACTCATGAACTCATACTCATAAGTCATAGTCTTAGACTATTAATTTTTATTTTTAGTGCTCAGCGGATAGGACTTGTATGCTATGCATATGAGTCCGGGGAGTCGGAAAAACTAAAACTCCGGTTTCGCGACATCCTGACCTGAATCCTAGTACATGACATTGTACAATACACGGCGGTCGACACGACTCGACAGTGTACAATACGGAGGATTAGCAAGACGAAATTTGCGTTCGCGTTCGCAAACACTTTTCAGTTCGCGAACTGGATTGCGAACTTTCGCATTTTTCGTTCGGAAAAGTAGTCGGAACACGAGTCGCGGATTCGTGTCAGGGCAGTCATAAATTTACCACGCTGTACTGTCGGTACACAATGTACGTCGTGTCAACGTCATGCAAGTGCGAATTCTGTTTGCTAATCCTTCCCATAACGCGAATTCCGTCCCTGACTCAGTTTGACTTTCCTTGGAGAGCGAACGCGAACGCGAATTTCGTCTTGCTAATCCTCCGTAGTGATGTACTGGGATCGATGCACAACAAGTCAATGGATGGGCACATGCATGCAGCTCCCACTAAGTCCCACTCCCAGTGCAGTGGCAGTGTCCTCGCCCAACGACTGTAGGGTAGTGTATGTAGCATAGGCTTGCCAAGTTAGTAAGTAGTTAGTTATAGCCTAGGCTATTGCTATGATACTAGGGTAAATTGGGACCAAGCCTACGCTACGCTACAGACTACAGTAGACATCAGGTACATACTGTCTGTACAGGTTGTTTGCTGAGTCTGACTGTGCGTGGGGACAAGCCCACGAATCCCTTCTAAAGTTCTATTCCAGTTCCAGTGCCCAGTCAATGCATCATTGCATGGCATGCATGCAGTGGAACAGCAAACGCCACAAACATGTCACACCTCGAGCTCGCGCAGCAGCCAACGGCAACGAACGAGAAAGCCTGCTGCTAGCTGGGCAGTGCTGCATGACACATGTGACTCAGTGACCTGGTGACAGACTCGTCACTCAGTGAATGTCACTGCACTGACTTGGTCTCCAGTCTGTCTCGAAAAATTACTGATTGTTGAATACAATGTCATACTGCATTGTATAATATTATTGTAATTATTATTATTCACTGGTTTTGAGGGAAAGACACAAACGGGAAAAGTCTGAAGACAAAATTGACTGTCACCACCAGGACTCGAACCAGAGCCCCTCGCTTGTAGCCGTAATTATTACTGAAGTATTATTAGCGTATGCCCAAGCCAGGCAAAGGGCAGGTGAGATGTGAACCTGGGATAAAATGAATAATATTATTAGGAGGATAGAGCCTTAGAGGTAAGATTCGAACACGTAAGTATACAAATCATGCATTAACGTTGTATCTATTCTAATCGCTTTTACGCAGTATTCGTTTGGAGTGGAAAACATCAGTGCCACTGTTCCTTGGTTGAGTCAAAGGTAAGTTATAATGGACGGTGCTTTGCCACCTCATGCAAAGACGTGGTTAAAAGCACATACACTTACATGTTTGAAACTCGGATGTTGAGCCATAAATAAATGTAGAAGAGAAAAGGACATATGGATACGAGTTAAGATGGCCTAGTTATTGCACTTTCTGACTGTATATAGTATCATGTTACAGTGATGGAGAGTTACTCTTAACTCGTATCCATAATGTCCTTTTCTCTTCTACACTTACATGTACATTTACAATGTAGAACATGATATGTTCATTATTAATATATGACGTACAATGACATGTGAAAGCATGGCTACTGATATCGTCTCTAATAGTAGCCCATGCCAGTATGGCGTTCTTCCAGTAACGCCTCAATCCGTGACACCTGGCTTTACTCCTAGACGGCTAGAGGTTATGATGTGGGAAGGTGGTTGTTAGTGTACATGTGCATGTAGGTCCAATATCAAACCAATTCCAGTATTCATCAGGTTGAGGGAATGAAAGGCCAGCATAAAACATTAGTGAGTACATTTAAGGTTGATGTGCCTCCTTTAATTCATATGCAAGTTTCATTTGCATGTAGAACTAACCTTTTATCAAGAATTCACCACCATGTTTACGTGACTCTTGCCTGTATGAATTAGACCAGTGGCGAGTGAGAGATACAGAACGTCAGAAGTAAAAAGGTGAGTGGTTTCAACTTTGGTTGGGTTGGTTTGGTTCCTTCGAGCCTTGCTCAGGGTTACCGCGCGGCTGGAGAGTAGGGATATCCTGCTTTCCCCGTCCTAGATCCTGCCTCCCGCGTTTTGTGAAGTTTGTTATCAGTGAAAAGCAGCGCCGCGGCGGAACTTGAGTCGTGGTGGTTCATACTAACACATTATTTTGATTTCGCTTTCTTTCCAGAGAAAATGAAAATGACGTTCACTGGAGTATTCCAAGCCGGATTTTGAGACACCCTGCTTCTCATTCGTTGTCGCGTCCCCACACAGCACACTGCCACAGTGAAGCTAGCAGTACCGTGGCGCAATAATTGGTATTTGCTGACAGTGGGGTGAAACCCACCAGCCAACCGGGGGCCGGATTGTACAACTGGAACCTCTCTGTCTCGCTCACGTCCACGCACGTGCATCCCTGGATATGGCCCTGGGTACGCCTATAATTAATTTAAAAGCACAGTATGTGTATGGCTGTTATCACTGCTGTAGCGCAGTATCTACTTTCCTCGCCGTTTGTGCTTGTGTTGTCATGTATATGTAGTAATGCACACCCGCCATGACGTGCTTTGCACTTCTCTACGCGCGCTGTCACTATGTACCGCGCTTTGCTTGCTTGCCTCCTTCTTTTATACTGCTGTTCTTTCCATGTCCACTTCATTCCTGATGATGGTCATAAAGACCGAAACGTTGTAACGATACCAATGGATTTGTGTGAAATGCAGTGCTCTCTTGAGTGTAGGCAGGTTGCCTGCAAACAATTCAAGTATAATGAAGCTGCGTGAAGCGTCCTTCAAAATTTTGAAACAGTATGTGTTGAAACTTAAAATAATTACTTGAAAGAGGGCAGTATAATTATGGTTGTAGGACGTACAAAATGTACATGACATACATGTACATGTACATGTATCACTTGCATTATACTGAAGCAGATCTCATGCACCCGCCCCTCAATTCCGGTTTTCGTCCTCATATACATGTACATGTAGATGTACATGACATTGCACAAGGCAGAACAACAGAGACGAAAAATCTTTCTCGTTACTCCGAGTTTCGTGTTTTTGAACACGAAACTCGGAAACACTCTTCAGATGAACGTTCGTCTGATGTGTGTTTCCGAGTTTCACGAAACTCGGAGTAACGAGAAAGATTTTCGGTCTCTGTTGAGTGTTGCTCTGCCTTGTGTAGTACGCTCTGCCCTTTTTGAGGTATTGAGCACTATTTGCAGCAAGGACCTCAGGCACTTTGTGTACATGACATTGTATCGATTACTATCTAACGCTTGCCATTCTATGCAGTCGTAACAACAGTATTCAAACTCGTACGAGTCCTGCAGCCTGGTGATGAACCATGTGAACTGATTACAATCTTTCTCAGGAAATCAAACGGGGATTTCGGGTTTGAAATCAGCTGTCACCTGTGTCGCTCTCAAAGTCGTGTCGAACGATGCGATGATACGGACATTTGCATGCACTTTGTGTTTGGTGGATATACATGTACTAGTGTGCTGACGGTGAATAACGTGTTGTACTGGGACAGTGTACCGCACGAAGCTAATGCTTGAGATATGCTCCTACTGATTGTCGGAGTTGACTGAGGAACAAACGGGATGACTATTAAACCTGACAAAATCACAGCTTTTTTTCAAGTGCCGATGCATGGCTGTGCATATTCCATAAGTGACTCAGTGGCAGGGAAGGTACCAGCGATCTCACTTCCTGTGCTTGAACTGCCGACACAAGGCTTGGTCACTACCAATGATTGATTCAATGGGAGGATATTTAAAAACTTTGCTTGCTTGGGATCCGACTACTTCCATCTGGCAGTACCATGCGTGGATCGATGCTGATACTTAGTGCAACGAGTTCTCCTATTCGCTGAGGCTGGCAATACTTCATGACACCTTGCATGGTTCTATTTCAGTACTAGGACAGTTTATTGAAAATAAGTTTCCAGATAACAGTTATGATCAAGATAAGATAGCGATTATGTCAATTTATGATGGAAGTTGAGCAAATTCATTGATGCATTTTGCTCAGTGTTGGCAAGTGCATCACTGAGCGCTCCAGTAAGATCTGGATTGCGATCAGAACATCACCGTAGAACTATTACTTACTTGGAGGGACGTAGTGGCGCGGAGAGACTGATACATGTGAGATTGCAGACCCTGGCCAACCGGTATGGCTACATTGTGTGTCGTGCATGTGGTACAAGTATGGTCGATGCACGCTGCTTCGGCCTCGGGCTCTGTGCACCAGGCACGCACGATCAGGAAGGAAAGGTGGAAGAGAGCCGACGGAACTAGGATGTTCTGGGGCATAGATCTGACCCACACGCGAACCATGGGAAGTATCATTGCAAGTACGCTTCGTTTAAAATGTACGTGCACGTTATACCTTTCTCCTTCCATCGGATATGTACATGTACATTGTAAAGTATTTCCTGAGGATCTTGCATATCCTCTGCCAGTCATTTGACCTCGGATATACATGTCCATGTACAGTAAAACCTGTCAAGGCGACCACTCGGATAAGGCGACCGTCTGTCCCAGAAGACCACTGTAACCAGGACCAAGGGATGCTACATGTATTTCCAGTCAAACGACCCTGGATAAGGAGACCACCTGGTAACAGAGACCGCATTTTGAAGGTCCCTTGAGCGGTCGTCTTAGACGGGTTTCACTGCACCTGTACCTGTACATGTACAGTGCCTCGGCTTTGAACGAGCACAGGTACTAGCCTCTTTTACCGGCAAAGTACACACAATGAATACGTTCCCCAAGTGTTCCACAAACTTTCAACTCAAAGTTTAAAAAATAAAACATGTACATGTACATAACCCATGCATGATGTACAAGATGCAACGGCGGCGTTGCCAAGCTACAGTAAGCTTTCACCGGCACGTAAATCCTAGGTAAGAACTAATACTTTGAAGAAGGCAATGCAGTACATGTACAATGTAGATGGACATGTACATGTACATAATAATTGTATGTAGTTGCCGTGTTTCCTCAGAATCGCCATGATGGAAACCATACTGGACACCAGCCACCCACTGGCGTGTGCCTGGTATCCAGGTGCCTTTTGGGGTGGAGTCAGCAGCGGTTCCTGTCCTCAGAGCACAAGCCAGTGTGCAGCCAATAAACATATTCATACAATGTATTTTTTTGCGGAGTAACGGCCTCTTTGGCAAGATAAAGTCATGTAGACGTGAAAAAATAGAGATACCATGTAAAGTAAAATATAATTTTATTCAAGTGCAATACATTGGAAAACTCCAAAAAGTTCACGTAAAACGGACGAAATTCAGTTCTCAATGGCCGATGCCTACCCCAGCACCATCCCGCGTCGAGAGGCCTGTCAGGCGCCTTCTGGACCCGCGTAGCCGGAGGTCGACTGCATGGAAAACTGCAAATTGGTTGCGAATTCGCACCCACGCCATGATGGTTGAAAGTGGCTTGTCCCACTTGAGGGCGAGGCGAGGCGAGGCGACCATACAATGTATGAGTTGTACATGTACATATACATGTACATATACATGTACATGTACATGTATATGTACATATACACTCAATCTGCGGACAGAACTGTTTCGTCCTTTGTGGACTCGTCAGCATTATTATGTACATATACATGTACATAATATACATGTACATGTACATGTACATGAACTGTAGCTGTCACGGAGGGGGCAGGGGAATAGGAGAGGCTGAAGTCATGTCTGATGTCTAGACTCTAGTGGGTGACGGGGACGGACTCCAACCCGGATATTCGTCATACAAGCAGTTCTGGTAAACTAGATGGCAAACAGATGTATTATTGTTTGAAGTTTGGGGAGCGATCAAAGATTCAGTGGTTGGAACAAACTGGGGAAGCGTCAGGGTGGTTCACCATCGTCTCGCCACCGGTCGCATTCGTGCGACACCCATCTGCTAGCAACTGCTGATTGCACGTGATTGGACACCGATTAGACCAAGTTTCTCGACCACCAAAAACGAAGACGTAGCATTGCATCGTGGTCACAATGGCAGTAGCACACAGGCTGTGACACAGTGCCACACCAAACGTTTTACTGATAGTGATACCACTTGTTGTTGCCTGGGGGGGGGAATACTGAGTGGAAATCTAAGACAAAATATGACCATAATCATGATAGTTCTATAATACGCCGCGTGGAATTGTTTGCAGTCTGCTCCCTGTGCCCAGCAGATTTGAGTCCTTACTCTTTACATGTGTTTGTATTCAAGTTCGTTGCCATGTACATGTACAAGTATTTACGTCTAATCCACCTACACCTGCATACCGAACCATCACGCGAAGTGAAGTGAAGTCTCCTTTTGAAGTACATGTACATGTATAATACATGTGCAGTATTAGTAGTGTATATCGACTACCCCATGGAGAAGAGATCAAACTGCACATGAAATAATTTAATTGTACAAGTGCGCATGCACACTGTACATTGTATGTGGAGAAAGTGAGCGAAACTGTGAAAACGTGTACGCCGCGTCCGAAGATCGTATCTACATGTACATTATTTATTGTATCGTAATGAAGACCTGCCCCAGCCGCGCACATCCCATCTCTCCGCTAGACCAAGCCAGCTCCAACAAACGTCCCAGGGCAAGGATGGCATTTCTGTTTTACAACTGACACATCCCTGGGTAGGATTGGTAGTAAAGACAAGTGGTTCCGTATTATGCTTTGTCAATGAGTGTTTGCCCTTGTGCAGTGCACCTAGCGTTCTGTCATGCGGCAGCTTGCCATACATGTACATGATTGTACAGTATTGACCTGTAGATGTACAATCATGCACACTGTGCGTTGCTACATGTGTCAAAGTTACTATTTTTGGAAATGCGTTTACTAACACGGGCTTGCATTAGGGCCCTTACACACTACGTACATGTAAAACGCAACTAACTTGAGCATACGTTGCGTATGCGCCAGCCTGATCAAGTGCAGTTGCACACTGCCAGGTGATCTGCTTTTTACGTACATGACTGTACTGATGTAGTGCAGTTCGGATGAAATGTTCTGCTCTCAGAACGAGTGCTGTGTGTGCTTCTTCGATTTCGTTCTGCATCTTGTGTTGGAGCCATGCCCATGGAGCTCAGGTTGACTCCGGCAAGGAGAAAGCGGCGACGTAAAATTGTTGCCGCCATGATATTGCAGGACCTGCAGAAGCTAGTGAAGTCGTCTGATGGCGGTCCTGCTCTTGATATTTTCTAGATGACTGATCGCAGTTGCTCAAATTTCATGGTCACGACGATGCTCAACATGCTGTTGCGGAATGGTACCGTCAAATACAGAATTGGTCGCAACTTGTGGACAGCTCACCCTGAGAACGAGTTTGGAACGCCTTGTTTTTTGATATATCGCCCACAGCTCCATGAGCTTCGCCTCCATTTCTTCTGTGCACTGGATTTTCGGCATCGTGTCGCGCTCAGCAATCAAACAAGATCGAGTCTACTACTATACGGCTTGAACAACACGAGTTCAGGTACGAGAATTTCAGAAGCAGGCGAAAAGTCCAATGGACAGCTGAAATTGAAACACGGAAATCCACACAGCACCAAACAGCAAAAACACCAACAAGAAGTTGAAGTCCGAAAGCGCGGGAAGGCATAAAAGCTAAAAAGCTAAAAAGCAGCCTTCTACACCCGTCCGAGATCTGAGTAAAACGTTTACGCAACTTTTTAGATTTCGTGCCATATGACGTCAGTCGACATGGCAACTTTTACAGGAACGCAACAAAAAAGCGGTTTTCTACGTAGTGTGTAAGGGCCCTAAGCACGAGCATGCTAGCACTAGTAGCAGGTGATTTTAGGGCGAATACATGTTACTGGGAGGGGTACGCTGTAGTTAATTTGTGACAGGAGCCTTTATCTGCGGGCAAGCAATACACAGCGTTGCAAACTTCACTACATACAGCACAAGCTAGGCACAGATTATAAAGGCGTATTATGTGACGCACTTGCATTCGTTTAGACAGGTCTTGTCAAACATTGACATGTTCTGAACCACAAACAGAGATTCCTTCAAGGCTGTTTGGTGGCCAGCTGGTAGCAGGTAAGGAGTACATGTCATGTACAATGTTCATGTATATGTGCAGGGTTTGAGTTGAAGTTTGAGGAAATGGGCTATCCAGGACTATTTCTGCCGGCATTATCCATGTTATCCGCATACATGTATGCCTAACACTGTACGTGCAGTGGATCTCTAATAAGCTGTACTCCTTTTGGGCCAACGCCGGCAAAGGTGGGGAGCAGGGAACTAGTAGTGTGCTTTTTATGCAGGTTTTGCACCAGAACCCTCCTCGTCCTTACTGCTTTTTAAAAGAGGTGACAAGGATGGAGCCGATAGACAGCTAGTTGTAGAACGTCAGTACCTTTGGTCGTTTAGTAACTGGTGGTGTTAGTGGACAATAGCGTACCTTGCAGTTCATTGGGTTTTTTTTAAATTTCGGCCAGTCGGCTACTATCATTTCGTCTTGGGGGTAAGACAAGGGGAAGTAGCCATGTAGGGGCATTAGCCCGCCTTTCGGCACATTGGTTCCTTTTCTTCCTTCATATCCGAACAAACGTCAATATGGAGCATTGCAACTGGTGCCCAATACACTTTCCGTACTAATAAACAAGTGTACGTATGATCAGTGTACTTTCTGCATGTACGATGTAAGTGCTCCACTGTGTCTGTGATGTATTGTCTTCTCTTGCCCCCACTTTATTACGTCCATTGGCCTCAGGCACCAGTCCCAGCATTTTCACGAACAGCAATCAACTGAGGAATTTGGCAGTCCCTGCGCGTCTGCTGTCAACAGCTCCCCGTCAAATCCCGCCTTGGGATGCTAATTTAGGACAACACATGCGCACATACATGTACATGATGATGCTGAACGCTGTCTCATGCCACACACACACTCTCTGAGCCGAATGTCAATGTTCCCGCGCAGGCGTCAAGTCCGAACCCCCACGCTCCCATGTTGATACCTTACCTGACGGCCACGTGCTAGCAGCTGGCTACGTACAACGAGTGCCGAATGGCTCTGCCTGCACCACCTGCCAGGGGGATTCTGCTAGGGGTGATCTTATACCGACCTCATCAGGGCCCGATTCTAGGACTCTTGCGCATATCAATTACCCAGGGGGCGGAGACTATCAGAGCGAGAGAGAGAGAACCCAGAGGACTCACGCACGAGACGCGATGCTGTTTTGATAAAGCTGGAGAGATTCGGCTAGGGGTGATCTTATGCCGACCTCATCAGAGCCTGATTCTATGACTCTTGCGCATATCCAGAACCCACGGGGCGGAGACTATCAGAGGGAGAGAGAGGGAGGGAGAGAGGGAGGGAGAGGGAGAGAGGGAGGGAGAGAGAGAGAAAGAGAGAGAGAGGGAGAGAGATAGAGAGAGAGAGAGAAAGCTCAGCGGACTCACGCACGAGCAAACGAAAGTCATGAAACGTAACCCGAATGGAAAAAATTTGGGATTAGAGCATCGCTGGTCTAATGCGAAGAAATATGTACATGTACATGTACATTATATGAATTTATAGAAAAGCAAAATGACTACAAGTTACGCTAAAATGTCCACTAACACCATCAGTTACTAAGCAATCAGCTCATGCGATAACATTGCACTACACTGACCGACTGGTGGTGTTAGTCGACATTATAGCGTGGCGTGTAGTCCTTTTCCTTTCTATATATTTATCCTTGGCTCTCCATCGGAGTACATGTACGCGTATGAGTTCTGGTGATGACAGTCGATGTGTTCTTCCGACTTTTCCTTTTCAATCTCTCAGACTTAGGATTAACGTTAACAATAGAAAACCGCCAAAAAGCAAAGAGTATGAATGAACTCAGATGGACACCCATTCAAAAAAAAACAATAGCAATTCAAATCAGCTTCGTTCTCACATATACATGTACATGTTTACATGTACATGTATATGTACATGTACATGTACATACAAAGTAAAGATGTCTCATCGCATGGAATGAAACTACATGTACGATCAGGATATGTACATGTACACGTACAACAAAAGCAAAGAATAACCCTTTGTGGCATGCTTGATGTGTTCACTTCGAGGCTGTAATAGTATCATTCAAGGCGCAAGTTGGCGGGAATACATGTTGGCAATCCTTACAGGAGAGGCAGCTTTTCTCATTGTTACAATGTATGCAACCCGTATAGCCAATGACAATTTGAAGTATACATGTACATGTATGTACATCTGAATGAATATGTGCTTGTAGAGGCATTTTGCCGCATGGCATGGATGGCGGTATTGGGTGCTAAGGCATTCTCCTTCCACGCCTTTCAGATGCAGCGCCATGTAATAAGAAGCCTATTGCAAGGGCTACATGTACCTGTAAATGTACATGTACATGTGTATGTACCAAGTGGATTTTAACGGATGAGAGCTCCTGTCAATTGTCAATTGATTAAAGTTCAGATTGGCTTCCAGAACAGAAGCCTGAACGACTTATCCCGGAGGTATCCACTAACAGCACCATGCACTGTGTAATGTAGATAAGGCAAGTGGAGGATTGTTCGGATGCGATGCACACTGCTTCATGTCAGTCAGTTCATGCATTAGCATAGTAATGACCGACCAGCTGCCTTGATACGCACTTGATCTTGGCCCAGCTGTGTTCGTTTACTGAAGCCACAACTGACCATCGCTATCGCATGCACTTGGAATGGTTAAATTAAAGATTATCATGCTTTGTCAAATCCCGTCGCTATTCATTACAGGCACACGAAACACTTCTCAAGTCCTTTCTATTCAGCGGTTTTGTAATAATATACTATGACAGTATTGCTAACAGTATGTGCATGTGGGTATAGAATCTCAAGCAGCCAGTATGAATGAAACTCACTTTAGTTGTGGAAACGTGTTGCTACCAGTAATACTACCGATGGTTTCATGTGAAGCAATTCAGATTCTGCCTATGGCATCGTGGAACATTCATTTACTTGTAAAGCATCTTTCCCCATACATCCTGGTCCTAGGGTATTCATTTCAAACAACGTAATTGAGTATTATGCAGCATGAAACTGTGAGGCTGCCCTCGTGTACAGAGCAACGTGTTTCTAACGGTTAGGAGTGCTCTGACTTTGATGCTTTGAGCCAGTTTAGAATACTTTGTGCTTCATAAGACTTCATTACGGTGGATTCGTTTGGGCAGTCACTAGGACTTGCAGCTCCGCTGATGAGACTCAACAAAGTCGAAAAGCTACTTGTCCAGGTTGGAAATAATTGAGTACACGAACACACAAATGTACATGATCGTATGCATGACATTAGTTGTCTTATGATCACCTCGCGAGTGAGACTCTGAGTTAGAACAAAATTATTCACCCTCTTTGACTCTTTTACACAATAGTAAATTATAATTGTACATGGAGATTGTAGCTCCAAAAGATCTGCAGGGATGTACAGAATAATGTTTCTGATGCTCTTTGTTACAGGTTGCATAGAATACCAGTGCTACTAATGCCTGTACATGTCTATTTTTATTCGTTGTTGCGTTGAAGTAGTTAGACATTCATATTGTTAGATATTCATATTGTTACATGCATGTACACGTACACGTACATTGTACATGTACATGACGATGTATGGTCGGGAGAGAATAATTATACTGTATAAGCAGAAATATTCGTCTGGAATTTAATTTCGTCTTTTTCATCCAAGGAGCTTTTAGACTAAATTAAATGTAGGACTAATGTCGATTTGCCCTGCTTTTCTATACACTGTTATGATCCATGGACGAAATTTTCAACCGGACGAACTCCTTTTCTTTGGAGCTGGACGAAATTATTGACCGACGAAATTTTCTGCCTCTACAGTAGGCTACCTCCAAAATCCACTAGTGGATTGACTAGGCTGGAGGGTAATGGCATAGTCATAGGTTGTCCGCTGTGGTAATATTTTGATGGCAACCAGCCAGAATGATAATTAATTAATAGAAGAACTTACATGTACTTCCAACATCAATGAATTCAGGAAGAGTTCAATCCGTTTAATTAATTCCCAAGTCAATGCTACTCTAAAATTCTATATCGAGCATTGTATGTACATGTGCATGTATGTGTACATGTACATACATGTATAGCAGTTGAGCACTCTTGCGTGGGGTAGTGCCTTTGCTGTTTGCGTTATGCAGAGCTCACTGACTTGTCAGTTTGAGCACTCTGGCAAGGCGCGTTCGGGCCTGGTTTAAATCTGGCTTTGGAAAATTTATTTTTCATTGCTACCAGGTTCGGCCTCATTTCCTCTGTGCTGCGCTGACGAGTCCACAAAGGACGAAACAGTTCTGTCCGCAGATTGAGAACATACATCTACATGTACATGTATACATAGTATCTCGTCACTCTCCATAGTCACTAAACGGCTGTTTGCACGTTCTGGCTTATCGAGTTTTGCATCTCAGCTCTTCAGACTGAGTGATGATTGGTATCAATGCATTTGTATACCATGGTATACAGGTATTAGATGATCAATGCCAACTGGCAATGGATCAAGATGAGAAGCTGAACTGGAGCAAATCCTGGCCTGTGATACGCGCTACTTTGCCTATGAATGCGACCTGTTGAGTGTTGGAGCAAAGATGTTGAGAAGCGATAACTGCTGTATATGGACATGTACTGTATGTCCGGATGTATCGAGCTGATCATGATAGACATGAAAGGATTCTGCGCACCAGAAGCAACTAACGTTACTTTGTCCAAGTCAACAATACTGTCAATAGCCATTGTTTGGTCTGAACCATTTCCCCAAGACAAGTCAGAATTCAGGAACAGCATGTTGCCATGCAGGAGCAACAGCAGGTTGGGAATGGCCGTGTCAGGTGTCAGACAAACACTTGGCAAATAGCCTACAGAAGTATATTGTACATGCACTAGCTTCAGGTCTATATTTAGTTTAGTTAGTGTTAGAACGACGAGGTCAATCCCGTTGCCTAGGAGCTGACCAATCAGCGACTTTCAGGGCCTTATCAGAGTTTAAAGCCCAACGGGATTGACCTCGTTCTATTAATGTATGGCAGGGAGGGCCAAACGGCTTGTCAGTTCCCTCCAGGGTAGTCTAAGGCCAAAAAGCCGTACATGTAGGCCCGAGGGCTACCCTGGCGGGCACTAACAAGCCATTGGGCCCTCCCTACCATGCACTAACCTATAATTAGTTTTATTCCAAGCAATACATGGCTGGAGTAGCCAATGGCCACTTTGCGTGGCGATTGCAGGGGTTTTATAGCCCACCACGGCTATATTATTATTGTATTGGGATTGTTGATGTGTTTTGTTTTGTGTTTGTTGTGGTTGTTCATTTTCACATGGCCTTATTGATCTTACGGTGATTTATTGCTTTTCAATGGATGTATGGATATGGTTGCTCTGGGGCTCTTTGATAGTTGTTGTCCTCCCTATCCTGCTGTAGCACCATGTACAAATACAAGGTTCCCGAGTAGGGCCAAAATGGTGCAGTGCAGACTACGCTCTACATTAGTGTCGATTGTAGACAAGCAGTAATGAGCAGTTAGACTTGGATGGATCATTCAACCCCCAAGAAAACCGAAATAATGCGGCGGATGAATTAACCAAATATTTGGGTATATAATTGTAGGGAAACCATAATCCATCGTACTATGCCATCAAGGGAATATGGGATTCACGCCTGCCAATCAAGCGTAGTACTGTACAGGTACATGTACATGTACATGGGATCACCCAGGTATTCTAGTTATGCCAACGCATCATGTGACGTTATTTACTGCTTCAGCGGATGTTGAATATCTAGTGGAGGTACCGTTACATGTACATGTATGTACTGTAGCATTGCTGAGCATAGTGCAAATGAGGTTATCCCTTATGTTATGAAGCAAACCGGCGCTTGATGTCAATACAGCAATTGTCTAGGGCCAATAATTGGAAATCCTTCACAGCTCAAATTTTACAGTTCATTAGTCTGGGTACTGGTAGGTGCGAGCTGTATCCTTTGAGAAACGTTATCGGCTTCTCCACTATCCAATGCAATAATGGCGGCGGTGAGAGTGCCAGGGCCATCTTCATCAAGCCTTGCATCCTTGCATACCCGCCAGTGTCCTCCTGATCTGGTGTCCTATGCCGATAGGGCGGCTGACGTTTTCAAAACTACGCCTGGCATATTCGATGTCAGCATCGCCCGAGTTCGGTGGTTTTCACGGTCGTGCGCACCATCTCCTCCGCAGAACCCAGTTCATGTTAACAGCCTGTGGAGCTTGAAACGCCGGGACGGCGATAGCTCTTTGCCGGTAACATTACTTAACACTACTCAGGGTACATGTATGTACGGCTGGTGTGCAGAGTGTCTTTGCACACTATAGGCTCCGTCAACGAGATAGACGTATCGCCTGAGGGATCACTTTAACCAGCCAACACCTAGATCGTACTAACCACCGTCGCAGCACTCTGCGCATCTGGTTACCACGCACTGTATGGAGGAGATGGATGAAGCTAGTACAGTCATGTACTACTACTACTAGCCGACGCTGCGCATCTCCGGTCTCCTGCTGCACAATGCCATCAACAACGACCACACTGGGCAGCACAAATAGGGCAACAAGGATTTCGCTTCCTGACATTCCACAGCCCGATATAGGGTCAGCCAGCGTCGACAGTTTGGAAAAGGGGAGATTTAAAGTCAAGGAGCCTTCACATGTACATGTACCATGACCTAATATTCACGATACTAAACAGCGGGAGGAAAACTCTACTCACCTCGTTGCGAACTTGAAAGTCACTCTCTGGAACACGTTTTCCCTTCCGCTGACCACGGCATGTTTGCCTGTCCAAGTTGTCAGCGCCCCTCGGTGAAACAACGTCCGTTGATAGATACAATTTCAGGTTCTCATCCGATAAGGGCGGATACTGTACAGTGTCTTTGTAGTACTGTCCGTAACATGAAAGCTGTGAAGAGGAAACGCGGGTGAAAGTCCTGGTGCCTGTGTATAGCGTCGTACATTGCACAAAGACCTCCCCATTTCCCTAGCCCATATTTTGTAAAATCCATCCCATCTTCCTGACTAAAGCCTCTCACTCCCAGCAAAGCCAACCCACTGTGGATATCTGTAACACTTCTGCTGACTTGCCGAAAGGCGATCGTCGTTTCGCGTGGAACATAGATGATAGAGAGCTGAATAGAACAGAAAAATGATTTTGTTTCATTTGTCAATAGTTTGGGAACAGCTTATTCGGAGTTCCACTGTGGAGGGAATGGTGGATATGTACGTATACATCTCGGCTGTTGAGCCAATTCCCGAAAGGTTAAAGGTAAAGATTTGGCTCTACCAATGGATAATGCAATGAGGAGCAATCCATCAATTGAACCAGATCTACATGTGTATTGTAGTGCTATAAATAACCCCAACTATTTGCACACACACACTCTCTCTCTCTCTCTCTCTTCCTCCCTCCCCGTCATTCCTCTCCCCTCCCCCCCCCCCACCAATGGTGCTTGCTGCGTACGCCGATCCCAAGACCCTTGGTCGGGGGAATCCACCGCATCTCACAGCTCATGTAGCGCCTACACAGTGCACACCCATTGTTGTTGTTTGTTTTGTCTTCGTTTTGTTTCCCCTTCTCCCGTAGGTACAATGTACAATGTATGTGCAATGTGATAAAAAAACACATTAGAGTTTTACAGTAGCACCATCATGGCTAGATGGGCGTAAACACAGTCTGTAAAAAAATTAATGATTATATAGTAGATTGCACCCGTTGTCGTGGCTAACAAAGTACAGATAAGGTACTCGTAAGTTGTGTTGTCTATCCACCAGGTGTATTACCTCAGCAACAATACCTACTGTGCCTTTTTGTCAAACACGTTTTAAATACATGGGTATGTACAGTGGAGCATGTACTCGCGCAGTGCTGGAGTTGGGATTGCTACTATGCATGCATATACATATAGCTTTTTAAAAGAAAGTTGTACATGTAGCTGAAGGCAACGTGTCTCGTCTACTGAGTATTTTATCAGAGTACTGGAAATACTTTGGGTCTCTATTGTTTTGCCTTGGTGTGGTGAAGTCAGCCTGTCTGGTAAAAGTAAATGTACACTATACTGTACGTGCGTAGTTGTAATGATAGCAAAGATCCCGCCAACAGTCTTAAACAGATGACACAGTCACACAGATAATGTCAAACCGTAACTCCATGTTCGTCCAGGCCCCGCCAAGGCGTCATCGGCCAGGTGCCCATTCGCTGTCGACCTTACATTATCTACGTGCCATGTAGACTCACATGACCATGCTCACAGAACACCACGGCCACGGTCATGCTTATCTGCTCATCTGGGCACGAGGGAGGCGTTTGGTCGGTCATGCGGGACCACCAAAATTCCCCATAAATGGGCAGCAAGCCCGAAAGGGAGTTTCTGACGCGAAACATACCTGCAGGTACGCAGCGTCTTGAGGCCCGTGTAGCAATATTAACTGGTAGTTTTCCGAGCTATTATCGTTGACCACCAGAAACCACTATTTTGTGTGCGGTGAGATCATGAACTCAGCCTGCCCACAAGACTCTAGATCCAGCGTAGACTTTCCAATGCGACCCGGAAGTTTTAGATCTTTTTCTGGTGCTGTGGCCAGCATTCCTGGCCAGTTTGGGCAGCTACATGTGCATGTCGAAGTGATGCACGACACGCACTGCACAACAGTCACTCTGGGTAGCTGCACTCTAAGGACTACTTCCTGGATTGGAGCTTTTCATCAGCCGCTTTCAAGTCATCCGTGCTGGGCTAATGCCGTGATTCAATAGTGATATTTTGACCTTGAGTATCTAACTCTATCACTTGGAATGAATGTCTAACAAAGCTAGTACTAGTATTGCTAGCACATGTTACGACGACTTTTTAGTGCAAGTGTCTATCATGGTGGACGTCTAAGCCTTACTATCGCCTGGGGGCTGGTGAAACACTCGTGTAGGCCATAACCGACGTGCTCAGACTTGCCTCGTAGCTGCTCGGGCGCCGGCGACATCTTCCAGTCTGTGTTGCGTGGGCGTGGGATCAAGGAAACAGTAAAGGACGTACTACATGCGGGACTGCACAATACCCACCATGTGAGACTGCACAATACCCACCATGTGGGACGTATACTTTGGTCAGGTGGATTGAGATGTTTCGCTTACCAAGTACATGTACATGTACGTACTAAAGCTCAAGTTCGTTAGCCACCATCATTCATCTCTGTATTTGGGTACATGACTACAGATGTACTTGCACATTAGGACGGTTTTGCTCTCACGACATGCACTGTAGTTCCTGGTGCCTTCAGCTTGACCGTTGTTGCTTTCAAGCTGGCTTGTGACGTCTAGAAAGCCTGGACGATAGGGGAGCAGGCGTTCGTGTACAGCATGAAGCATAATCCCAGCGACAAAATTGCCACATCGTGTACAGTGTTCATGTTCGTGTACATTCCCCACGGCTATGGACCTTGGTGACCACAGCTATCATGGTTCCAATACGTTGGGCATGGTACACTACACTGTGTCCAGAGGGCTGCGAAGGTGCTGCTACCACACACGTCATCATGAAGTATAAATATTATCATCATCCTACAGTATCTCAGGACATGTTCGGTTCTCCTGTGCATAAGTGAGGGAGGCTGCAGCTCAGGCCTGTTGGGGCGCAGCAGACAGGAAGTGCATGCCTGGGATGGTTGTCGTCTTGACAGCTGCCAGGTCGTCTGCCCCAGCTCTGTTCTACAGACTGGGCTCTGCTAACAATGCGCAACACTAACGAGGTACACACGGACCTATCGGCAGGCCACTGCATGCCCAAAACATTTCTGTTACCAGTTCTGACAACATTTTTTCAACATTCCCTATAACAGTGAATTCATGTCGATGTTCGTGGCGTCCAGCGCCGAACAAAACACATACCGTTTAACGGTTCTTACTAGAGCAAGGGACTCCCAAGTGGTTTTGTCACAAACACCTACAGCGTACGCCCAATATCTGCCATGTACTCCTTCTTCAGCCTCCAGGGTGCCTACAGCTTTGCATCGTACACTATCCCAAGACGTTTGCGGACACACAGGTGACAGCAGGCTTGCATTGTACATGACGTAACGTTGGGACTTTAGGCTAGGCAGATAGATGTACAGTCATACACATCATGTGCACTGTACATGTATAGTAGTGTCCCTCGAAGCAACTGTCTTTCATAATACGTACGCGATATGGCTGGGAAGTCAGGTAAACATGGCGTCCATGAGTCATGACCCAACGACAAAGACAAGTTTAAGTGGTCCCGTCTACCGCGCACCGTTATGACTTCTGTAGCAACTAGTTCTGGTGCTGACTCACCCGGATGTAAGCCACAAGGGCAACTACATGATTGATTATTACTAAGCTACTGTGCAGCATCTGTATACATTTGGCACTGGCTAATACTAGTATTGGGCATCATAGCCACACATAGGTTACTATTGCTAACAAGCATACACTCAACGTAGCTACTCGATCTGTACATGATTTCGTGTTGTATCCTGTAGGCCTTGTTTAGTGGTGTGCAACGCTCCGCTTGGATCCAGGTAGTCGTAAAATACCTCCGCGACTCTCCTCGTGGAAGCATCTCTGCAGCACCCCGCGTTGCATGTGTCGGTAAGCAAGGCCACTCTGCAGATTTCACCGACGGCGCACTGACCCGCACTTCACCAGGCGGCGGTGC
The DNA here is from genome assembly GCF_964019385.1 of Sycon ciliatum. Classification (NCBI taxonomy): domain Eukaryota; kingdom Metazoa; phylum Porifera; class Calcarea; order Leucosolenida; family Sycettidae; genus Sycon; species Sycon ciliatum. The sequence continues at coordinate 4,810,872 of NC_088652.1, read as the reverse complement.
CGTTAGAGTCACGTAGACGTGAAAACACCAGGGATGCGATTGGAGCAAAGATACTACTGTCCGGGTACTATAGAGAATGCTTGCAAGGCAGGGTTGGTGGTGGTGGTGGGGGAGGGGGGGGGGGGAGAGGGAAGAGATTCTTCTACGAAACCAACAATCTCCTACAGGACACACTCTAAAGGTCTAAGGGACCACGTATGGAGGGTAGTGAATCTCCGATGAAAGTGACACCCCAAATACTGTGAATGGGGGGAGGGGGGAGGGGGCTATCAGGAGACCACAATGGGGGGGGGGGGGAGTTGTATGTTCAATCACGAGAGGTACATGCACTTCAGAAGTATATTCTTTTAGGAGACCACAAAACGCATATACTCACAAAGGGCAATGACCACATACGACTACGAGTTGTGAGGGGGGGGGGGGAAGAAATTCATCACACCCAATAAATACTCACCCGCATCTCATCTTCACTCAGTCTCAGAACAGTGATCATAACACAAGCACTCGAAGTACATGGCATGTACAATGTAAGTATGTTGGCCACACCGCGCACTCGTTGGTCACAGGCGGTTTGCAGTGCAAAGGCCCATCGGCAGTTATAGGGCATTGGCGATCGTCAGTGAACTAGAACGCAACAATGGCGGTGGCTATATACCCATACCGATGGCCGATAGGGTGTCTTCGTGCTTTTAGAAGTAATGAATGTGAACATGTTTCTCAATGGTTCGCTCTGCGAATGAACCTCCAAGTGACAACAATGATATCTGACATACTTTGAACTAGCACTTTGTCCATTGCGATTTGTGCATGCTTGCCGAATCATTAGACCATTCGACAAGTCAATTTTTATATCAATCCCCAGACCTGCACCATTGATGCAGTACTAGTGGCTAGTGAATCACTTGGAGAGATTCGGCGAAAATATCATTCTACTGAAGGGAAATCGGCCATGATACTGTTTTATTTATTTATTTATTTATTTATTCAACATCTCCTGGCCCGTCCGAAGACTGCCAATAAACATGAGAGGTCAGGTGATAGCCAACCACGGCAAGCTAAAAAGGGGAAAAAAAAAGAAAGATGCTGTCAGAGAGGGAAAGGAGGTAGGGAGAGAAAAAGAAAGGGAGGCACATTAATAATACATGGGTTTTGAACTCCGTGGGCAACGTTGAGCGGTGTCAGCTGAAGTTCCATTGCTAACTGATTACTAGCGTATTTTGGCTGTGTACTGTACTCGCGCTTGGCAGCTCATGTGCAAAACATTAGGAATCTTGCTAGTCAGTTTTCAGGGTAGGTAATCTAAATCTCTCAATACTACAAGTATGACATTTTGATGCGGTCTCTTGCGAAACTTTCTCGTCGCACTACCATTGGAATTGTTGAATATGCCCCAACTTCAGAGTGAACCAAGGAACGGCTGCCATTATTAAATTTAGTATTGGAGATACACAGGGGCAGTGTGCCCTTCTAGTATGCAGAATGCTCAATGCCTGTACTGCTGTAGTGGAGATATATAAGTACACAAGACGTGAACCGAGGAAGTAAGGGCTAATCGGAGTTTTATGGCCTGACAACCATTCAACGGACAATTGCTATTGGAGATACTTCAAAGAAGTACAAATATGTGGGCCAAGAAAACCTTATCTAATAGACCATCATGTCTTCAAGATTCACTTATTCTAATTGAGGGTCACTATCATCCCTCAAACCTACCCAACCAGAACCATCAGGATACGTACATGTAGATTGTCTAAATCGAACACACCCGTATGGACCACACAACCCGGCCCTATTACATTCATTACCGCACCAACAAAGCAAGTATGCGGTTCATGCTCCCATGCGAAGGTCATTGCGCACAATCCAAATCAATACTAACTTCTTGGTCTCCGTCTATCCACAAAGCATATACCAGCATAAGGAGAAAGACTGCAATCAGATTCTACAAAATTAATAATGGTAATTGCATTGGGACACATAGGGAGGGGGAGTTGTTGACAGCTTGCTCCGCGCTAGTGGTGGTTGAAACTAGACACTGGTGAATAACAGTTCTTGCAGGCTTCGAAATAATTGGATTCATAGTGCGTGGGCTGCAATACGTTTGCGTGGGTATGACAGTATAGTCCCTCCTGCATTTTTCATTCGGTTAGTTTGAATTCAATTGGCATGGTGTTTTTAGTGCAGATAGTGCTTGCTGGTGGTGAAGTTTGGGTTAGTAGATGTGCCACACAACCGATGCCCGAGATCAGTTTGGTTCAGTAGGCAGGGGGCGATTCTCGCTCGTGTTCAATCTGCATATGGTAAGAGTGTAAAAAAAAAAAAGGAATAATAAATACATGAAGCACACGCATTCGCATCAGCGGGCGACCACTTTGGTGCACTCAGTGAGCACCAGCGGGGCTAAACTTAGCCTAAAGTACAATCAACGCATTTCCAAAAGAATTTCACTAAAAAACTAAAGAGTCGCCACAAAACATGACCCAGGGATATCAAAATAATGTTGCATCCCCGAACATACACGAATTTGCCCTACCTTGGAAGTTTGCTTACATAATTGCTGATTCACTATAATCGTTGGGATCCTCATATTCGACGAAATCTACACGTTTTCCCGTGATGTCCTCGACACCTACTGCACACACCAAGGCGTAGCGGGTATAGAGAAAAAGAACACATGAAGAGATTCGAGAGAATGATGACAAAAGGAGACAGGGTACTGTAGTAGGACCTGTGATCATGTACAGCAAAACCTGTGACTAACGTCCACCCCTTGGAGCCAGAGAAAGAGGTCTTTAGTGGCAGGTGGTCCTTAGTTAGAGGTTTGCACCACAGAACCAAATTAATATGAATGTGAGACGGTCTATGGCTGGCGGAGTGGTCTGTAGTACCAGGCTGGTCGCTAGTCATGGTGGTCTTTAGTTACAGGTTGTGCTGTAGATAATGCGGCGCATAGGAGATTGTGTAGAGGGAGAACAAATAAACGTTCACTTTGCATGATGAACAAGGAGAAAGAAAAAATGTTACGAGTTATGACCAACTGTCCACCAATGTAAACAGATCAACATCAACATAAGCATCCGAGTTCAACGTTGCATGGTGTTACTGTTAGGGCCCGGTCCCTCATGCAGTGGCGGATCCGCTGGTGCGACAAGGTTTTGTGGGAGTGGTGTCGCACCTCTCCTGCGACAAAATGCTCGCGTGGTCTCACATGCTCACGCGTGCACGGCGCGCGAACGAAGCAAGCACGCCTCTCTAGCTCTGACTTCCAAAAAATTCAGTGCAGCAGCTCTCCTGCAACTCAAGCATGCTTTCACTTCGAAGTACGCGTGCACGTACTGTACTGATGGTGTACAGTATGCTGTACTGTGTCTGTGGACAGAACTGTTTCGTCCTTTGTGGACACATCAACGCAGCACTGATGTACTGTTGATGTAGATACTAGGTGTTGGACAGATCGTTGTTTTTGTTGAGTATCAAGCATTAGCTACATGTCGTGGGTTCGGTATTGTTGACTTTGAGTCTTTGTTCTGTATAATCTGAAAGAATGGATTTTCCGTAGGGTAGAGGTCGATTGGCGAGACGTTGTCGACAGGCAATGGAGACCGCAGCAACATTTTGTTACTGAATACTAGTACGAACTTGTTGAGCAGCACGTCGACGATAACCAATGATACCTGCTACAGATACTGGTAATAGTAGTACATGTATCGCTCCTGCCACACCTACATCACATTGTTTGTTTGTTTGTTTGTTTGTATTTATTTTGATTCGCAAGTTCAAACGGGCATAGAACCCAATAACATGAAAGCGAATATGAAAATCATAATGAGAATGAGAATTCAAATACTTTGATCTTCAACGTGGAGTCAGCGGTACATCAGAGGGAGATCGGGTACAACAGAAAGAGAACAGAAAAAATCAGATTTCGCTTGTCGACATCTACAGGGCGCAGGTGTAGGGGATTACCTGCGTGCGAAACTGCCGAGCGTGATGGATGGCACGGATGTCGCTAGGGAGGGCATTCCATAATACAGCACCCTTGCAAGCAAAGCGCCCCCGCCCCGCAACCGAACGGGAAACTGGCACGCACAGGCCCATGGCAGATTGGAGCCGAGTAGGGCCGGGTGCAGTGGGGGTTAGCAGCGCTTGCAACTCTGGACTTGCCAGTGCATAACGACAGGGCCACACCAGGTATGCTAGCTTCTGATTGAAGACTTCTGCCACACGGAACACTGCAATGCGCTCCAGCAGGTCGCGGGCAGACGACCACGGAGGGCGGCCAAAGACAGCACGAGCCCCGCTGTTCTGCAGGACCTGTAGACGGTCGAGGTACCTTCTTTGCAGTGAGCTAGAGTACGCGTTTGAGGCATACAGCAGGTCAGACATGATCAGCGATCTAAAGTAGGTCATGCGTGACTGGTGATTCAGGCAGCGGCGCATTCGCCAGAGTGCTCCGATCTTCTGCGACACGCGTGCAGAACATTTGGCAATGTGGGCGTGCCAGGACATGCCGGAATCGATTGTGGCGCCAAGATAACGAGCACTTGGCACACTAGGCAGTGAAGTGTCATGGCAGACGACCTGTAGATCCGCTGTGTGCTGACGGCCGGCAGGAATTGGCACGACTTGGCTCTTGCCAGCATTGAGGATCAGGCCTCGATCCTTCAGCCAGTCTGCAAGGATTGAAACAGAAGCAGATAAGACATCGGATACCTCCTGTGCTGTTCGCCGGCTGCACGCGAGCGCAATGTCGTCCGCGAATTGAACTGACTCGGACCGGCCAACTACAGCGGGGACCTCGCGGGTGTAAAGGCTGAACAGAATGGGGCCCAGCACCGAACCTTGGGGGACACCACTCGTGCAAGCTGATATAGAGCTAGTCCGCGACCCCAGACAGACACGTTGAGTGCGACCGGATAGGTAGCTGGCGAACCAGTCCAAGGCAGTACCGGACACCCCAACACTGTGGAGATCCTGCAATAGCTTGTCATGTTGGACTTTATCGAAGGCTTTGGACATGTCTAACAGGCATACACCTGTGAATAGGCCCTGATCCTTGGCTGTCAGGATGCGGTTTGACATAAGGACTAATGCGTCTTCGGTAGAGTGGCCACGCCTGAACGCAAACTGGGTTGTTGGTAACGATGCTGTTATGTCCAGGAAGGTGATGAGCTCCTTCTGAACCAACTTCTCTAGCAGCTTGGAGAGTATGGGTAGAAGGGATACAGGGCGGAAGTTAGTTGGCAGCGATGGATCACCAGATTTATGCAGTGGGATGACATTAGCTAGCTTGAACGCCGAGGGCACATGTCCGCACGACAGCGAGGCATTGAACAGGCTAGTGACAGACGGCGCCAAGACGTCAGAGCAGAGTTTGAGGACTGCCCCTGGTACGCCATCGCTGCCTGTTGCCTTCGCGGGATTAACTTGCTGGAGTAGCCGTTCAACAGCACCGATACTGACGTGTGAGAACTTGGGGAGGGAAGTGCGGGGTGGAGGCCCGAGGGGAGCAGACAACGTTTGCGGTCGACAGTCATCAGTAACCACCTTGTGGAAGGCTGAGGCGACATCTTCGATCGTACAAGAGGGTTCAACATGGGGACGGTCTCTACAGGTGACTTTGTTAATGGTACGCCAAAGCTTCTTGGTGTTTCCTGCGTTTGCTGTACATTGTCCCTGGAAGTAAGTGTTTCGCTTCTGTCGGTATGCATTTCTAGCTTCCGCACGGGCGCGCTTGAATGCAGTGTGGAGCGCAGCGTTTGCTTTGTCTCCCCGCCACCGCCTATGCAGCCGATTCTTGTGCTGGGTGAGCTGGAAGAGGTGCCGATCCGACCAGGGTGGTAGCTGCTTCCGCTTGGCAGAAGAACACTGGAGAGGAGCATGCTTGTCGAGGATCGCCAAGAGTTTGTAGTGCCAAATTGACCACATGTCATCAACTGTAGTGTCCGGGGGCCAGGTATCAAGGTGTGCTGCATCAAGGTCGTCTCGGAAATCAGGTATGTGGATTCTACGTACGTTGCGGAATGGCTTCCTCGAGTTACATGCTTGTCTGGGCACTTGAACGTGCAGGCCCAAGAGGACCTGAACGGCATCATGGTCGCTGAGGGTAGACGGCACTACGGCGCAACTTCGGGCATCATCGCAACTTGTGAGGATCAAATCGATGATCTTGCCATTGGGGCACTGGGGTGTGGTCCTAGTGGCAGTTGTGACCAGGTTTCTGAGGCCATAAGATGCTACCAAATCTGAGAAGCGCTGATAGTGCGGGGATGTTGTGCCGGCTCCGACATCGACATTGAAGTCTCCAAGCACAGTCATAGATGGTGTCAACAATGCTGCTTTATGAAGCGCTCCATCAAGTCTTTCCCAATAGGTGACTGTTGAGTCGGGCGGGCGGTACATGCAGCCTATGAGATGCTGGCGACCACGTCTGTTTACCGAAATCCAGGTGCCTTCAAGGCCGTCTACGTGGATATTAGGACGGTGAGACACAGGGAGCGTTGATTTGTAGAAAATGCATACTCCTCCTCCCTGGCGGCCATAGCGGTCGCAGCGGACAACACAGTAACCAGGAATGTGGATCTCCTTATCAGATATGGTGCTGTTCAACCACGTCTCGCAAAGGGCAATTACATCCCACATATGCAGGTTAATAAGGTCTTCTAGCTCTGCAACCTTGTGTCGAAGACTGCAGATGTTTAAGAAACCGACTCGAATCTCACCCAGTAGACGCAGCTGTGGTGCGGGGGGTTGCACAATAGCGCGAGGGAAAAATGAATTGGCATTGGGATTAAGAGTAAATGTGGTAATATTAGAGAAGGAAAGGGGGCATCCTGACATAAGACTGCACCAAACACAAAACAGAAAGTTTACTTATCTACTTAGCGGCTGCTTCTGCGGCTGTTCACTCGATCAGCCACTTGCTGCATCTCACGCGCTGAGGCTTGGTGTGCCCAGGCGACTTGAGGGTCCGGGGATGGGGGACGCGTGCCGGTCAGAACTTTGGGAGTGAACGTATGTTTTCCTGTTGCCAGGACAAAACCAGCCTCATCTGGAGACGAGTGGCCAGCTTTGCCACGTGCTTTGGGAAATGCAGGCATGACGGGTGTCGTGACCGGGGCCTGCAGGCGCGCTGGATGGGGCACAGGTATTTTGGACGGCAATGTTGTGCCTACAGGACGGGGTTGCTGGGATGAGACACCGTTCTCCTGTGGAGGCGACTGCTGACGCTGCAGCTCCTGCTGTGGAGGCGGCGAAGGCTGCTGCTGGCGCTCCTGGTCCTGCTGGGTGTCTACTTGTACGCATTCTGCATCGTGTTGCTGTTGCTGTTGGCTCATACTGACAGAGTGAACTGCATGTGCGTACGATCGGGCCCCAGTGCTGCTGGCTGCAGTCGCCTTTTTCGGGCAGTCTCTGGCCATGTGATTAGAAGCATGACAGCGAAAGCAGGTCTGCTGTTGCCCGCGGTGGTACGTGCGGTGTAATGTACGGGATATGCGTAGTTTGCACGGTACGGGTTTCTGGAGCACCACAAGTGCACGTCGAGTCCCCGTGAGGATTTTTACGCCCTCATGGGTGAGGCTTTCTCTCTCAATTATCCCGACAAGTTGCCCAAACTCAGCCAATGCTGAGGCAATGTGACCGTCATGCAGATTGGGTGCACAGCCATACACAAGGACATGACACGAAGACAGTGAGCCATCACCCGGCAGGACACTCACCCGCTCTCCTTTTAGTTCCAGTCCACTCTCCACGAGACGATTTCTAATGTCGAAATTGGACAGGGTGAGAACACACACCCCCGGCCGGCTCTAAAGATCGATCTGGATGACCAGAGTTAGCTCGTATCCGGAGGAAGCTATGGCCTTGGCAATGTCCAAGTGTTCGATGCTCCGTCGACAAGGAAAGTGGCAGTTTACAGTCTCCATCACAGGAGCTCCGAAATACTCAACTGCTCTCAAGCTCAATTTTTTTTTTGTTTTTTGTTTTTTTTGCATTGGTCCCCCTACGTAGTTTTACATGATGGCCATGCTTGGCGGCTCATGGGTCCGGGATTTGGTCTTTGGTCGATGCCGCAGCCATCGGTTTCAGTTTCTCGGCATCCACCTATCGCTCCGTATCTCTCTTCATCCCGTGGCCAAATGAGTCTAGACTTCAACATACATGTACAACTGCAGCCGTAGCTGCTCTGACTAAAGTCAAACTGTCCACTTCATGATCGAAAATAAAATCGAACAACACAAATCGCTCACTATGTCGGAGTGTCGCAGGAGCGGAACTTCCGCAGGAGAGTACGCTCCAAAAATTTTGGAGTAGCGGATTTGAACTTTCCGCCACGACGGAAGTTCCGCTACTCGCAGTTTCCATGGTGATACACGCTGTTGCGACACCGCTGCATGCAGCGGATCCGCAATTCTCAAGTGCATGTGGGACCGGGCCCTTAGGGGAATCGCCCTCCCCCATGGCCATGCTACTTACCTACGCCAGACTCGAGTGATGTCATGTCACGCTCCGGAGATGATTCAGACGATGATGAAGAGTTGACTGACAAACTGCGTGTGGTCCCGCCAGCAAGAAATATGCGATCATCTCGGGTCATTCTCAAGTCAAACTCACTTTGCATGACGGCGTCTTGTGTCTCGGGAACAATTTCCAGCACATCTCGTGCTACAGTGAAAGCATAGTATAAATGAGGATTGATTATTGACTCTATTGAGTATACTTGTATATTATATAATATTATAGTTCTTTTTCCGTCCTTCATATTGTTTTCTGCTTTGACATCAGCCTATTTGATTTCTGTTTACCACCACTCAGCATAAGCGAAATCATCAATCATTTGATTGACGATGACGCAAAAATGCAAATAATAATAATAATATATAGAGAGAGATCTGTGTCATGAGTGTTTCGCACGAAACTCTGAGTAACGACGGACAAAAAAATTGTTTGCTTCATTGCTGTGTGATCTTTGTATTACTGGCTCTGTCCACTGGACATAGAGCACTGTAAACAGCCTGAGGACCTTAGACAACTGGCTATATATGTAGAGAGAGAGGGAGAGGAATAAAAAGCTGACAGAGCAGCTACGTTCCATGCACGGCACACATAAGACTTGTACACGGCTTAGGCATACCAGTACTAGAGCACAGCCAGATTGACCGCAGTCATGACACAACACTGACTTTTGACTTTTATCCAGTCTTTGTCAGGATTGATGCACATTATTTTGGTTTATTTCCTTGGTACAGACTGTACCAATTCCTTGATGCAGTCAAATTTCAGAATAATGACCTATAGATAGTGCACGGGAAAAGCTCCGTCATTTACCAGTGGAACTTGAAGGGTGAGCCAATGTAATCATGGATAAAACAAGGAGAAGGACAAAATGGTGCGAGTTATGACTCGTGAGTTCGATTTGCGAGTGAGACTCGTGAGTGCGATTTGCGAGTGAGACTCGTGAGTGTGATTTGCGAGTGAGACTCATGAGTTCGATTTGCGAGTGAGACTCGTGAGTGCGATTTGCGAGTGAGACTCGTGAGTGCGATTTGCGAGTGAGACTCGTGAGTGCGATTTGCGAGTGAGACTCGTGAGTGCGATTTCCGAGTGAGGCTCGTGAGTGCGATTTGCGAGTGCGACTTGCTGAATGTTTTATGATCTGGTCACTTTGGTGGACAGGTAGTCATAACTCGTACCATTATGTCCGTCCCCTTTCTTTCTCTACAGTCCATTCATTGGAAACTGGCACCCTAACTTTTTGGTGTCTCTCTCACATAGTTGTAGATATCTTGAAAACAACAGTACATCCTGCATTGTGTGACCCGTGCGTTTACTCCTTGCCACATTTGAGGCCAGAAAAAGTCCAAGAACAGATTCAGCCATGTTTTACAAAATTAGGACAGGTATGCCATGGCAAAATTTATGGAGGAGTAGATCCAAAACCCAGATTTTTGAGATTTAAAGTGGGTTTTTTATCCTTAATTCGGCCCAAATCCGACTTTCAAAAGCCAGCTGGCCAGTTTGCGATGAATGGACTGTGGTTATTGTTATTTTTGAAGTTGAAAGGCACTAGGCACTACGATTTTACCATTACTTGAGACTTGCTATACTGAAGGTTGGAATTCACAGGGTTGACCGCATGCCCATACTCACGTTCTTCAACCGCGATCGTAGCTTTCTGGCGTTGTAGAAACAAGTAGATAATGAGAACGATGATGAGATCGACCAAGAACAGCAAGACCAAGGCCAGAAGCAAGGTGGCTTGATTATCCGTGCCGATCACAGCCATTCCCCAGTGTATCCAGCCCGTGCCCCGCTCAACTTCCACCACCGTTATGACGGGAGGTGACGTCGCACCCGGCGGAGGATACATGACAGGTGGCGGATTTGGATGTGAATGTGGATGGCCGTGTGGATGTGGATGGCCGTGTGGATGTGGATGGCCGTGTGGCATATCTGGTGGATTTGGATGTGGATAATCTGGCGGGTTTGGTGGCATTTCTGGTAGGACTGGGGGTGGGAATTCATATACAATTGGGGGCGGAGGTGGCGGCAATTCCGGTGAAACTGGGGGTGGTGGTTCGGGTAAAATGAGGGGTGGTAGCTCGGGAAGCATTGGAGGAGGTAGTACGGGGGTTGTGTGAATGTGTGGTGGTGGAAGTGGACCAAATGGTGGAAGTGGAGGATTTGGTAGAGGTGGTGGTAGTTCTGGGGCCATGGGATCCTCAAATGGTATGTTTGGATCCATAAGTGGTGGTCCTAGAAAGAGAAAAGTTAGACACAATCCAATAACATGTTGTCCAACAAATATTTCTTGTCCAATTTCACCACATACAGACACGAGAACGCCCACATACACACATGCACGCACATGCCCGGTCACACACGTGGGCGCCCGCACACACACACACAAATACGACGTGCTGTGTATAATTATTTTGCACGAGGACGGGCAGCCAGGAGGAGTGAAGACAACACTCAAAGTCTTCAAAATGATTGCATCTTGCCAAAGCAGTCGTGACGGTATCGCATAATGGCTGATGAAGCAAAAAGGAATACCACAAACAGGTCAAAGTTTTGTAAACTGTGTAGATCTGAACTTAGAAGTTGCGATTTCGGCGGTAATAGTCATGAAGTTGATTGTTCCAACTAGGAACACACGCTTCTTGCCGAACTTGACACTTGACTGACTCACGACTGCCATCCAGAGCACACGAGGAGCACGTCGCACCTTCCACTCGGCAGACCTGCAAGAAAGCACCACTCCCTGCTCAATACACCGTGTATTGAGCAGGGAGTGGTGCTTTCTTGCAGGGGTTTGCCGAGTGTGTCGATCTGTACATAAGAAATAGGTCACGCTGATGGTGAGCACTGTTGCCAACTTCTAAGACTATAGCATCAAAATCATCTTACCGAAATTACAGATTCCTTCACCAAACCCTGTGTTGCTCTCACACAGGTAGCCGTCCAAGTTGTCCGCGCACGATCCGCCGTAGCGATACGGCTGACTGGCACACTCCTCGATTTCTGCAAAGCAGAGAATGAATAGCAGAAGTCCAATGGGTGAGTTCAGGACAGTGGAACTCTGACAGGATGTATATCGTCAGCGGCGAAAGTATACTTTGTTCTGTAAAACATGTTGTTTTGGGTTTATTAAAATTTCGGTGCCAGGCACCTGATAGGATTCAGGTGTAATGTAGAATGAGGTGACCAGCTTTTCCTTCACATACAGTGCATACTCTAGTGCCTGTCAGGCGTGACTAAAATTTAGGTGGCTGGTTTCTCTACCGAAATCACCGAAATTAAAGTTCCACCGAAGATAACATGTTTTACTGTGTCTGGGGTACTTCTTATCAATAAAATACTTCAGTATGGATAAACTCCGGACAATGTCTCTACTAAGTAGGAGTATGTGTTGATCAATGACGTATTAGCGTTGCAATCCAGTTTTTCTGTGAGTGTGTATGTGACTTCGATTACTATGACTTTTGATCCAGTTCTTCGCATAGAAAATTATAGTGGTGAAGTGGAACTCTGATACTACATACACCCATGGGAAAAGGAAAGTGTACTTAATATCCAAGGAAGGCGTGCTTAGTATCCAAGGAAAGTGTACTGTAAGTTGACAAATTTTCGGCCCATTCAAATTTCGGCCTCCCAGGGTTAAAACACATTTCGGCTGCAATACATTTTCGGCATGTACTGCTGCCACCTTGTAAAACAAAATTTCGGCTGCAACAAATTTTCGACCAAAATAATATGATCAGGCCAAAAATAGCCGAAAATAAATTAATGTGCGCCGAATATTTGTTGACTTCCAGCAATTAGTATCCAAGGTACAGAACAAGAAGGGCAATCAAGGCTTGTTTGCTGCTACCTAACGTTTCATGCTTTCGCAGTCATCAGGCAACAAAAAAACCTAGGTACCCAAGGTCCTTAGTATCCAAGGTAACATACAGGTAGATCTACATCTTATCCAACCATACTTCCATATGGAGGAATACAACAGCGACCCAGGCTATGTCCGTACTACTAGTAATAAAGTATTCTGCCTAGCAGACTGCCTACTATGTGAGCTCCACTTTACCTCGTTCGCAGTATGTTCCCGTGAAGGCCGGCAGACATTCGCAGAAGAATGCGTTCACTTGATCAACGCATGTCCCACCATTCTTACAGTTGATGTACAGGCAATCATCAATGTCTGCAGCAATCATGATTGAAGAACAATGCATTGCAGAGAGTAGTTTTCCACTTGATACAATCTTTATTCCCGTAGCTATGCAGAAGACGTTACTTCAGTAACGTCTGGCGCTAGCCAGGGTCCACACAGCTTTAATTTGGTATTTGTTTGTTTGTGTGTTTGTGTCACGCCTGGCGCTATCCGTATCTGACGGCAAAAAAGCATAGGATGTTATAAATTTTTGAATTCTCCTATTTTTTTTCAGGCATATCCTGGGATTCGAACCCGCACTATCGCCCTACATGCATTCCCCCATACACTTCGCATTTATACCCATTCTTCCAAGTTGCTTCACGTTATTATCTTGCGTTTGAAAGCCCTATTTGAATATTGCGGGCAGCTAGACGGTGTCGTATTACCCTCGATCGTACCTGTCCCGTACCTATCCCCTACCGTACCGTGCCATCAATGACGGCTGGCCACAATGCATATTCAAATAGGGCTTTCAAATGCAAGATCACAATGTGAAACAACTTGGAAGAATTAGTATGTATGCGAAGTGTATCGGGGGATGCATGCAGGGCGCGCGATAGTGCGGGTTCGAATCCCAGGTTTAAAAAAAAGGAGTTTTTAAAGAATTTATAACATCCCTATGCTTTTTTTGTCTAGGTCATCAAGGCAAAAAAGCATAGCGTAGGGCCCTGAGCTTCCAAGCTCTCTCGTTAATTTCGGACACCATTTCCCGATATTCTCAGACTTTTTGAAGAATTCAGCACCAGCCTTTGAATTGCATGAAAAGGTACATGTACATGTTATCGAATTAGAAACTTCTGAGCCCAAGCATCTGTGTAAGCTGCTGGCATCAAATACTATCATCATGGCACAAATGAATCAGTACAGCAGGAAGTCAAAAATGCTATTGGCCTGTTCACACGCCTTGATTCAACTCTTAAGCGCATCAAGTTAAAGTGGTTTGGACCTGTAGCAAGGCATCATCATGCTACTCCAACTATTTTTTGGATGGAATAGTGCCTGGATCAAGACCTTGGTTGCCCCCGTCACAATCGGTTCACCAACATAAAAGACTGGACCAATGAATCTTACAATTCTCTCTCAGTCTCTCGGTCTCTCTCTCTGTCTCTCTCTCTCTGTCTCTCTGTCTCTCTTTCTCTCTCTCTCTCTGCACACATTTACGAAATGAACTTACTTATGCATCGAGCATCGCCTTGCCAAAATCCCACACCGTTGACCTCGGTACAGGTGTACGTAAATGTGCTGCTGGAGCCCTTGACCAGTTCATAGCCGTCCGCGCACGTGACGTGAACGACAGCGTCCAGCGTTCCCAAAGGCCATGCTGGCGTGGTACTTCCAATGTAATCAAGATGGAAGACAGGGCAGAAATAGTGGCTGACTGAGATGGCATAAAACAGGAAAAGACACGAGAAACGATATGTGTTACGTTATCTTTCTTTTTACTTCACCATAGGTACAGGGATCCAAGCCTTTCTGCAGTGGACCATGAATCATAGGTACAGGGATCCAAGCCTTTCTGCAGTCCACCATAGCTACAGGGATCCAAGCCTTTCTGCAGTGGACCATGAATGATTCACCGGCTCCTAAGCTATTTGTAAGTAAGAATGCTTTAAAAGATAAAAATAGAATACGAGCACATGGACACGAGTTATGAAGCAAACTATCCACGAATGTAACAGGATAGCAAGTGTTTTCTTCTTCTATTTTACATTTCAAACTGGCTCATTATCTGAGGTCAACTTTAAAATATGATAACAGTATGGGAAACAATATGATGCGGTATTTGTGGGTATTTGTGGCTGAGTAAGTACATGCAATAGACAAAAGTCTTGGAGAAAGTATGAGTACCAGACATCGAGACAGAGGGACTTGAAGAGACAGGTACATGTAGATTGATAGTAGGCCTGAAACGGTTAGAGTTTCAGCTGATAGGTTGGAATCTTAGCAGCTAACCAAACCAGCCAAACGGTTATATCCGTTAGGTGATCTGCTCAAATTTTACGTGTGTACATGTATGCCTTAACATAAAGTTTTTTTCATGGAAATTGCACACTAGAATCATGACATCATAACTTACGTGTGCATACTAAATCATGACATCATAACTTACGTGTGCACACTAGAATCATGACATCATAACTTATGTGTGCATACTAAATCATGACATCATAACTTACGTGTGCATACTCGTCATTACATCATAACTTACGTGTGCATGACATCATAACTTACGTGTGCATGACATCATAACTTACGTGTGCATGACATCATAACTTACGTGTGCATGCTCGTCCGCACCCAGTATAGCCTGGTTTGCAATGACACGTGTAAGATCCCCACGTATCCATGCACACGGCGTCGCCATGGCAATCATGAGTCCGGCTCGTGCATTCATCGATATCTGGGGACAGCGGAAGGAAGAGGAGAATACATGTGCATGACTTAGTGTAGCACAACTCACTGCGCATGAACTGTATTTTCCAGAGCAAAAGCCGCATTGCGCCATAAGCCGCAACCATATTATTTGTCATGAAATACTGACATACACCCTACAATATCACCATTCATTTGACCGTTTTAGCTCATGCCGCACTGACTTTAATGGGGCGAATTGAGAATGTTAAAAGTGCGGCGTGTAACTGGGAAAATGCGGTGCTCTATGAAGGCACACTCTTCCTTAATACTGGCAGTGAAGCATGGGTGCGTGAATCTATGCTGAAGTACATGCTTCGCTGAAAAATCGAATTTGTAAATTCATATTGAGTGCTACGTCAGTTGAAAGAACATGAATAGCTGCAAATTCTCTGAAAATTGTGTCCCGATCTGACCAGCCGTTCAAGAGTTATGGCCGAAAATGTGCCCTTGCAAGGAAAGATTTTTTTGTTGCACGCTGTCATTTGTTGGCAGCACTGTATTTGAATGTGAGCAGACCGTGCGCAACTTGTCGTATCATGGAAACACGTGAAAGTGTGCAGAATTTTGCTCCAAGTCCAAAAAATCAGGTTTTTGAGCCACGTATTGGGCTGCACGGCGGCGGGCGAAGCCCGCCGCCGTGCAGCAGGACTTTTGCCAGCACCCTCGTGACGTTGCAGATATGTGGCTTGATTATTGTAGTTGACGTTGATTTAGTGACTTTGGCAAGTTTGAGTCGTGTCAAGAAGTCAGGTAGGATTCAGTACTAGGCAGTAGTGAAACGTGAGTGGTAGTCTTTGCCGGTTTCTGAGGGTATCCTGGATTTGGTGTGCAGCGCTGTGGAAATGGCTTGCTGTGGAGGT
Organism: Sycon ciliatum; assembly: GCF_964019385.1. Classification (NCBI taxonomy): domain Eukaryota; kingdom Metazoa; phylum Porifera; class Calcarea; order Leucosolenida; family Sycettidae; genus Sycon; species Sycon ciliatum. The sequence continues at coordinate 4,794,885 of NC_088652.1, read as the reverse complement.
CCCAGCACTGGATGTTGTATCAAAGGTACGACCTCGTAGCATGTGCTAAACCTAAAAAAAATCAAAAATTGACTTGGGTCTGTGGGAGTGTGTGAGAGAACGCCCACTCGTTCCAATGTGACAGATTCCAGGGCCTCGTGGAGGGGCCCTACCCCATCACCCATGGCTGCTTCTGGACTTGTTCTAGGTTTGAGTCCCGCGCACGAACAGAATGAGCACGAAAATGTGAAAAAATTGTAAATGCATTTGTTTGGCTCCTGGGTGGCTCGCACACCGTGGCACTATGCCGGAAATTTGAGTTTTTCCGGCCTGGAAAGCCTGTCAGCGAGGCGCAAGAACTTGTAAATCATGTCCTGAGGGCCAGCATAGTGGCAGGAGTGTGTGGTCAAAATTTCACTCAAATCCATTGAGAAACACCAAAGTTACGGTCAATTGAATGCCATATGAAATTTATGGGTAGGCTGCCCCCTTAATACTGGCAGTGGAGCATGGGTGCGTGCATCCATGCTGAAGTACATGTATATGTAACTTGATGTTGAATGATACATTGTACGTACATCGGATGCTATGTAAACTATCCTGCTGCCCACGGGTTATGCCTTTAGGATTTCGATAGTATAACCCGTCCACAACAAGTTTTTAACAAGCACTTTAAAGATATCTCCTGGATTCATGCAAGTCTGTCATAGTCGACAGATGAAAATATATACACAAGCCACTGATCCGATGAACATCATGTTCATGAAAAACATCTTTCCTTTGTCGACATAAAATATGGACAATTTTTAAAGATGACTGCTGCCACAACAGTGAAAGCAATCAAAACTAACTCTATCATTTCAGTCATCAAAGAAACATTATTCCCTGGACCATGTTTAGCCTTTTCAAGGCACGACTTCACTGCCAGTGCACCATGACAGTGTACGGTGCTTACTTCGTTCACAATGAGGCCCCGTGTACCCTGGTGGACATTGGCAGCGGAAGTGATTGACCAGATCGATGCACGTTCCTCCGTTCTCACACGACACACCCTTACAGTCGTCGATATCTGAGACGAAGCAAAGAAAGCCAAGGCATTGAGAGAATCATCAGGTCGAAGAGAGGTAGATATATGCAGGCAAGTGACACCGAATATAACGTGAAGGAAATTTTGAGACAATAATAATTTTCATAATCGACGAGGAGACAATAGTAGTAAAATGGCAAAAAATAAGATATAAGTGTGTGTTGTAGTTATTATATTTTTATGTGACGGCGTTCCACTGATAAAAGTCACAAAAAACGTTTTGGAACTTAACTTCCTTCATTTTTTTGCTGTTGTTGTGAGTGCACAATTTATCTTATTTATTGCCAAGTTTCATAATCACTGGGTTTCCGGAGTATAAGCCCCACTGGAGTATAAGCCACAGGCAGATGTTATTGTCACGAAATACACACGTCTACCCATCTATGCACACATCTACCCTGTATGACCCAGTTCATTTGACCATGGTAGTGTAAGCTGAACCGACTTCTTGTGAGTGGATTATGAGTGGTTAAAGGGCGGCTTATACAGTGAAACCTGTCCAAGGCGACCGCTCAAGGGACCTTCAACATGTGGTCTCTGTTACCAGGTGGTCTCCTTATCCAGGGTCATTTGACAGGAAACAGCATGCCTTGGTCCTGGTTGCGGTGGTCTTCTAGGACAGGTGGTCGCCTTATCCGAGTGGTCGCCTTGACAGGTTTTACTGTACTCAGGAAACACGGTATGCGCTCAAGTGAAATGAGTTGGTGTATTATGCCATGGCAGCAAATTTTGGAACCGACTCTCACACATGTTTCAGACACTGTACCAATGTGCTTGGCCTTAACACTGCCTTTCGTTTAAATACGGTGAAGGGCAAGAGGCACATGCAATGGCATTAGAAGTCATCTTTATACACGGGAATCGACTCTCATATCTCTAAGAATTTTATCTGGCCGTGCTGGGCAACGTGAATTACTGATTAACCAATCTCATGGCAATAAACTACTTGAAGTGCTGTAGCTACAGATGTGAACTCGAAAGGCAGGTGCAAAACAATGCGTTTCATTATTCAGTAAGGATTGGGTTTGTAGACTCTAAGGGTTACGCTAACAGCTAGTGTGGAGTGCATGTATCTTCGTGCAGAACATCAGGAATATAGCAATGTAAAAATAAATAATAAGAAAGGACACATGGGTTAGGAGTTATGAGTAACTGTCCACGTCTATAAGCTTCACATCTCAACTCCAAAAACGGTCTCTTCACAGCGATTCGTTTCCTAAATGTGTCAATGGCTGCGTTGGAGTTTGCGGATAATTTGAAAAGATTAAAAGCAGTCAGAAAATACCTAAGCTCAAAACTGTGCTGTTAATTGGCACACTAGATATATGTTAGAGCTAGGTGTCAGGTCAGGCAGGTGTCAGGCACTTTCTGACTGCTTATTATCTAGTCACAGTGGTGCACAGTTACTCATAACTCGTACCTCCTATGTCCTTTCTTTTTTGCCTTTCCGCTTATTTGTTTTTGAAAATACATTTTACTATTAGTTCAGTACCCAAGTTCAAAATAGGAATGATTCAGTTCAGCCAAAATGGCAACAATAATAAGCAGTCTGAAAGGGCGATAACTAAGCACAATACTGTGCTGTTGGTTTGTGCACTGGAGATGGGTTAGAGCTAGGTACATGTATCAGGTCATTGAATGTCTCAGTAGCCTGTCAGTTGTGTGCTTAGTTATCGCTCTTTCTGACTGTCTATTATCTTGGTACAGTAGTGGACATTTACTTATAAATTGTAGCCCATATGTCCTTTCTTTCTTTCCTTCTTTCTTCTCTATCGGCTCAGTACCCGAATTCAAAATAGGAATGGTTCAGTTCAACCTAATCATGCATAATTGACTGAACTTCGTTCGGTGTTGTGAACTGCTCACCTCGTTGGCACACTATTCCAGCGTAGCCTTCAGGACAGTAGCACATAAAACGATCACCGAAGTCTTCGCACGTGCCTCCGTTTTGACACAGGCCATATTCGCAGTAGTCGATGTCTGCAGTATAATATTGTCCGGAGAAGAAATTTACAAAAAAAAACCTTTGCTCACATAGTGTCAGGAAACATTTCAGGTGTCCGCAAAAACAAATTTTGTAAGTGATCAATTTTGAAACAAAAAGTGTAGTGAGTGGGCGGATGTGTTCTGGCTACATGTCATGTGGCTGCATGCGACTAAACTGGTCGCAGAACGGTGACCGGTGTGGAACGGCAATGCAAGCAACACTGGGATGTGAATTGGGGCTGGGTTATAACTACTTCAGAAGTAATTATTACTTGACTAGCGGAATCGGATGTTATTGAGCAGCATTATCAGAGTTGTTAGCAGGCTGTTGTGAACCTACCGTCGTAGTAAATTCCAAAGAAGTAAATAAATAACAACTCCCATAGAATATCGCAACAGGGGCGTAGTGCACGGTCGTAGTTCGCTAGCTAGCTATGCTATTGTATACGCGTACAGTACGTGTAGGATTACTGGTGCATGTAATTATTATTACGAAATGACCCAAAGGCAATGTGCCTATCGAGGGGTTCATTTGATTGAAAGAACAGTACTACATCAAGGAGCATGAGTTGTTAGCAGACTGTTGTAAACCTACCGTCGGCGATTCGCAGAAAAGTTCAAAGAAGTAAGTAGATTTTCAATCCCACAGAATAGAACAAAAAAATGAAAGAAAGACACAGTGACATACGTTCGGTACAGTAGCGCCCCGTAAATCCAGCCGGGCAAATACATGTGAAGTTGTTGATGCCGTCCACGCAGCGCGAATTCAAACCACACGGCGATGGGAAGCAATCGTCAATATCTGCATTTCACATGGGATGAGAAGAAGGACACCCTGCAGGCTAGCTCTTGAGGAACATCTATAAGAAAGGCTCTCACTAGTACACTTGTGTACATTCAACCCTTAATCCTTATCGTCATATGAAATACAGGCAAAATCAAATGAACAAGGACAGTGGATTACCAGGGTAAGTACTATAACAACCTCTTTTTACAGGCAAACAAAACACAATTTGCAATTTATGGAGGAGTAGAACACAATTCAAGTGCTGAAAACAATTGCATGAAAGGAAGAATGTGATAAGTAAATTGGAACCCTTTTCAAACGCAGCAAAATTCAAAGAAGCGAGCACTGTCATAGAATAAGAATGCCATACACTCTCTGTAGTGATAGTTTCAATAGTTTGTGTATATGTCAGTTATAGTAGTCCGCAATGCTGCTTTTCTAATTCTCATTATGATTAGCATGCAATGTACTACCCGAAACACTGAATTTACATGTACTTCTTTTGTGCTCTATATTCTAATGTATCTTCTACCTCTTCTCCCTTACGAACATACTTTCTCATTTTCCGTACTCACTTAGGAGACTCCCTTAGATAGGCATCTATTTGCCTCTGGAGGATCCGTGAAATAAAAAACAATCAATCAAATAGTATGAGAGAAATGACCAGGGTAAGTGCAGTATGGAGTAGAGAGGTGAGTTGTAACTGTACCTGATTCGCAGAATTGACCGCTATATCCACGCTGACACTGGCATCTATAGCTGTAGACTTCGTCAAGGCACATCCCACCGTTCCAACACACCACGTCTGTGCACAAGTTAACGCCTACCAGAGCGAATCATGTACATGTACATGTATGTACACACAGGCATAATAGAAACAATGTCATGCACTCACATACGGACACCTACATAGGCATCAACGAACACGCAACGCTCGCATGTACAATTTTTTTCGGGGGTAACGGCCTCTTTTACGGGCAAAATAAAGTCATGTTGACGTGAAAAAATTGAGATACCATGAAAGGTAAAATAGAATTTTATTCAAGTACAATACATTTGGAAACTCCAAGAAATTCCACGTAAAACAGACGAAATTTAGTTCTCAATGGCAATACACGCACATACACACACATGCGCACGCGTACACAAAATTACTAGAAAAAGCAAACAATTGTTGCATAACGACAAAAGAACAACATTCATGGAAAGCGGCACCAACTGAAAAGAATACTAAGTCTTATAGCTGAGATGAAAATACATGTACAGGCATACATGTATGCACACAATACCAAAACAGCAGGGAGAGTAGGGGCTGTAAAGCAAGCTTGTTGCCTCACCAGCACAGGCTTGCCTTCCAGCCTCTGCTCTCCCTGCTGTTTTGTTATTGTGCATTCTGTTGTCTTTGACCCTTCTGACGAGTAGGTTGTGTACTTAGTAAAAAAAGGCACACACTTTGCCTTCGTCACTTACATGTACATGTACATGACCGGGCTGTTCCAGGAAATGGCGCACTATCAGTGCCTGCTATCTCGGGCTTCGTCGCAACCGCACTGTTTAGCTCCTGTGATGATCAAGTGGGAACTTGGGTACGTTGTGTGAGTAAAGGTTAAGGCCAAATAACTCTGGCTAGGTGAGAAAGTCTGCTCCTTTAAAAATGAAGCAAACCGCATGGCACAATGTCAGTAGGACAGCGGAGGGAACCTGGTATGCTAGCTGAGGGAGTAGGCATTACTCCCAAGGACAGAATAACCTTTAATTACTAACTAAAGACCACCGTGACTAGTGACGTGTCTGGTACCACAGACCACTTCGCCAGGCACGGACGGTCTCACATTATGGTTGTGCGGTGCAAACCTCTAACTAAGGACCACCTGCCACTAAAGACCGCTTTCTCTGGCCCCAAAGAGGTGGCCGTTAGTTACAGGTTTGATTGTAGATGTACATAAATTGTAGTAGATTTCGCAACCCACTTACGACTTTCGCAGAAATTCCCCGTGTAGCCTTGCATGCACCGGCAGATGAAGCCTCTGTCCGTGTCCTCACACGTTCCAGCATTCTGACAAATCTCTGGTCGACATTCGTTGATATCTGTAGAGAGTAATGGGAGAGTACGTAGAGCGACGATGCCAAAACAGGAGACCTTGGGGTGCAATAGAGAGCTTTTGATTCAAAACTTTGAAAGATTAAAGGAAAGCGATCCGACATTAAACGTTGTCACGCGAGTGTAAACTTACGATACTCACTCAGTCGCGAGTAGGCACCGGCGGATTATGCCCGGGAAATCAGGGAATTATGCTTTCATGGATTCTCGCATTATGCTCGCAAAATCCTCATAATATTATGCTTTGGCACTCGGGGATACATATTCACTTTGTTGTGCTTGTGGAGCCTCAAAGTTCGGAAAATTGTGCCTTTTTCGTACTTGCAAGTGGCCATAAGTACAACAAAATACATGAGTACCGTAGAATCCCGTGCATAAGCCCACCCGCGCATAAACCCATGCTCGCGCATAAGCCCAGGGAAAGTTCGAACATCACAAAGCTTCATCGTACAAGCCCATGGGCCTAAATTGTAGCAAGAGTCCATGAATTATGGACTCTCGATTAGGCTCCGGCAGAGTATGCTCGCAAAATCATGGAATTATGCTTTCATGGATTCTCGTAGTGTGCTCGCGAAATCCTCATATTATGCTTTGGCACGCGGGGATACATATTCACTTTGTTGTACCTATGGAGCCTCAAAGTTCGGAAAAGTGTGCCTTTTTTGTACTTGCAAGTGGCCATTAGTACAACAAAATACATGAATATTCCCATACCAAGATGACCATGCATGCTAGAGATCAACATGGAAAGGAGAAAACATGACTCCTTCTATTCATTACTTGATTTCTTTTGTAAAAAGATTTTTTCATTGCCAAAATATTTTGAGTTACCTTTCAAAATTATCATGTTCAACTGTCTTGGTAATCGTCATACTCGTCCACCCGATGTCACCCTCACCCTGCGAATAATCAGCTCATCTCTCCCGTAGCTCCACCTCTCCTTCCACTATGACCAAACATCAACTATACCTAATTTTTTTTTATTAGAGCAATTTTTTAAAAATGTTTATTTGAATTCGGATAGCTCAACAGTACAGAAGTACAACTACAAAGAGTACCGAATAGAAGGCCCCGAGAACGGGAAACCAAAAACCAAAAAACAAAAACAGCAACAATAACCATAGCTTGCACAGTCGATGGTCTCGATCCAGCGCGCTTCTCTGCACACCTTTTCGGAAAAGTTGCAAAGTAGTTTGTGAAAATGAAGAAAGTTGCGATTTCTTGCAAAAACAACGAAAAGTTGCGAAAAAAGTGGCGAGCATCTTTGGAAAAAGGCTACTCCGAAGCCTTTACCATGCGGACCACCGGCACTGATCAGATGCATTGTACAAAATTGTGTAGCTTACATACTAGAATTGTGGTACAACCATGTAGTTATGCTCCTACCTCCGAAAGGATGCCAAATTATGCTCCAAATTTTCAAACACCAAATTATGCCAATAATTATGCCGTCATAATCCGCCGGTGCCTTGTCGCGAGTGAGTCAGGCAGGTGTTGTTACTATGGTGACAGTACGTACAGGTACATTGCTATGCCAACGAACAAGAACGTTATGTGTTAAAAGTATTATTATTACTATTATTACACCTTCCAGCGGCTAAAGATGAATCAGTGCCAATATAGATGAGGAGGGGGTGTTTTCCAGCCATGGCGTAGAAAGAAAGTATAAGAAGTGTGGTGGTGCACCAATACCATGGTAAATAACAGAGGAAAGGGAGCAGTACAGCCGACATGAGACAACCGAGACTAAACAGGTATACTGACTATTGAGTTGGAATGTTGAAATGCTGCTTTGCAAGATTGCGAAACGAGGGAACCGACTTTGCCTGACGGACATGAAGGGGCAACGCCAGCCATTTAGTATAAGAGCTGAAAAAGGGGGAAGATACAGAGATGTGGTAGCTCGGGGGAGACGGACTTTACTACGTGTGGGGGAGTTAAACCCTTTGCGTGCGGATGACGTGCATACACGCACCTAAACCCCATGCCGCGGTTCTCTGATGACGTACATGTATATGTACATGTACACGCTCTTCGATTTGTGTTGTGCATCATGGTGAATAGACCAGTGTACAAACTTTCGACTATTCTCCAGTTTCACGCGTGTGTTCACCTCATTGGCCTCGCTCGTTCCTCATTAATTATTTTGTTCATTTGGCTTACTGTAAAACCGGAAAGTCTAACGAGTCACAAAGTCTAACGTTTTAACGACCATTTTTTATTCGCTATTTGAAGAAACGTTATCCCGAACCCGGTGTGTGAAAATGCGCATACATCGATCCATATTCTTGTTGGCCAGGTAGCCATCGTTAAATATTTTGCACGTTATCATGCCAAAATTACAAAAACGTTTAACATTTTGATCGTTAGACTCTCCGGTTTTTACAGTATGCGAAGACTAGCCAAGCTTGCTTGGTGATGTCAACGCGAACGAGCGTATAATTAGAAACTTTCTTTACCTACAACTGAAGGTGTTTTTTTTGGTTTTATTTGTTTTATTTTTTATCGTTTCCTATAATGGATTTTGGCGCAATTTGTGGTTTTCCCGAATAAAGCTTTGAGAACTGAAGATGATACTGGTGAATAACTTAGTGTTGTTGTTGGTGATCAGTGGGCATGTGCAAAACGTTTCCTGACACTTTCCATTCTAACATTGCTGCGAACGTTGTCACAAAACCTTTCCGCTGACAGAGCTAGTGCTTGCAAAGCCGATAATGCTACATGTACCTTGCAGTATAGTACTAGAAGCTATAATTATTATTGAACTGTATTGACTGATGGAAAAAAAGCAAATTGTTCTCCTCCTCTCACTGTTTTCATGGTTCGGTTTATTCAGGCCCTTTTTATCATCTCACCAGGGTGGCAACAATACCTTTTCACATTTCAGGGGAAGTTAGTGTATCGCTCGATCTCAGGACTGGAAACAGCATCCATTGGTCCTGGTTGTGGTAGTCTTCTAGGACAGGTCGTCGCCTTATCCGAGTGGTCGCCTTGACAGGTTTTACTGTATTCATTTTAGCTTCTGTTTCATTCCTAGTCACAGTAGTGTAGTGACGAAATCAACAGCATCACAATAATAATGACGTCACGGCCTTGTGAGAGAGGAAAGAGGATGTAGCCCCAGGCCTGAGGAATTAGCAAGGTCTGCCCTGATTGAAACACTGTGAACAGCTTTCAGCATAACTACTTGCTTCATTGTCTCGTGTACCAAGATCAGTTGTTTTCAGTCAGACACTGTGACTGTACTGCTCATGTTAAGTCAATGTTCCAGTCCAAGTCTAGTGATGAACTCAGCAAGTGTTACACACGCATTCTTGTTATAGTTTGGTGTCCAGTATGGATTGGATCGAGCATGCCTCGGCGTACCTGAGTCGAGCCAGTTCATAATTATGTTCACTCCGCGGAATACCCATCGACGGAGGCATTCTACCCTTCACCGTCCGACAGCTGGATATGTTCGGAAGGTTATCCTGCTGGCGAATGCGGATGTGCCTTTCGACTCGGGCACGTCCGCGTTACACCGCCGCGAAAGGAAAGAACGTTGGCAAGCAATATCACTGTAGTCACCAGGACAGCCTCGCCAACTAGTGAACAGCCACAGAAGCAGGGTTAGCGGCCGCACAGCGTGACTTATCCGCCCAGGTATATCCTAATGGATCCCGGTTTCATTTCCGCAGACAACAAACCCGACCCACACCTGACAGCAAACGCTGAACGGACATTGAGGAGAGCCAGGTGGGAACACTATCCGCTCGCTACTACGTCCGAAGGCGAGATTGTGATGAGCAAAGCAGGCCTGTTGGGTTCCACAGCAGAGAGCTGTCCTGCAAACTGAGCGTGAAGCATAAGCTGAGCTCACAGTTCCTTGGACTCCAGTCAAAAGAAGATGCCAGACTCCGCGCATACGTTGTTGGACAATATGAGTGCAGAACAGAACGAAAGTTATCACCTCATGAATCATATCCACTGGCACCGGATGCAGAGAGGCATCAAACGAGGGAAGGCGAGCCCAGCACAATCGAGGAACACTGGCAGCCTCAGTACTTCACCTTCCTAAATCCGGTTACCGCGAAATTTTGTAGCATGCTGGAACAATCTAAGAATACATCTTCTGGAAGATTTCGAGCAGCGCATACAGGTTTAGAAGAAAGTAGTGATGATACCAAAAGAAAGGTCCTACTTCTCCGACCAACTAACTACCAAGATGTGTTTGCTGATTTCTGCGTAAAGTTATCCGGAAGGATACGGGGAAAGAAGCATATTCTGCGAACAGCTGCCGTTTCCAGAAGTCCACTGTGCCCCTTTCTTGGGAACCCTTGCTCCGTGTTACGTGTGGCATCCTACTCGTTATTCCGAAACGTGAGAAAAATCAGGCTTTCTTGGTAAGGGGCGCAAACAACACTTTAACAGGGCATTCACGACTTCTGCAGATAACATGCTCTGCTAACGTGCGGAAGCCTGCGTCAGGCATGCCTCATCCAGTAGGCGATTCATCAACACACACCTCCCCGCAGTCATGCTCTAAAAGTGATGCAAAGGCTTTTCTCCTTCTCACAAAGCAAAGGTTGGCCGGTGATCCGGTTCTTTTCGAGTGGATTCTCACCACGCTATTGGAAATTGCAGATCTGGATAGCAAGGATGGCTATTTTCAACGCCTTCTCCGTGTCGTCGGCTTTCTCGGTCCATACAAAGACCTTGTAGAAGAATTCCATCGATTTTTGCCACCAGACTGTACAGTCACGGCGTACTAGTTGTTGGTACTTACCCAGTCATATCACAAGTTAGTCCACAGTGTTGTTGTGTCCTGGTCACAATTTTTGTCTACATGCATGCAGATTGTTAGGTAGTGTCTTGTTTCACGTTTAGATCGTGGATAACATGCTCCGGAGTTGCCACACTTGGAAATATGGATAGGTATGGAGACACCCAGAGACAGGGAAAAGTACAAAAGTATTTTTCGAGTACCACTCCCTGCGAACCTTCTCTAGTCTGGTTGTGTGTTCTCTGCACAATTGTAAGCCGGTGGCAACGCAGATGTGCGGTCTTTACTTTATGTCTTGTTTGTACTACTCCCTACCCAGGGACTTCAGCTAATGTCCCACCTAACACGCAAACACGTAATTTAACACTGACCTGGCACACTGTTCCGTACTGACGTTAAGGTTCGTCACCCAATGATCATAAGTTTGTCCTGCAGGCGGTTAGTGCTACACCTGGTTGTCTATAATTATATAGTAAAACCTGTCAAGGCGACCACTCGGATAAGACGACCCCCTGTCCTAAAGGACCACTGAAACCAGGACCAAGGGATGCTATTTCCAGTCAAATGACCCTGGATAAGGAGACCACCTGGTACCAAGGACCGAATTTTGAGGGTCCCTTGAGCGGTCGTCTTACACAGGTTTCACTGTATTCATGTGTGTGTGTGTGTGTGTGTGTGTGCGTGTGTATGTGTACATGTATTTGTGTGTATGTGTGTATATGTGTATGTGTGTGTGTGTGTGTGTGTGTGTGTGTGTGTGTGTGTGTGTGTGTGTGTGTTGATCTTGTGTGCAGCGTATCACATGGCTCGGGCACGACTGTATTCACCATGTACATGGCAGTCTCTAGCAGCGCCTTGTCGCGATGCCATATTCTTGAGGTTGCAAGTATGCAAATTCACAGTGCCAGTAGCCTGTTGCATGTACTTAAAAAAAGTACATGTATCCTACATCATTGCAGTGCACGGAAAAGAGAATGCCCATTATCGTAACTACTGTTTCTCTGAAATGAGTCCGAAGGCAGGCGAGAAATGAGCATATGCATTTGTCCGACGTCTAGTCGGTGACTTGAACTATTGTTCCCATGCCGTGGGGCCAAGGTCGCGGAAAGTTCGCGAAAATAGGAAGTTGCGAAAGTTTCGAATTCTTCCTAAACAACGAACAGTTTCGAAAAAGTGGCGAGCCTCTTTGGGAACAGGCTAGCCTAGTGACGAAGTCAGCAAGTGTTGCCATATTGTTTTTGTCTTAGTTTGGTGTTCAATAATTGATTGGATCGAGTATGCAGCGGTGTACCTGACTGGAGCTAGTTCATACGTTCATTCCGCGGATTACCCTTCCACCGAGGCGTTCTACCCTGGGCCTTGTCCTTTGGACAGTGGAATATGTACATGTACATGTACTGGGGGCTATCTAATTTCTGCATGCACGTGTCTAGCTAGGTATTCAATTTTGAGAGTTGCACGGCGAAAAGAAGGAATAGATTTTGCCAAAGAGTATAAGAGCAGTATCTTTTTTTTGCCCCGCCCCCACTTCCATCCAATATGCCACCGCCCCCGCTGTGCAGCATCTGATGGTTCTGTGGTATTCAGTAAAAATCAAAGACAGCAGACCCACCAACAAGCGCACGGCCGCAGATGCTGAGTTCGCAGCGTAGTAGCGCTACTCGTTCGCGTCGCCAGCTATTCGGGGGTGACACGGATTCCACGAGGCCATAACCCCAAGCAAGTACTGAATCCGAACCCGGAAGGCCCTGTATGTTGACCCAATCAGAGGAGACGGCCTCGCAGACCTCCCAGATCCCTGACTCTGTGAGACTACGCGCAGGTCCTCAAACAACGAGCAGGCAACACCACACACATGCACACAGCACACAACTCCCAAGCAATCAAGTAACAAGCAATGGACGGTTCAGCAAGACTAGCGAAGAAGAAAATCGAGACTAGGGAAGTCGGCTTGGACAGCGAGCATCATTACTTCACCTACTTATATCCTGTCTCTGTGATAATACGTACAAGCAAGCAACAAAAATGTTAGGTAACATTAGGGGGCACAACAGGTTTTATCACAATTTTGAATGCATACTTAGTCATTGCTTTTTGCTTGGCTTGCCTTCGCTTCAGTCACCATATTCCACTGATGATAGTGACCTGAAAATCGATTCTGGAAAACATTTCACTTCGGTGATGCATAGTGATGACGGCAGAGTTAGTTCTATTTATTGCTTTATTAGATTATAAATGTATTCACAGTAACTAGACCACCATAGGAGCTGGATGAGCGAACGTTTATACAAATGCATTTACAGTATAATACCGCAGCCGGCTGGGGTATTTTATAGACAGATCTCCAAATCTCCCCCCCCCCCCTCTCCCCACTTTAGGCCCACATTGTCTTGACTATGGCATTCCTGGTACATGTACACTATTTTTAGCTGTGGTGGAAGATATCCTCACTCCAGTCGTTCACTTACCGACCAGACGGCACAAGTCGTACTTTCCGCACTTGCCGGCTCGGTAGCTTCTGGGCGGCTCACTGTTTGGCCACGCCACCTGCACCCAGCCGTATTGGCAGAAGACGCCCAGGCCCTGCGTGATGATGCCGACAGAGTTCCCGTCCTGGTCTTCCCACATCCAGTCCCTTCCGCGCACGACTTTCGTGCCGGTCTGGAACAGCTCCTGCAGACCATCGATGTTGAAACGTCGATAGTCGACACAGGCTGAACCAAGAATTGTGCACGAAGTACAGAAACCCCATCAGTGACACAGGAAACCATCGATTTAATTTTCTCGAATATCAATGCCGTACCCATGTAATGTTATGTATGATGAGAAAAAAAACATTTTAAGTATCGCACATTGTTGCCTAAAAGAGGCAACTGGAGTTTAGATAAGGGAAGACGAATACCTCTAATGTGAACAGTACCTAGAAAGGTACTGCTCATATTGTAGCGCTTTGCAGCGCGATGCGAATGAAAGTCGTGAGTCCGCCGACTACCAGTCACTGGGCAAGTAGAGCTAGCTCTAGCGTTGGGAGCAGCTGATTTCTTCTATTATCACCGACGAAGTCGCAACATACTCTCATCCTCGTGTTACCTTGCTGCATATTGTTTCTATTGGTTGACACTGCATACTAACATGACATCAGCTCACCCTCCTGATCGCGACAGTACACAACTGAAAAGAAGTAGGATAGTTTCGTCCAACAGGCTCTGCGAAAGCGAAAAGTGCTAAGGTGGCGTTTCTAGCAGTTTCAGGAAATACGAGAGTACAGAGGTAAATTTGATATCAACCGATGGTTTGCCTTCTTAGAAGGGACATCCATTCGGAGTACTATTCCGAGTGGAATTATGTTCGAAATGTTCTTGGCTTGGTACTGAATAGACTAGATTAGTATTATGACTTAATTGAGAGCCGCCCCATACTTGAATGTGTAGAATTCTACACACTCGACTGTGAGACTTCAACAGGCCGTAACTCGGTCAAAACTAGCTCAGAAGAAAGCACAAGTAAGAAATAGCATTTTGACTCCTGTTGAATATTGTTATATCCTTATCGTCACCAATGATTTTGCTACTGCTTGATAGCGGTAATGATGGTACTTTTTTATATATTTTTTATATATACTATGTGCACATCCCTACAAAGTAATAGGGGTAATAAAAGAGACAAAGACAACAAAGGAGTAGTAGGTGCTACAAGAGCTGTGCTGGTCAGGCGCAGTGCACTCCTCCGACCCTTTCGGTCTCGGAATCGACATGGACTGTGCGGGCCAAGGGGGCATACTATGAATGATAGACTTATGGGAGCATCTGAGAATGCAACAGAAATGAGAAAGAGAAGATCAGAACTGGAGGGCAGTTACGAGGGATACTCGTTTTATTGCTTGCGTTCTTGGTTGCATGCAAGTAAAAATAGAGATGCTCAAAAGTCAATATGACTCAACATACATGATGGTAACACAATACCTTGGGAATGCGTAACTCCATGCACCATCTGAAAATTCAACATCACATTCGCGATTACTAAAAGAACCAGAACGAATGTCTTCGGCATTTTTGGTCTCATTCTACCGCGCACAACAATGCAGCCCAGCTCTCAGGGCAACTTCTAGCCCTTGAATGGTGGCTACTGCAAGTTCTTTGCACTAGTGAAAGTTGATTCGATATTGTGATTCGAATTACACGCCATGAATATCTTGGTTCAATACAGTTCCTTTCTCTATTGCTTTCGTGAAGAACCCGCAGACGAACATCTTTCTCGTTCCAAGTTATTGCTTTGTGCTCTACGTTCCACGACTATTGGCCTTGGGAAAGGACCAAAGCTGGACGCCATGGCAAGCAGCTATTTGTGGGGTTCAAATTCCAATGTGTTTAGTAGGAGACTTCCGACCCTGGGTTAGCTGTCTGCAGCATGCCCGGTTTCCGGGGTGCTTATTTAGAGTATCCCCCGGACGTGTTACCTGAGCACTGCGCACATAACGTACGTGGCTGTTTGCATGTTTTCCGGATGCTATGATCCCAACTCCAGAATTAAAATTTTGATCTCGGCAAAGCAGCACGAATGTGGGTCTCAAATTCGCATTCACCGCCTTCTGTAGCTTCCATATCCTAGAAAATATTATAGAACTTCTAAAGGTGAGCCAAATTAGTGATGTTGTCTTCCAGAAGGTGTTGCTGGTTTCATGTTTCTGGATGCTATGATCCCAGGTCCATGAAAAGGAATTACATGTCGCGAAGGCTGCACGAGGGTCTCGAATAAGCATTCGTCGTGTCCCTTGACTTCCATATCTTGGAAACATAGTAGAGCAACCAAAACGTGTATGTAAGTTTTACATTTTGTATTTCTTGATTTGAATTCGCAACACGGGCGATGAGCCCAATATTATTACATGGAAGCGATTGTGAGAATGGAATGAAAGAAGAGGGGTTATGGGGGGGGGGAGAGGAGGAGGAGAAAGGTCAATGCTGTATACATCACAAATTGTGCATCAAAGAGTAACATCGAGGACAATTTATGACTCAAACCAAACAAACCTAATGCGTTCTTCTTCAAGAATGTGGCGATATTCCCCTAAAACAATGAGATCATTTTTTTCGATGAGATATTATCTCATCCACTACTGCAAGTGTGTTTCAAAGCTAAGATATTCCCGTGGCATTCCAAGCCAGCAGTCGGCATGACAATTTTCAGCAATCGCTCTTACTATCTTCACTATGTCCGTTCATAGCGTCCACCATAGCTAGTAAACTTGTCTTCCTCAATATTCGCCTATCTTCTTCGGTAGCATACATACCACCCCGCAGTAAAAAGCAACCCTCGGCTTACAGTTTAATTTAATTTATTTATTTGTTGACTATGTTCACATTCCCAGCTCGAAAATAATTATTCCTTCTAGTTTTGACAAAATTTCTTTCTATCATGAAGCAGCGAACAGACGTTCTACGAAGAGCAAAGTGCTTGATTTCCTTGCGGCGGCGCCGGCAGAACTTTCCTATTCTGGCCAACTGGCCTCCCAGCCTGGAGCGTCCAGTTTGCTGACTTGCCGGCCGATGAAGCGCCACGGATTCGCTCTGACCAAGTGTGAGGTGTCATTATGTGCAGATTGTCAAGTTTCATTTTCTTTTTACTTAAAACATTGGTGGTTTTATTGCACTTGTATCTTGATGTTATTTCTAACACCTTTCTATTTACTTCGAAGTACAGTACTTAACTTCAGTTTCTTTGGTTGTATCCTTAGTTCCGTTTTTTCCCACTGATGATAGGAACAAGAAAATCGATTCTGGGTTTTCAATAATATTTTTGTTATAAAATACACAGTAATACATGTCAAACAAGTAACGTAGTTGCGTGATGTCTGCGGCCTTCATCCTATTCATAGCTATAATGTTTATAAGAAAGAAAAAGGACCAAAGAGCTAATAGTTACGCTACAATGTCCACTAACACCACCAGTTACTAAACAATCTCATGCGATAAAATTGCACGACACTGACCGGCGATACTGACGTTCTACAACTAACTGGCTAACAGCTCTAGCATATCTTGGATGCGCACTCCTACAGACTTTCAGCTCGTTCTTATCTTGGTTGAGCTCACTTTCCCTTCCTTAAGGTATTTCTATAACTAAGAACCTTCCAAGTTGGAAGGCTGTAGGAGTGCGTATCCAAAATGTGCTAGAGCTGTTAGCCAGTTAGTTGTAGAACGTCAGTATCGCCGGTCAGTGTCGTGCAATGTTATTGCATGAGCTAATTGTTTAGTAACTGGTGGTGTTAATGGACAGTGTAGCGTAACTTTGAGCTCTTTCGTCCTTTTTCGTTCTTATAAATTAATCCTTGGCTCTCCATCCGAGTCCATTCTTAAACTATTAAATTTGTTTGTTTTTGTTTTTGTTTTTCTTTAGTTGTTGCGTCAGGCCAGTGATATCATGTTCTGTGATTGCTCGTATAAGAGGCTTAGAAAGAAACATTAAGAAGCTGAAGGAAGCCTCAATACTTCTTTTGATTCAGATAATTATCAATCCAATAGGGTTTGAAAGTGATGACGTCAAAAACGGTCTAGGAGTAGTAAGTTGACATCAGATTTCTATTTTGGATCCACTAAGGTGTGACTTTGCTATTGCCTCAGTATGTGGTTGCACTCAAGTCGTATGCAGGTGTGACTTTTACTTCGCCACCAGGTGTCACCCCGCCCCTATTGGCCAAATCAGTCAGTTTCACTGGCTACATCACCTTGCTGTGAGTAAGACCGCTTGAAATGTTCTTGGATCCATACAAAAACTGGATCCAGGTGGATCCAGTTTTTGAATTTTTCAAATTGTTGCTATGCCATTGCTATGCTGTGACATAGCACTTTCAAGTCCTATTAGAAATTCAACGGCCCGCTTCCTCTCCTACCCTGTGTTAGTACTGCCTTTTAAACATTAGTGTCAAGTTTTCCATCTCCTGTCATCCTCTCGTTTTCTGTTGTGCCTGCCGTGGTCAAATGTGTTATCGATATTTTGACTTCCGCAAAGTACTGAATAGTTCTGTCTTACTGGCATACGCCCTTTCAGGATTGGCCTCTAAAGCAAGAAGTGTTCTCTTATTGCTTTGGTGACTCACTATCATGAACTGCTTCTGTCGCAACAAATATTTTGCCAAACAACACTTCAACAGCGTGAGCTAGTATAGACCATGGAGGGTAGTGGGATCTTCGCGTGATCTTGCGCCTGTGGGAGAGAAATATGCTAGTGCCTCTTCAGTGCAAATAATTATAGTCAGTGCCCCCTGATAAGGAACGAAATATCCAATATAATTATAGTACTTGCTTTTTCAAAGTGTCACGTGAAGTCTTGAGGAAAAACGCCACCTCCCACATCAGGAGCGACACACAAAAGTCAAGCCATTTGTGTGATATTGGCCACATGGTATGGAGGCACTCCTTATTCATACAGTGTGTTTGCAAAATCGTGGAAGAGAGTACTAGTATCTCGAATAACAAGGTCTCAGGAATTAGAATTTCTAGTATTACATGCCCTCAATCTCCACATATCTAGCAGACTCGACGTTCGGAAGTCACAATAGCCCAGAAGTTAAAATTTTTAATAATAATGTATGAAAATATAATGGCGAAGCAGAATTCACTGATTCAGTGCTGCTAGAAAAAAACAAGGACAATCAAGGCTTGTTTGCTGCCACTTCAAGTTTCATACTCTCGCAATCATCAGGCAACATCTAAAGTGCTGCTATAAATTAAAGAATAACTTAGACAATGGGTGAGCGACGTTAGTACCTGTACATGAGAATGTGCGGTGTGTGCATCAATTTTACTTCTGTTCCGAAACCCTGTATGAGGCACAGGTACAGGTTTCATGCTTCCTGCTGAAGAATGAGTGCGCTTTGAGCAGATTGCGTGCGAGAACCAACTTCTAATAATTATTAACTCTCCGACTGTTTTAAGGGAAACTGGGAATTGCGAAATGATCAAGGTAAGAAATCTATACTGGATAGCCTATGGATCCTTACAAAAGCAAAATAGTTTTTAAATTAACTTGCATAATCAGTTGATGAAATTCCTCGCAATGACGCCATAGTACTAAGCATCAACAGGCCCTCTATGCTGTGGGGAATGCACTTTTTTGTGTGATAGGGAATGACCACGTGATTAAGAGAGATACCTAATGACAGCTACATTATTAAGACCTTAATGTGGTTCAAATTAACTGGACTGCTCTTTGCTTGATGCCTTCAGGTCGCCGTCCAGATCTGGTTGTGCTCTGGAAATTGAGAGTAGCCCGGTTCCCTGGCCATTCTGCCTTACTCTGGAAAGATCTACTGCCCTGGAATGTTGGTCATGGAGTATCGAGGCATAGAATGCTTCTTCATCCGCCTCCGAGTATATGTTGCCATTCGCCGTATCCTGAAAAGATTGATCAGTAAGAAAGCGATGGACATCACGCAACTGCATTGTAAAGAAAAGGGGGTTTGTCAACTGACAACCGCTCTATTCAGTTGCTATTCACACATCCAGCGCATGCGCTGAATGTGAATAGCAATTGCAAAGATTGATTATAAGAAAATGATCCATTTGTCATTGAGTGATATCTGCAAAAGGGCAGGTTGAACAATGAGATTTTACTTATACACTATTATGATGTAGCTGTAAAATTCTTGTCATGAATCCGTGTACACGAGTCTAATCAAATTGCACGCAAATGTACCCCAATAGGGAATGGAAAGAACCTACAGTTAGGCATTGGCGGATAATGCTCGAAAAGGTGGCAGATTCTGCTAGAAAAGCAGTGAAATTGGCAGAACCATACAAACCTTATGGCGGGCAATTCCTTGAATTCTGCTCCATTTCTTTATCCACATACCAAACATGTATGAAACTTACCAGAAAATGTACCGAATTCTGCCAATTTTTCCGCCGGCATTATCCGCAAAGGCCTACCTACAGTACCCAACTTTTTGAACAATACGCTATCAAAATGCGAACAATGCATAGCGTTGAAGGCATCTTGCTAACTCGAGATTCTAAGAATATTAGACAAATCCTATAGATTCCACTCACGTTATCCTCCAAATCCAAGTATGTTATGTTTGTCAACCCGCCCACACTGGTGCGTGATTGCTGCCAGAAATAACAACACATATATGGCAAAGAACATTTATACCATAGATTCACGGACACAATGGCTTGGTCATGTCAGAAGAGCCTGAAGTGTGCAGAATCATACTTGAAACTTGGGCCAATATTGGATGCAAACTGGAAAAGTAACACATCAATAATTATGAGGTATGAGGAACCGTTCACCAATGTGCCTAGATAATGTATGATTAGCAAATACGACAAAAAGGCACCAGACTGAGAGATCACTGAGACATTTAACGACCTGAAACCTAGCCACAATACACATCTCCGATGTATGAACTAATACCCTTTCAACTTGGAAGATACAAAGTTAAGGAAAAACAGTAATATTGTAGTTTAGAGCATTTGCTTCCTCAATCCATTGGCTGTAGATACTTAGAGCAAAATCAATCATTGTAGCAGAGAAGTGGAAAACACAATTCAAGTTTCTTTCTTACATTATAGCATCTACTCTCCGTGTCGTCAGAGTACAGCGGGTTGAGAACTCCCCGGATGTCAAAACCTTCGTCCAAATCAACTTGCTTGGCCTGCAACCATTCCTCCTTTTAAGTACAAGAAGACAAAACGTAAGTCTCTTTTAAAAAATCGCAACATATAATGTCCATAATTATGTAATTGATGACATGCTAAAAATGTGACATAATTTACAGTGCAGGCATAGTGGAACAGGTTTGGTCGGTCATCTGATCAGGCCATAAGCCATACCCAATACCCCCCCCCCCCCCCAGCGTGTATCCAGTGTTGAGTAGTTGATATCACGCATGCGACCCTGCCAACCTACCTTGTCAAACCTCAAGCTTTCAGGTATCGAGTCCTCATCGGACAACTGCAATAACAAGATATAGAATACCAAACAAAGATGATGTGGTGGCGGTGGTGGTGAAAATTGTAAAAATCAACAGAAGTGCAGGAACAAATTTCTTGATTGCTGGGCAAAAGTATTTCCCATGTAGCTGGTAACCCTTTATCGGACAGCAAAGTGTTATGCTTACCATGCCTTTCACGTAAGCAACATTTGGGCATCTCACTACACATGCTCAAGCCATTGAGGTGGCCCATCAGAGACAAAAGTAGTAGCAGATAGCCCAACACACAATGCTCAGGTTGACACTCAGTTTCTTAATTATTTCTTCGACCCTCTTTGAAGTTGTACATCGTGCTTGTCAGGCAACGGACCAAATAAAAAAAATTATTTAAAAAAAACCTTCAAAATGTACTCACTGCCATATTGTTGAAATACTGCTGGCTGACCTCTTCGCTGTCATCATCTGTCTGGTTAACAAAGACTGGATTTTCCATGACTGTGCATGCATCTGCAAGCAGACAACGGTACATATAAGTTAAAAAGCAAATTCAGTTCAGAGTGAATAGCAACTAAAATAGAGCGGTTGTCAGTTGACGAACCTTCTTTTAAATTCAGAACAACAAGGGCAATTTAAGGCTTCTTTGCTGCTACTTCAAGTTTTGTGCTCTCGCAAGCACCAGGCAACATCAATATGGGGTGCCGACCATGACGGTATGTATGCCAGGAGAGGGTGGGTCTTTAAGTGCTGTATGAAACGCTGTGTGAGAATGTGGGCAAATTCAACATACAACGTCATGTCCAACCCCTGTGACACAGTGCTGGGTGAAGTCCGACCAAAAGTGCAAAATTATTCTGCACCGCAGACTTGCAGATAGCCCTTGAGGCCTTGCAACTGAAAAATGTCCTACACATGCAGGCATACACATGCAGTGCTTTACACAGATCTGTTCTTGTCAGGGTGGTATTTCATCTAGCGCTCCGGTCCATGCAGTTGCGGAAAACATGTCAAATGATTGAATTCAATCTTCTCACCACATGTAGTAGCCTCCAATTTATCTATCTATTTATTTCACCTTCCCGTGGCCACAGAATAAAGGCCAATATGGAGGGAGGGGGCGATAACCAGGAATGGCAGTAAGTTAAAACAATGCAATAATTATGAATTGGACTCACTTTGATGAATTCTTTCCTCCAAGAAAGCCTTTTTCTTGCGTCGCCTCATCAAAAGAAACAGAACCACGATAATGGCGAGCAGGGCAAGGAACGCTAAGGCAACACCTGCAGCAGCTGCACCGCCCACTGATGAAGATGATGTGATGGCGCGCGTGGACTGCAATGCTGCAGGTGGTGTTTGTACTTGAGCTGATGGCACGGCTGGCCGTGCGGAAGTCGGAGGAGAAGCAGTTTCTGGTGCTGGTGATGAATACGGATTGATGGCATAAACACACACACACACACACACACACACACACACACACACACACACACACACACACACACACACACACACACACACGCACACACACACACACACACATGCACACACACACACACACATACACACATGCGCCCGCGCCAAGCGTAAAACCCAGAGACAACGACACACATACTTCGAAGTAAACACACAACATACAAAAATACACATAAACACGTCATGTACAAATTCATAACTAAACATAAAGAGTTATATTTGAGCGTATAAGCACTACTGGTTGTATGTCATGCATTTTCCCCTCATACACCATCAATTTGATCATCACAGTATAAGCCGCACTGACTGTTATTGGGTGAATTACTGGTGTTTAGATATGTGGCTTTTACTCCGGAAAATACGGTACTGCAATCTACTCAAACCATTCTTTTGCTTTTACGTACATCAAACACCCAGCAGGCTAGAAACTCCGCATCACTTCGAGCACTATGTTACGTATTGCAATGTACTCACGGTCTGGGTTGAGCAGGGTAATTGGCACCGTATACTCTGCTACAATGACACCAGGTGCTGCTTGACGCTTTCCCCTGGCCATTGTTGTGTTCATTGCCGGCACGGTTGCATCATAACTCACGACAAACTCCACCTCAATGGGACTGTAGGCGATTGACACAGATATCGGGAATTGTAGACTCAGCGTGACTGGTGTCCACTCGGCACAATCTGCACCATTTAGAAGACAGTTTGTTCTCCTGTGGCGATGTCTGAGAATGACAGATCTTGTTGAAAGGAAGGTTAGTGACAGATCACTGAGGGTTGATGTAGATATCAAGAACTGCCCATTTCCGGTGTAGGAGAATGTCAGGGCAGGACTTCTGAGGACAGCTTGCGTCCAGTTTCCTAATTCAAAGGAGCAGAGTTGATCACATCAAATAAAAAAATCACATGAGTAAGATGAACTACGCTAGGAAGAAGAGCCAAAACAACAGCATCAAATACGTGACCCATACGCAAAGAAAGTAATGGAGGAAAGGTGCAAGTGTGAGTAAACCCAAGACACTTGCACCTTTTCCCCATTACTTTCTGTGTGTATGGGTCACGCAAATAATGGTTTAAGCTGACATTACATTTAACCCATCAGGGGTCATGGTACGGATTAATCCGTGCGCCACACATATCTAATAAATCTTACGCCACCGGATCTGCCTGGTCCCGCCACCACTTCTCGCACATGTTCGGGAATATAGTGGACTTTCGTATAAAAAATATAAAAAAATCTCTCTGCTCACCAATGATTGTCTCGAACTGGATGAAGCTGAGGTGCTGATTGGGGAAGATTCCTGTCACGGATTCATTGCATTGGGTCTCTGTGACAAACGATAGCGGGTGTCCTTGATCTTTTTCGACGATCAGTGTGTCTGGTCGAACATCAGAGTAGACATTGACCGGCAGCCAGGGCATGCCAAGGCCTTGAAATCTCCGCACAATGATTCTATAGGTACAGTTTGAGTTGTAGACTGGGGCATCTGGAAAGGGCAATGTAGCGGCACCTGCATAGACAGACCATTGGAAGACAAGAAGGAGAAAATAATTCATTTAGGAACAGCAAATACCAATACATGGCTCTCAAATCGCAGACGTTTGCACTGGTAAATGAGGCTCCAAGGATTTTATTTTCATTTTTTACAATGATCACAGCTCACAGGCAAAGACAAAAAATTGCATAGTGGGAGCATAGTGATGGTGAGGCTTTTTGCCCTCAGCCGACCTGAGGTCTCGACGTCATGGGGACATAAAGCGCACCAAAAAAGAAAGAAGAAAAATGAAAGAAGTGACAGGTACATGATACGAAATGTTAGGAAGACAATCATTTGAAGGAGGGTAAGGATAAGATAGACATTACTAGGAGGAGAAGGAGAGAAAAGAAGAACAGACGTTATTGGGAATAGTATGTGGAGCAGAATTTGGAAGTCATGGGGTGAGGCAGATATGATGCTGATACTCAGAGATGGTCATGTGCCCACTATCAGTCGTTGGTCTTAAAATAGCAGTTGGCTGAAACTTTGAAGTGTTGCAAGTTCTTGGTGCAGAATGGACCAGAGGAGACTCCCAGGGGCAGCTGATTCCAGACAAGGACAACTGCGTGAGGGTAGGCTCGACACAGGTTGTTTCGGGAACGGACTGGAAGTTCATTTGCCAGTTGGTGTGCGGGAGCATTACATCTCTGGACTGTACTATGGGTGGAGTGGGCTGTTTGGTGTTAGGGCTGCTGGGGTGGCAACATCCTCTGTAGAAGGGGATGTGCATCCGGACAATGCATCTTGTACAGGAGGCAAAGTGCTGCAACCATCCGACGAAGAGCAAGACTCGGCAGGCAACACATTGGGGCGATGGCGCAGATGGCCCGGGCTAGCACGCCGTCGAGTCTTGCAAGATGGGAGGGGGTATATTAAGAGGATTTGCAGGAAATTCTAGCACGTTCGCCTACATTTTTTGGCTCATGCATACGACTGTCATGTACTCCGAGTTGA
Source organism: Sycon ciliatum (assembly GCF_964019385.1). Lineage (NCBI taxonomy): Eukaryota > Metazoa > Porifera > Calcarea > Leucosolenida > Sycettidae > Sycon > Sycon ciliatum. The sequence continues at coordinate 4,770,287 of NC_088652.1, read as the reverse complement.
AAAAACTTACAGAAGTGCTAACCTCTCTAGGACGCTGTTTACAGCGGTACAAGTCACGCAGCATGCACACATGCGCATCCACTAGTTTCCGAGAATGGGGAGAGGGTGATCTCTTCATCCTTACCGTCTTGACACATCTCTCCATGAAAGCCGTATCGACAGGAGCAGACAAATCTATTGATGCTGTCCTGGCAAGTACCGTCATTCTCACATGGGTTGCTTGTGCACTCATCAATGTCTGTAGGAAACAAGCAAGCCCCACGGAGAGGTTGATGGCAGCAACGCACATCAGGATGCCCAGTAACAAGGACAGTAGAGTTTAGCTTAGAATATTGGTGAGACTAGTATGGCTACATATATGCAACACATAATGTATGCATACACACACACACACACACATGTGCATACACATACACACACACACGTGCGCGCGCACACACACACACACACACACACACACAAATGCAGGCACAGGACTGTTCTTTTGCAGCCATGTATGACCCACATCGGGAGCCAGAAATCAAAAGTGAAGTCAATCAAGATAAACACCCTCTCTCCCCCCCCCCATGGCTTTCATGCAATACCTTCATCGCAAAGTCTTCCAGTGTATCCAGGTCCACAAACACAGATGAAGCCGTTAAGTTGATCCACACAAGACACAGTGTCATTGCTACACGGTGAACTGTTGCATTCATCAATCTCTGCAGGGATAATCAATCACCCATACAAGGACCATGGCGATATGCTCAAAGTCAAATTCAAATTCCAAGCTCCATGGAAACAGCAATGCGCCGCACCACAAACATTCACACATGCACGAATAAACAGTACTGCTGAAGAACACGACGAATGATTATCCTCAGAGTCACGCCATGCTCACTAGCTGGAACGTTTACAAACAAAGTGTCCTGTCTTAGGCCACCAACCGTATCAATGACCCATAGAACAACCAGGTAAACCTGTCGAGAGAATCACTCTCACAGGGCGATCACCTGTCCCGGAGAATCACTGCAACTAGGACCAAGAGATGCTATTTCCAGTCTAATGAGCGTGTATAAGGCAACCACCTGTACACAATGACCACATTTGTAAGACCGGCTTCACTAGTGTGAGTATGGAGGACAAAAGAGAGAAGAATGATACATGATTAGGGGTGAAACAATTATACCGAATATTCGAATACTCGTTTGGATTTTTGGAATATAATCGTACTCGGAATAAATCAGAGTACTCGCTCATGCATGGTACATACATTTACCACAGAAGTCTGCAGTTTCAGAGCAGCAGTCAGCAGATATTGATGTGCAGACTGTGTGGTGAACATTTGTACACGAGTAGAGAGAGCCCAAATGACCCACCAACCAATACACTCGAGAAAAGAACTGCCAATCGGTTCAATCAGGGTTGTATCATGTGATTTTTGAGGCGGTTGGTGTGCAATTTTTAGGATATCAAGAATACTCGAATACTCGAATATTCGATCGGAGAAAATCAGAGTACTCGAACTCGGGATCTCAGTGCCAACTTTCTCCCCTATACATGATACATGGTTGGTGGAAACATGTGGCACCGCAATGCTACAAAGAAAAGTAGAAAAGAGCAGCTCTGTACACAATTATTTCAAGCATTTGGCGACCTCTGTACATGACTACTTTACCTGTATGGCACTGCTCTCCTGTGTAACCTTGGCGACAGGAGCAGATATAGCCGGTGATGAAATCTTCACATGTGCCTCCATTTCGACAGGGATGACTTTCACACTCATCAATATCTGTAAAGCACATATGAAAAAATTACAGAGGAAATTTATAAACTATGAAAAGATAAGAATAGGTTGGTGCGATTTCGGCGATACTTGGGGAATTGTGTGAAGGGAACTCCCATATAGGGATCAACACACAATTATCCAAAAATATAGTTGCTGCTTGGATGATGACTACATCATAGCTTAGTGGTAGAGCATCGCTGGTCATAAGCGAAGGTTCCTGGTTTCAGTCCTGGTGGTCACAGTCAGTATATTCTTCAGACGTATCCCGTTTACACCCTTTCCTCAAACTGATAATAATTATTACCAGATAAATGATTCATAAGTTGAGGGAATGGAAAAGGGAAAGTCTGAAGAAAAATTGACTATCACCACCAGGAATCGAACCAGGGACCTTTGCTTCAGGCCAGCTCTGCTCTGCTATGGTGTAGCTTTCATCCCAGCAGAAGACCAATTTGCACGATTTCTGAATACCGATTGTGCTAGGCCCTATGACAGAAGCTGGTGATGCAGTCACAGTGAATCTATGGGTTAAAGGGGCACTCCGGCTTCATTTTCGACGCCGAGTTTTCGATGCCAAGACGAAGGTAGGTGAAAGAGAAGACCCCTCGAACAAGAACGAGTCTCCAGAAGCGATCGAGTCGAGCAGGAAGACGACTTTTGAATTTCGCCGAGCGAGCGCTGATGACGTAATGAGGGATTAGCTTGCCAGTGGAAATGCATCTGCGCACATACATTTCACATACTTTTTGGCCAATTTTCAATCGAAGAGGAGGTTGTTTTCTATGTTCTCTCAACGTCGTGAGCGATCCCGTCTTCTATACCCTTCCAGGTACCCTGAAGGTCCTCCAGAGGAGGATTTATCTCCAGCGAAGCGTTGTTGATCCGCTAAATTCGTCTCGAGACATATTCACCCAGTGCAGTGCTGATAAATGTAGAATGTTGAATCTGTGATAATTGTTGACGATGGAGAGAAAGGCTGATAGCCGCTGTCGCAGGGAGAGTTAAGCTGCTGGAAGTAACAACAGGGAGCCCGTTTGTATCACCTGAACAACCATACTTCAAAGCAGCTTGACCAAATCGGAGGGTGCCTCGTTGCTTATCGTGAATATTACACCGACATGAATTACTACAAGTACACTGGTGAGTTTTTATCTTGTTTTGTTCGTATGCTAGTACCCTGGCCTGGAGTTCTTGTTAGCAAATTCCTATTCTCTGGCGTTTTCTAAACATTCCGTGTAGTACTGAATACGTGATCAAGTATTCCGATTTGGGTAGATGTGGAATTTGGACATGTATTTTATAAAAAAAATTCTATTTTCCCAATAGAGCGTTTGTAGTGAAATGGTTGCCTAAATACAACGAAATTGATTCTGCAGTTCTACAACTTGTACTGAAATCCAGTCAAAGTAAAAATGATTCTTCATGACAGTTTGGGTCAATGAAATCTGATCCAGGCATAACGAATAGTGACGCCTGTCACCCCGAGAACGAATGCCCATTTGGTGAGGGATACCTAAGTACTCGAAAGTGGTGCGTGTTTCAATGTGGCATGGAAGTTTTAAAATAATACTTATTATGATCTCTGGTCAATGCAACATACGATAGCCATCATGAATTGCAGGCCTCGAACGCAACTCAGACCAGAATTGGCAGTTCCCTAAGTTTATAATTCCATGGCCCCAGCTGTGGTTATAGAAGTTTGTTTGCACATTATTCTTATAGTCGATAGGTTTATACTGATGGCCACAAACAACGGCAGTTCAAACTTCACTGACGTGTTCATGAGCTGAGAGATTTCTCTCCACTATTTCTGTTGTGCATACAGGTCTGTCCAATATGCATTGACCGTATTGGGTATGGTATCTGCTCTGAGAAGGGAATCGCTGGAGCCACAGTCCAATTATACAGGCTTTCAAGAAACAGAGAGGATCCATCTTTCCAAGCTGATACCTGATGTGTACCGACAGAATTCTCACGAGATACCTTACGGACTACGTGTGGTGTGTACTTTATAGTACTCCTTCGACTACTATCTAGAATCAAGTCGACTGAAACAAGTTCAAACAACTCTGGCTTCAAACGAGCCGTCGATTAGACAAACAAAACATTCTCTCATATACTGGAGCACTCTGACAACTCACGACCTATTCCTAACGATTTCCACCGCTTATAAATATGTAGAGTGCTGATTGGAATGTGCTCACAATCTCAACAATTCAGTGCTATAATTATTTGAACAATGTGTTAGAAATCATTCCACTTTTCCTTCTATAAATGTTGTATCCACATATAATCCACAGTGCTCCAAAGTTTCAGAGTTCTCAGGGTATCAAACAAAATTATTTCAAATACAGTGAAATTGTTCGTGGACAGTATAGCGTAACTAATTTACTTGTAGTTCCCTGGTCCTTTTCTTTGCTATAAATTAATCCTTTGCTCTCTAGCCGCCTGCGAGTCCAACAGTGAAATTGTTAGTTCATATTTATAATGTGGGAGGGGGTTGAACATATTTTTTATATAAGGGACCTGCAACTGTAATACCACAGTACAGTAGCCGGCAAATATGTAGAAAACAGAAATGCATGTTCCCATCATTGTACATGGACGGGTGCAGCAGGCCGAAGCTATCAGCCAGAACAGGATTTACAATCACTAAGAGATACTTGAGCTATTCCAGTATTCTCCGTGAGCTGTCCCATTCCACAATGGTTCATGCCACCATTATTTCTGGTAGTATCCATGTGCATAGTTCCAAGACCATCTCGGATTCTTCAGCAATTTGTGCCACGGCAAAAGACAATGCTTGACTCGGTCACTGGGGCTGTCAAACTTCCCATCACAAATGAACTTCAATTTCTCATCTGTTTCAAGTATATGTACTGCCATGACTTGACCATGCTTCATCCACAGCTGGGCGAAGATTGTGGCGTTGAATTCCATAGCGCACCTTCTTGCTGACATGCACGAGTATGTTGAGAGAAGTGAACATATTTTTACTACAAAACAACAGCCACTGAAGAGGATAGCAATAGCCTTGGGTGAATTTCCTGCAGGTACACGTTGTTGGTAGGTCTACTGGTCGGTCTCCATATCGTCAAGTTCAGAAATCACCTGTACTACACATCTTGTAGAAGGGATCCTGATCGAATAATTTTCTGGTCATAAAATTCACTAAACTGAGGGCGAGACAAATAGTCAGTACTCCCCGATTCCGTCAAGCTGCTTTGAAGTCTGGATGCACATGTGATGCTAACAAGCTCCCCGTTGTTACTTCCAGCAGCTTCACTTTCCCTGCGACAGCGGCTATCAACCTCTCTCTCCATCGTCGACAATTATCACAGATTCAACATTCTACATTTATCAGCACTGCACTGGGTGAATATGTCTCGAGACGAATTTAGCGGATCAACAACGCTTCGCTGGAGATAAATTCTCCTCTGGAGGACCTTCAGGGTACCTGGAAGGGTATAGAAGACGGGATCGCTCACGACGTTGAGAGAACATAGAAAACAACCTCCTCTTCGATTGAAAATTGGCCAAAAAGTATGTGAAATGTAACTTATGTGCGCAGATGCATTTCCACTGGCAAGCTAATCCCTCATTACGTCATCAGCACTCGCTCGGCGAAATTCAAAAGTCGTCTTCCTGCTCGACTCGATCGCTTCTGGAGACTCGTTCTTGTTCGAGGGGTCTTCTCTTTCACCTACCTTCGTCTTGGCATCGAAAACTCGGCGTCGAAAATGAAGCCGGAGTGCCCCTTTAAAGTACTTCTGTTTCCAGTACATGCATGCAAGCGTTGGCTCAAGTCATGTGTAAATGTACCCGTAGGCATGTCCAAGCACTCGCTAATGATCTCACCTTGCTGGCATTCAGGACCGGTGTAACCCGCAATGCATGTACACGTGTAAGCGTTGAGCTCATCATTACATGCACCACCATTCTCACACGGGTTCGATACACATTCATTGATATCTATCACAAAGCAAACAGGAAATGGTATTCAAAGGACCGCAACATGGTCAAGATAATGTTGAAATGTCCAAACCGTTGACGAAAATCGGTTCAGAATCGTACTTCCTAAATGGGGGGGGGGGGGGGGCAGGGGGTGTTGGTGTTGGTGTCGGTCTCTGGTCTGGCAAGGAAACACCAAGAAGATTGAATCTTACCTGTTTGACAAACCTGCCCAGTATAGCCTGCTGCACAATTACACATATAGCTATTGAGACCATCAGTGCATGTAGCAGCGTACTGACATGGCTGACTTGCGCATTCGTCTATCTCTGCATGCCGGAAACAGCAAAAGAAACAAAATGATTTTATAGATCCCGAACAGTTCAGCTTCGATGGGCAGACTGTGGTCGGATTCCAAGAGCACTAAAACCATCCAATGGAAACTGAGTATGAACGTGACAATTCCATACATCCGGACATACCCCTACGCACATCATAATATTATAAGAGTGATAACTGAGAATAGGTTGGTTGCAATGCAGCAGAGAAAAAAAAGGAGAGCACAGCAGAAAGCACAACATGCAATGTAGTGGAGAACACGCAGGAGAATACGGCAGAGAACACAGCAGACAATGGGTGCTTTCGATTACACGCATTTCGGTCAATTCTAGAATTAGTTATTGTTGATGCACAGTTCGAATACACAAAAAGTGACAAATTCCGTCGTTAGAATTGATTTTATCCAATTCCGTCGAATCTGTCAATTCTGAAGAGAGGGCGGAATTTCTTTAATTCTGGCGCCAGAATTGCACAGTCGGTGTGTTACCCGTCTGGTCATGACTCAAGCGCGCGAAGAGCCTCCCTGGCCGGTGTGTGCGCGATGCTGGGTCCACGTGCGCGCGAGGGTGTAGAGGTCTACGTGATCTCTTTTTACGATTCATCAAGTTTGTTTGTGACATGACATGAATAAAATACGTTGATCCAGTCGTTTGTTTACAAGGCCGGAATCCGCTCATTCTGGTCATTCCAGAATTTAAAAAACCAGTTCCAGAATTGTGTAAATGTGTAATCGAAAGCGCCCATTGCAGCAGTACCTTGCTGGCAGTGTGCTCCTGTGTAGCCAGGTGAGCAATGACAGGAGTAACTATTGACTTGATCCACACAGCTGCCGTTGTTATAACACACCACTCCCACACAGTCATCAATATCTAGCAGAAGTAATATTGGACAAACAAGTAAGATTGGACAAACAAGTAAGATTGGGCAAACAATTTAGATTGGACAAACAAGTAAGATTGGACGAACAAGTAAGATTGGACGAACAAGTAAGATAGGACAAACAAGTAAGATTGAACGAACAATTGAGATTGGATGAACAAGTAAGATTGGACAAACAAGTAAGATTGGACAAACAAGTAAGATTGGACAAACAAGTAAGATTGGACAAACAAGTAAGATTGGACAAACAAGTAAGATTGGACAAACAAGTAAGATTGGATGAACAAGTACAATTGGACAAACAAGTAAGATTCGACAAACAAGTAAGATTGGACAAACAAGTAACATTGGACAAACAAGTAACATTGGACGAACAAGCAATCAGTTATAAAATTGGTTATGCCGTGAGACAGCAGTGCTTTCTTCCAGGTTTCACCAATGGAATGGTCCACGTGTTCCTCATGCTCTTGATGGCAATCGTGAGTCAGTCAAGTGTCAAGTATTTCGATAGGAAGCGTGAGCCCTACACGTCAGTGTAACCATTTTCGTCTACCATTACAAATGAAGCTAGTACTTCTAACCTGCATTACACTTTCAAAAGAGTTATTTGAACCACATAATAATTATGAAGTTGATTGATCCAACTAGGAACACACGCTTCTTGCCGAACTTGACACTTCACTGACTCACGACTGCCATCCGGAGCACACGAGGAGCACGTCGCACCTTCCACTCGGCAAACCTGCAAGAAAGCAGCACAATCTTCCTCAGCCTACTCAAGCTCAACTGATGAGGGGTGAATTCCCCGAAACACCGTGTATTGAGCAGGGAGTGGTGCTTTCTTGCAGGTTTGCCGAGTGGAAGGTGCGACGTGCTCCTCGTGTGCTCCGGATCGTAGTCGTGAGTCAGTCAAGTGTCAAGTTCGGCAAGAAGCGTGTGTTCCTAGTTGGATCAATCAACTTCATGACTATTACCGCCGAAGTCGCAACTTTTAAGTTCACATAATAATTATTTTAACCAAATATTTGAAGCACATATTATGTTGTATTCGATTGTAGGGCCTGCCTACTTCCTCACCATCCTTGAACTGAAATCGAACTGAAATCGAAATGAAATCGAACTGAAATCGAACTGAAATCGAACTGAAATCAAAACTGAAATCGAACTGAAATCGAAATGAAATCAAAACTGAAATCGAACTTGTTTATAACAATTATGTTCTAAACACCCAATTACACATACTTTGAAGTAGAAACTCCAAGCCGTCTTCAAGGGGTATGCCACATTGCCTGGCCATACACATAATTATGACTGGGTCAAACATTTCCTCCCACGTGTACATCAACCATGAAGTGGATATAGACGTGGCTTACTATGATGTTCTCCTTCAAATTGTCAACAACTACAGGATTTGTACTCACCTCTTTGACACACCTTCCCCGTGAAGCCGGCACGGCAGGCACAGCTGAAGTCATTGGTGAGATCCTGACATGTTCCGCCATTCTGACACAAGTCGCTTTCACAGTCAATAATGTCTGAGCAAGCAGGAAGAGCGAAAATACAGGAAATTGCCACCATCACATTTAGCAGAATACACCGTCACATTCCGTGGCATTGACTCACTTTATCGGATTTCACTGACCAGCACAGTACATAGAAGTAATGCAAACACAGAGGGTTGAGTTCACAGTCTTACCTTGTGAGCAGAGTGGACCAGTCACACCCGCATCACAGATGCACGTGAAATTATTCACCCTATCTATGCACATGCCATTGCTGCCACATGGTGCAGATGCGCAGTTGTCGATATCTGGAAGGGGTGCACACCACAAACACAAGGTCCATCACCTATTAATCATGATCATTCTAAGCTCACACAACCAGGATGTGAGGCTTTAAGAGCAATCGTTGGATATCCACTCCCATCTTGCTCTGCCATTACTGATGTTATCAATTTACACAAGTCCAACATGTTCTCAGTAATCGCACTGTGGTGCATGTCAGACCTGGCTTATCCGGTCCGCTCTTATCCAGATCCATCGCCATCCGAAAGGAATTCGTTGGTTACCGATTTACAGGATATGCAATGCATAATGGGCCGCGATCAGCTAAAACATGTCTTTGGGGTTTCGTAAAAAAGTTGGGAAATGACGAAATGAAAAAAAATGTTTTTTTGGAGCGCGTTCACTCTGCACTTCATTCAAAATGATTCATGATGTGGCGATCATCTTCTCAAATTTTGTTCAAACACTTGTTTGGCGTTCTACTTCAAGTAGCTGGCGATCAAAGACAAGACAATGTCCGCATCTAGTGATACTAGAGCAGCTCGCAGGGCCAGACGATCGCTGTGCATGGCCCAGGTTTATTCAGGTGTCTGCAAGTCCGTGGTGGCGGGTCTGCAGAGCGACGCTGACAATTTGTTGGGATCTCATTTATGTTGATGTCGACAGCGAAGCTGAATCGTCCCCGTTGTCTCCAGTAGCGAAGAGGCACAAGTTGTGGGCTAGTACATAATCATTTAGGCGGCGAACCGGCTGCGTTACGACGTTACTTGCGTTCAGCTCTCATGAGGCGTCTGACGCAGTCTCGGAAACGCAGGCGACGATCGAAAGTGTCACTGCCAGAATCGAAAGAGTATGCAAGTGCAACGCCGCCCAGCGCATCTTGTTGCTTTCCAGGAAGAACTTGGGCCATGCCTTTAAACTGACATGCTGAAGTCGGTGTCAACATCTTTAGTTCCGTTGTATTGTGCTCCGCCACAAAAGCCACTATTGTACTAATAGTTTGTCTCTTTGTGTCAGACTGTGCGAAAACTGTCATTTTCTATTTCAAAGTACATATTTTGAAAGCGGTGTTTGGGGCACTTGTAGACTACTTTTCTGCCCTGTATCACCTTCAAGAGGTCAAGTAAGGTCCCAAGAACTGTTTTCTGGAGGAAAACAAAATTTGAAAATTTTCACCCTAAGACATGTTTTAGCTGGTTGTGGCCCATATACAGTATGTGCGTTTGATTATCCGGTTCCCTCGCCAATCCGGATATGTTTGTGGGAAATGGATGTGTGCGGTTATGAGAGATCTGACTGTACCTTGTTCACACATGTCTCCTGTGTAGCCAGCTATGCAGGTACATGAGAAACTGTCGACGTGATCCACACATATTCCAGAATGCCGACATGGGTTACTTGAACATTCATTGATATCTTTTAACAATACAACACCACAATGAACAGGGAATGGGTTTGCTCCGAATCAAAAGGAATTTTTTGGGCCAAAACACTGTCTATTCAACAATGCTGTTTTTTTCCCGCGGGGACAGTCGATATCTCTCTTTAGACCTTTCCCCTTTCAAAGTCCCTCAAACTATGACATTTTGGAAGCATTGCCTCCCCTTGCATACTACTGTGGGCCACAGACGGCAACTAAAATCAACTAAGAACTAGAACACTGTACAAACACCTTACACCTTAATTTGATTTTCTTCCTTATGCTGGTAATTTGGTACTACATTCCTCTCCCATCTCAACCCGCCCTCACCTCTTCCTGGTGCGCGCATCCAGTGCTGACTCCCAGACCTCTGGTTAATTGGACCAGCCGGACTCGCCTCACCTGCACCTTGTTTTGCATGTCCTACCTCTTTTGTCTGATTTTCCGAGTCTTCTGGCCCACTTTACTGTTGCCCCACATCATCAATAGGACAGTGTGCTTAAAACTTAAAACAATCTCTGCACAAAGTGTGTGGATACAACAGGGTATGAGTTCGGTGTTTTAGGCTAGCAGACAGCTCATGAATAGATTGGTTTTCAGTTGATCAATCACCGTAATTCTCTACACAAGTGAAAAGAAGTCTTGAGGCCTCCTGCAGCTTCATAATAGAAAAGAGGTTTGGGTGGACACACCCATTCCAGTCTCACTGCAAATCTGAACCAATTCCATTATTAAACAATGTTTCGGCACATGGCCATCATCAGGTAACTGAACAATGATCGAATTGGCTCAGATTTGCAATGACACTGGAATAGGTATGTCCACCCGAACCTCTTTTCCAACATTAGAAGCGTGACAAAGGGTCGAAAATGCTCACTGACAAAAGATGTTTGACAATCTTGTTCCCATCACTCTGCAACATACTGATCACTGTTTTCAGATCCCGAAGTTTTCACCGTTTACGCAAACAGATGATATTTTAAAGCTCCAATGTGATCATTAAACTATGGAGACATATTTAAGGAGCATACAAGTGAAATATGTCATGGTGACCACTCGGATAAGGCGACCACCTGTTCCAGAAGACCACTGGAATCAGGATCGAGGGATGCTACTTCCAGTCAAATTACCCTGGATAAGTAGACCACCTGGTAACAGAGACCACGCTTTGATGGTCCCATGAGCGGTCGTCTTAGACAGGTTCTACTGTACAAGTAACAACAGCTCACCTGTCTCACAGTGCTGACCTGTATAACCATCTAAACAGGAGCATTGGTAGCTGTTGACATGGTCACTACACGATCCACCATTGAAACACACAACACCATCGCATTCATCTATATCTGGTAGACAAAGGAGGGGAAAGCCACAACGAAAGGCATGGCGACATGTATAGGTAAGAAAGCTGGGAGATGCTGTCGTATTGCTCAAGTAAAGAACACACAGAAATGTGAATTAACCCAAAAACACATGTCCGTTCACGAATGAGCACTCTCACTCTAGTAACATGAAACCAATTTCACAATTTAGTTTGCACGTCAACCCACTGAAGGTACTTGAAGGTAATCGCAAATATGCTCCGATCGTATGGCAGCACATTGACAACAGTTTTGGAGACACAAAAAATTGTAACGGGAGAGAATTCTTGCATCATTAAGTGATGCAACACACATACAAATATACAGTGCTGGCAACTGAAATCCGACCGCTGAGCAGTGTGCTATAATCGCAAAGACCCAACACGGGATTGTAAAACTCTGAAATAGAGACCGCTAGAATGTGAGGGGTCGGATTTTAGTTGCCAGCAGTGTAGTAATAATAGTAAGTAAGGTTGAGGACAATAGCGTTCACATGAGACTAATATTCAGGGATCTGAACACATGTTTGGTGTCCTTACCAGTTTGGCAGAGTTGACCAGTATAGCCAGCAGGACATGTGCAGATGAATGTGTTCAGCTGATCTATACACTCAGCTCCATTCTGGCAAGGCATGCTCTGACATTCATTCATATCTACACAATGAATCGAAAGTGAACACAATTGTACTACTCAGTATTCGGTGCTCTTCCGGGTGATTTATTAGGGGAAACTCTCAGCCCATTTTTTGAACGACCCAGATCGGATTGAATGCACATCACCCCAATTCATGACTGCCTATTCGGTGACCGTTTTGCTGATTGCGGAAGTTCACCTCTCCAAGAAATATGTGTGAGAGTATACTCTCAACAGGGAATTTAAAAAGAAACATCTTAAATCATGGAATTGTAGCATAACAAAAGCCAACAAACGGCACACATCCAAGACTTCTAGATACTGCACTATAAGCTGAAGTGAGTGTGCCATGTTGAACATGAAGTAGGCCCTACAGAAACCAAGATGGTGCCACTCTGTGCCTGGCTCAAAATTCCATTTGTATTGGACATATGTTGTGAAATGAGCCTTCTGACAGTGGAAAAATAGCACAGTTTTCCCATACCAGTGCATACCGTAATATATACACACTGACTTGAGTAACCCTGGATTAGCGCACAGCTTGGTTTGACCCGTCCATACCTGTTTCACACATGACGCCAGTGTATCCCAGGGTACAGTGGCACAAGAATGAGTTCTCTTGATCCTCACACATGCTATTATGCTGACAGGGTGATGAGAGGCATTCATCAATGTCTGCAAATAGAGCAAAAATTCATAAAATACATTACTATACAGACAGAATAAGTCTGTTTTCGTCCGATGATCGATTCAGTTCGTGAAACTCGAGTTCCGAAAAACAACTGCTCGTTCTCTTTTTCTAGTTATTCCGCTCTTTGCATTCAGGAAATTGAGTCCTCTACGGACGGTGGATGAATTTCACAAGGTAGAACACACTACTACTGTGTTTGCAATACCACACTAATACAACAACTACTGAGACTGTGGGAGTGAAAATATTACAGATAGCGAGTAGGATGTGTCCTTTGTTAAGTGTTTTCGGAGGTGGGATGCTTTGTTGATGGGAAATGGTATATGTTGATTGGTCGACAGCATATTTAAGGCGGAGGACGCACTGTGTTGATAACATTGCTTCTGACTACAACCATTATTGGCTGTAACATGCTGTCAACCAATCAACCAACCAAGGCTCACCTATACAGTAAACCTGTGATTAACGACCACCCCTTGGGGCCAGAGAAAGCGGTCTTTGGTGGTAGGTGGTCCTTAGTTAGAGGTTTGCACCGCACAACCTGATATGAATATGAGACCGTCTCTGCCTGGTAAAGTGGTCTGTAGGACCAGGATGGATGCTAGTAACGGTGGTCTTTAGTTACAGGTTTTACTGTATCATGCAATGGTACATGTACATGTAGTGGTCAGACATAGAGTGACAAAAGCTTTTCACAGTGGGGGAATGTGGGAAAACGAAGAATTTACAAAAATACATATATGCAGAAGTTTTTAATCTCTCACCAATATGACACTGCTTTCCTGAGAATCCCGGTGGACAGGTACAGGAATAATTGTTGACCTCGTCAGTGCATGTTGCTCCGTTCAAGCATGGCTCACACAGACAATCGTCTATATCTACAGTAGATTCACAGCAGCAAATACAGAGACAAGGGGATGAAGAGAAAAAAAGGGTTCAACTTGTGGAGCAAAAATGTGCCTGCTACCCTAGTGTGCTTGGGGTGGTGGTGGTGGGAAGGAAGATGGTCGGAAAATGGAAGCAGAGAATCTAGTACATTACCTTGTTCGCAGGACTCCCCGGTAAATCCAGCTGAACACTCGCATACGAATTCATTGATGTGATCGATACATGTGGCGGAATTTCTGCATGGGTTGGAGGAACATTCATTGATTTCTGCACACAGACAGGTGCACATGAACAGAAACTATAGTCATGATATGAGTGTGGCTTTGATAGTACCTGTTTGTTTTGAGTTTAATGAGAGTACTTGCCAAAGACAACGTAGGATATAGATCCCCTCTGCAGTATTTAATTTCCTGTAATCCAGCGTATCAACGAATATTGACCTATCATTAATGAGCATGCAGATCCGAAAAGCGGGCTATGTAGCTTTGCAGTGTTGAGAAAAATGCATTTGAAAGTAGAGTTTTCTCTATAAAGAGATGTGAATACACTTTTTCCAACGGCCATAACTCGCTGATAGCAGTTATATGATGATTTTTGACTGAGGTCTGTTGCACATTGATCTGTGGGATTACAGCAATCTCATGGCACAGAAAACTCAAAATCCTCAAAAAAGAGATAGAGGATATAGAGGCTCAAATGTGAAAAGTATAAAGGACACTTTTTGACTTCTTATTATCTAGTTACAGTGTTGGACATTGACGAATATCTCTCACCTAAGTGTCATTTACATCAAGTTTTATGCTCTAACCTGAGTCACACAGATGTCCAGTATACCCAGGTGTGCAGTTGCAGAAATGTTGACCTAGCTGATCAATGCATGTACCACCGTTCATACATGGATCTGACAGACACTCATTGATCTCTGAGAAAACATAGCCGAGACAATGTACCATACACACACATACACACATACATGAGCATGGAAATGGATATCGCTTCATGATGGTACCACTTCATGCAGAAGCCTTTTCATGGTTCCTTCTGTTCGTCACTTATCTGACATGGAGCCTATAGACTCTGTGACAGAAAATAGTACCAATTTTTGATTTAGTGCATTTCTGGTCTCTCTCTCTCTCTCTCTCTCTCTCTCTCCACCAACACTGGAATGTTTATATGAGGGGTGAGATTGGTGTTGATAATAAGGACAACAGAACATAAATTGGGAGGCAGTGTACAGCAGTGGCGGTGAGGAAGAAGGCAGGGCAAAGATTAAATGGTCACTCTTTTCTGCTATGTACAAAAGAAATTTGGAAAACTATTGGGTGAGAGGGGCGTGAAGACAGTAGCCATTAACAACATCCTATACCTCTGTCGCAAGTATCTCCCGTGTATCCAGTTGTACACATGCAACTAAACCGATCCAGCGAATCCACACATGTTCCTTGATTGTGGCAAGGACTTGAAGCACATTCATTGATATCTACACAGAATAGAGTACAGCAAAATGGACGCATGCACCAGCTGAACTGCAAGACTTGCACAGCATGAAGTACAACACTGATAAGGTATACTCCCATGTACAGCAGGAAAGTGTACGTATTGTCCAATGTACGTCTTATCCAAACCCAATTCAGTTACGACAGATCACTTCACTTGTGCTCCAACACTGTCCCTACTAAAGTAATTATCTCGTATTGGCGATGGTGCCATCGTGAGAATAAAGAATTCAAAAAACAATAAGACAGTTTGAAACTCGGATGTTGAGCCAATAATAAATGTAGAAAGGAAAAGGAAATATAGATACGAGTTGAGAGTCACTCTCTATCACTTTAACATGATACTATATACTGTTTTCTGATGATCGCTTAGGCTGCATTCACACACGGTACAAAAATTCGCGTTTACATGACGGTACAAGCCACTTGCAACGCCTGAGCATTCACACAGTCAAATGCAGTGCATGCCAAACACGTAAAAAGTGACCCGCGTGACCCATACTCCCATAGCGAAGAGCCGGAATTTTGATTTCTGCATGAGCTGAGCGCACCGTACCGGTACGGCTAAACATTTCAAAAATACTATTTCTTGGTCCGCTAGTATGATCTTGGTGGAACGCCACCACAACTGGTGTATTCCTCTGAGTGTGCTGGAGTTGTGAACGATAGCGGAATTAAAATATTTTGATTTCTGCATGAGCTGAGCGCACCGGTACGGCTAAACATTTCAAAAATACTATTTCTTGGTCCGCTAGTATGATCTCGGTGGAACGCCTCCACAACTGGTGTATTCCTCTGAGTGTGCTGGAGTTGTGAACGATAGCGGCCGTGGGTAGGCCGTGTATGTCATTTCCTGATCACTCCGGGTAGCTGCTTTGCGCACAGATTCAGCTCATCTGCAATCCTCTTCTCGGCAACAGCTCTTTTCATCATAGTTTCACTTTTCTCGCTTGTATTTTCCCCATAGTTCTATCAGCCGTAGCTCCGCCTCGGCAGAAAAGACAACTCGAGGCATGGTACTACCGGACTCTCCAAAAACTAACAAAAACTCTGCGCACTGGACACACCAAACCACTTGTTTCGACTTGCCTGAAAACTAAAAGCCGAAATCCGCTTTCAAAGCCGCCTTCAAAGCCGCTCCGGGATGGCTTTGAACGTTGATGTGATTTTTCACTTTTCGCGCATGTTTCCATGCCCACTTCAAAGAACATGATGCTTGTATGCGGTTTTGTACCGTGTGTGAATGGGGCCTTAGTGCGTGAAACTCTGAGTAAAAACACTTCCTCTGTCCTCCTATTGCTTGATACTATATACAGTCAGAAAGTGCAACACCTAGGCACCAAACTGACAGAGTACTGAGACATTCGACGTCTTGACACCTAGCTTCAACACATCTCCGTTGCGCTAACCAATAGCCTTGCAACTTGGAAGGTTCAAGGTTATGGAAAGACCAAAGAGGGGAAGGCAAGCGCAACGAAAATGAGCACAAGCTACAGTTCCAAAGGAACAAAGCATGTCGATTGTTACTGCACTATGACGAGACCAGTAGGATATTTGACAAAGCGTTAACGCTACAGATATGTGTTGAAGCTAGGTGTCAGGACGTCGAATGTCTCGGTACTCTGTCAGTTTTGTGCATAGTTGTTGCACTTTCTGACTGTATATAGTATCTGGTTAAAGTGATGGAGAGTTACTCTCAACTCGTATCTATATTTCCTTTTCCTTCCTACAATAAGACAGTTAGTATTCTTTTTGTAACGAACTCATTCTCCAAAACTCGATATTATCTTGAGTAGAGGATTAAAAACATTGTCTGCAATGTACATATATCATAATTTGAAAGGGAAACTAAAGAACAGATCGAGCATTCTAGGACCACGCTATTAATGGTCACATTCGTGACATTGTCAAAGATGAAGAAAAAGAAGGGGGTTGGAGGACAGAGGGAGAGAGAGAGAGAGAGACAGAGAGAGAGAGAGAGACAGAGATAGATAGAGAAAGAGAGAGAGATTTTACTACACATACCGATGGAGATGAATTTCCTTGGAACAGATTTCAAACAGGATCAACATGCCGGTGAGCCCAATTCCCATGTAGTTAACACATCGTTTCACAACTTACTTGTCTGACAGAGGTTACCAGTGAATCCTGGTGGACATGTGCACTCAAAGCTATGCACACCATCCACACAGCTTCCATTGTTTGAACATGGTGCTGAGAAGCATTCGTCGATATCTGCACACGCAATGGACATCATATAGTCATATACCAACAGAGGACAATACAGATTCGGATAATGACATTGGTTTCAGAATTTTGGATCATAATGTGTCTGGGACAACACCCTCAAACCAACTTCAATAAAAGGATACTTAAAGTTCACAGAAATTGAGAGGGAATTGAGACATTAGAAAAAACGAAAAAGATAAATCTGACCAACACCACCACACAACAATAGAGGGATCGTGACTCCCCGCAATATAGTATCAGCTCGTACAAATGGACAGTGTGGGGTGCAAAGTGGGTATAGTAAGCGACTAGGGTCAAAATGTCTTCTCTGGATGTGATGAGTGCCGATTCGTGCCAGTTTTACATGTATTTTCACTTGTAACTGTTTTATAGCTCTGAGTGGACATCCTATAAGCCCATTGCGCAAAGACGTAATTTGTGCCGCGAACATTCCACACAGCCACATTGGCATGGTCGTCTGGGGATGTTAATCAGTGCATCTCTGATCCCAGCCAATAGGCTTATTGAAAGCCAGGTAAAATGAAGATAATAATGTGCAGCACAATTTTGGCTTTGCCAAGGAAGAAACTTTAAACCATGAATTGGATTATCTGCATTTATGCCAAACAACACAGGACCCTAGCTGGGGGTGGTTGGGGAGGATAATCGGATAGTAGAATTGATCTACCACAAGAAGCGCCGATGATTTTAGCATCGGGTAGTTCTCTCCTTACCAGTTTGGCAAAGTTGACCAGTATAGCCAGCTGGACATGTGCAGATGAATGTGTTCAGCTGATCTATACACTCAGCTCCATTCTGACAAGGCATGCTCTGACATTCATTCATATCTACGAAGGAATGGAACATGAACAACAATGTACTATTCGATGCTCTTTCGGGTGATCTATTGGGGAAATTCCCGGCCATTCTTGAAACTTTTAATCACGATCATCTCAAAATTATCACCTTGAAGGCTTCATCACCACCACCAACACCACCATCACTTTGGTCTTTCACTGCTTTTCAATTGTTATGATCTCCGAATTTTGACCTTTGGCTCTTCATAAGGGAGTATTTGCCAGAGTATAGTGCACACTTTGGAGGCAATACTTCTGGCCCCAAATCACTGGTGCGCCCTATACTACGAATATGAATAAAGTAGGAACCAAGACCTCAGCTACTAGTATGTATGCGGTTAGAATGTGTGACACTATGCTTCAGTCCTTGTTTCTCAGTTCGCAGTCACCATCTCTTTCGCCATTTTATGGTGATTGCCTGCCGATTGATGCAGGACGAGACTGATGTGCATACCTATAGCTGAACACATATGGCTCGCCGCAACCCGCCCATACCTGTTTCACACTTGACGCCAGTGTATCCCAGGGTACAGTGGCACAAGAATGAGTTCTCGTGATCCTCACACATGCTATTATGCTGACAGGGTGACGAGAGACATTCGTCCACATCTACAATGATAGAAAACAATAATCAACCACACATTACTGCAGAAAGATATCAATTCCTTATGGTAGTGTATGGGGTGAGGAATTCTGATGCAAACTTGTGTGTGCACTGGGCAAATATAGGCACAATTGTACTGAGCACGAACACATTTTTGGTTAGTTTCGGACATGAGAAGCAGTTTGTCACGGTGTGGTTTTGCCATTCATATGGTGCATTGAACAGATCTTCTTCAGGAGGCCAGGCTGCTTCTAGGCAGGCTACATGGCCACGTTGCACTTATAAGGGACAGCACGTTGCAGAAGCCCAGGATCAACAATCTTTGCTTACCGATATCACACTGCTTTCCTGAGTATCCTGGTGGACATGTACATGCATAATCATTGACCTCATCAGCACATGTTGCTCCGTTCTGGCATGGCTCACACAGACAATCATCTACATCTGGAGTAGGCACGACATGGAGACAACAATCTTGATAATGCAATGACTAAAACTATATGCGCACCTATATCACAACCATAGCAGCGAATAAAGTGTTCCAGAACGTTTTCTTGTCACAATTACCAATGGAGTTCGTGATTAAAGGGGATGATGAAACAACGGTAGGATTTATACACTTGGAGTGGAAAAACGAGGATGTGTGCACATGCGTGCATGTGTGTGTGTGTGTGTGTGTGTGTGTGTGTGTGTGTGTGTGCGTGTGTATCATCGCAAGAGTATTCACGAGGAGAAATTTGTTCCAAGACATAGTTTGCCTTCCGGATCACATTACCTTGTTCACACAACTCTCCGGTGTAGCCTGGCCTACACTGGCAGACATATTGATTGATCTGATCAATACACGTGGCAGAATTCTTGCATGGGTTTGATACGCATTCATTGATTTCTGAGAGTAGCGGGCAAGATGCAAACGGTCGGACAGTTACCATATACAGGAAATAACTACGCAACAGCAACACCAAATTTGACTCATCGTGCGTTTATCATCAAATCAGCCCCTATCACCCAAACCAACAACTGGAAGTGCTGCTATCCAGCGATATTAAATTTTCAAAAATCCAGTTCTACCTGAGTCACACAGATGTCCAGTATACCCAGGTGTGCAGTTGCAGAAATGTTGACCGAGCTGATCAATGCATGTACCACCGTACATACATGGATCTGATAGACACTCGTTGATATCTGAGAACACACAGCATACACCATACGCACACATACACAAACACATACACATACAGGAGCATGGAAATGGAAATGGCTTCATGATGGTGGGGGGGGGGGGGTTGTGCACGTGTGACGGGGGGGGGGGGGAGTGTCTGTGTGTGCATGTGAGCTGTGTACATTTCATACAGAAGCCTTTGCATGGTTCCTTCTGTTTGTCACTTATCTGACATTGAGCCTATAGCCTCTGTGACAGAAAATAGTACCAATTTTTTGATTAAGTGCATTTCAAATCTCTCTCTCTTTCTCTCCACCAACACTGGAATGTTTACATAAAGGGTGAGATTGTTGTTGATAATAAGGGTTACAGAACGTAAATTGGGAGGTAGTGTACACCAGTGGTGGTGAGGAAGAAGGAAGAATGAAGATTAAATGATCACTCTTCTCTGCTATGTACAAAAGAACATTGGCAGAGCACTAGGTGAGAGGTACACGGACACAGTAGCCATTAACAAAATCCTGCACCTCTGTCGCACGTATCTCCCGTGTATCCAGTTGTACACGTGCAACTGAACCGATCCAGCAAATCCACACATGTGCCTTGATTGTGGCAAGGACTTGAAGCACATTCATTGATATCTACACAGAATAGAGTACAGCAAAATGGACGCTCTCACCAGCTGAACTGCAAGACTTGCACGGCATGAAGCACAACACTGATAAGGTATACTCCCATGTACAGCAGGAAAGTGTACGTTGTATGAAATTAATTTTATGTCTTATCCAAACCCAATTCAGTCACGATGAATCACTTATTCACAAGTTTAACACGATGGATCACTTGACTTGTGCGCCAACAATGTCCATACAGAACAATAAGTATTCCTTTTGTAGCGAACTCGTTTTCTAAAACTCGATTTTATCTTGAGTAGAGGATGAAAACATAGTGTATCTGCTAGACATGTGGAATAAAAGCAATACACATGTATCATAACAATTATTTGAATGAGAAAAATAAGAATACACCGAGCATTGAACCATGCTAATAATGGTCCCATTCGTCACATTGTCAGAGAGAAAGAAAACGAGGGGGTTGGAGGGGAGAGGGAGAGGGAGAGGGAGAGGGAGAGGGAGAGGGAGAGGGAGAGGGAGAGGGAGAGGGAGAGGGAGAGAGAGATAGATTTTACAACACATACACATGGAGATGAATTTCCTTGGTACAGATTTCAAACAGGATCACCGGGCCAGTGAGCCCCATTCCCATAGAGTTAACACATCGTTTCACAACTTACTTGTCTGACAGAGGTTACCAGTGAATCCTGGTGGACATGTACACTCAAAGCTATTCACACCATCCACACAGCTGCCATTGTTTGAACATGGTGCTGAGAAGCACTCGTCGATATCTGGAGACACCATTCACATAATTATACCAACAGAGGACAATCCAGATTCGGAGAATGGCATTGTTTCAGAATGTTGAGTCATAATGTGTCTGGGATGGCACCCTCAAACCAACTTCAATAAAAGTATGTTTAAAGTTCACAGGAATTGAGGTATTAGAACAAACAAAGAAGATAAATCCAACCTATACCACCACACAATAATAGAGAGGTCATCACTACATGGAAGTATAATATCAGCTAGTACAAATGGACAGTATGGGGTGTAAAATGGGTAAAATAGGTGAGGAGGGTCAACATTTCTTCTCTGGATATGATGAGGACCGATTCGTGCCAGTTTTACATGTATCTTCACTTGTAACTGTTCTATAGCTCTGAGTGGACATACTTTTGCTAGCCAGGTAAAATGAAGATAAGACTGTGCATCACAATTTTGGCTTCGCCAAGGAAGACACGTTTTAACCATCATTTGGATTAACTGCATTTATGCCAAACAACACAGCACCCTAGCTGGGGGTGGAGTGGGGAGGATAATCGGATAGTAGAATTGATCTACCACAAGAGGCCAATGGTTTTAACACTGGTCAGCTCTCTCCTTACCAGTTTGGCAGAGCTGACCAGTATAGCCAGCTCGACATGTGCAGATGAATGTGTTCAGCTCATCTACACACTGAGCTCCATTCTGACAAGGCATGCTATGACATTCATTCATATCTACAAAAGGAATGGAAATTGAACACAATTTTACAAGGTGCTGTTCCTTCGGACCATTCTTGAACCTTTTAATCACCATCATCACTTGAAATTATCGCCTTCACCCCCCCCCCCCGCCGCCGCCTCCACCGCCACCACGACTATAGTTTTTCACTGCAATTTCAAATTAGTATAATCTCCAAATTTTGACTCATGGCTCTTCATAAGGAAGTGCCGTATTTGCCGGAGTATAGTGCACACTTTGGAGGCAATACGTTTGGCTCCAAATCGCTGGTGTGCCCTATCCTCCAAATATGAAAAAAAAGAAGAACCAAGACCTCAGCTGTGTATGCTGCTAGAATGTGTGACACAACACTTCAGTCCTTGGTTCTCAGTTCGCAGTCACCATCTCTTCGGCCATATGGTGAGTAACCATTGCTTGATGCTAGATGAGAGTGATATGCGTATATAGTATAAAGCTGAACATATGGCTCGCCGCAACCCGAACATACCTATTTCACACATGATGCCAGTGTATCCCTGGGTACAGTGGCACAAGAATGAGTTCTCCTGATCCTCACACATGCTATTATGCTGACAGGGTGATGAGAGACATTCATCCACATCTACAATGATAGAAAACAATGATCATCTTAACATTACTGCAAAAAGATATCAGCACATTACGGTACTATAATTATGGTGCAAGGAATTCTGATGCAAACATGCACCTACACTTGGCAAATGTAGGCACAATGTTGGCAAGAAAACATTTTGTGTTTGGATAGTAAAGGACACGAGGAGCAGTTTGTGCTTGGTTTGGTCATTAATATGGGACATCGATCAGATAAGCCTAAAAAAGACAGGCCACTTCTACGCGTGCTAAATGGCCATCTCGCACTTATAAGGAACATCAGTTTGCTGTAGCCCATGATTCCCAATCATTCCTTACCGATATGACACTGCTTTCCTGTGTATCCTGGTCGACATGCACATGTGTAGTCGTTGACTTTATCAACACAAGTTGCCCCATTCTGGCATGGCTCGCACAGACAATCATCAACATCTACAGTGAATGCATGGAAGAAAGTACAGCGATACAATAATAAATTGAGAAGAAGGGTATCATACAAATCAAGTTGTTCACTAGTTTGAAGGGAATGGGAAGGAGTAAATTCTAAAGGGAGAATCTACTACTAGGGACAGGAGTCCAGGAATCGAACTAGGGACCTTGTATGGAGTTATGAAATCATTTATTTTTATTATAAGATATGTTTGAATGATATACGGAGTGTGGGTGGATAAGATAATGATACCCGTTTGTCAATTGTGGTTGATTCGGAACGTGACCCAGAAACGACCTTTGTAGCAGCACGAAAGATGACCCCCTTTACGCCCAAAAACATACGGCTTCACCTGTCTGGGCCGTGCTCTGGTCAAAGGGGGTCAGCAACTCAGTGCAATATTGGGTGGTTTACTCGTGCGATGCAACTCCCTGTTTGCGTGTGTGTGTGTGTGTGTGTGTGTGTGTGTGTGTGTGTGTGTGTGTGTGTGTGAGTTGCCATGACTTCTGCTGTAGCATCGCTATGATCGCCTCCCGTGATGGGCGTTAAATGGTCAAATGGTGTGTGTGCACTCATTCACACGCATGCTTGCATGTGTGTGTGCCTGTGTGTGTGTGTGTGTGTGTGTGTGTGTGTGTGTGTGTGGATATGCATGCACGTGTGTGTACCATCGCTAGAGTGTTTGGGAGTGGAAATTTGTCTCCAGATATAATTTGCCTTCTTATCATCCCCTGCAATCACAGTACCTTGTCCACAGAACTCTCCAGTGTATCCCGGCGTACACTGGCAGACATATTTATTGATCTGATCAACACACGTGGCAGAGTTCTGGCATGGGTCGGACAAGCATTCATTGATTTCTGAGAATAGCGGGCAAGATGCAAACGCACCGTGATCATATGCAGCAGACATCAAGTATGTTACAGCATTACCGATCTTGAAAGATCCTTGGTTTATCATCAAACAAGTCTTGGCACCCCAACAAACACTGGGTTGTGTTGCTATCCAGCTGTATTTAATTTTCAAAAATCCATGTTCTGTGGCTTACCATCATCACACAGACGTCCAGTATATCCTGGTGTGCAGTTGCAGAAATGTTGACCAAGCTGATCAATGCATGTACCGCCGTTCATACATGGATCAGACAGACACTCGTTGATATCTGAAAAGCACATGGCCGAAAAATAATAAACACAGTCGCACATTCGCAAGCAGAAATATACAATTATATTACACACTGAAGCACAAATCGCCTATGCGTGTGGGCTCATGCAAGTTAAGGACACCTGTGTGCATGTTAAGAAATGATGTGCCAGGCAGGAGCACACAATGACTTGCTCACACTCATGCCACGTAAGCCAAGATACACAGTTCAATGTGGGTGGCAATGGGTAATGAATGAAGAGTGACTCATCACTTTCCTGTGTTGTGCAAAGATGTACAGGTGAAACAATACCAACAAGAGTAACCTGGACAAGCATTATGCCCATACCTCTGTCACAAGTATCTCCCGTGTATCCAGTTGTACACGTGCAACTGAACTGATCCAGTAAGTCCAAACAAGTGCCTTGGTTGTGGCAGGGATTTGAAGCACATTCATTGATATCTACACAGAATAGAGAGTACATGAACCGCAATTGAGTTTTCTGGATATGAGTCGATAATAATTATGCGATTTCTCCGAAGCCAGCCCAGTACTCGATGGTACAGTCATGTACGATCAGCCCGCCTGAGAATGATGAAGTTGAATTTATTGACCAAACCAATTTGGCGATTTAAGCACACGAACATACAGAATCTCTGGTTATGTCCACAGTTTAGGCCAGCAAGTCGCGACTACAATAATGGTGGCAACCGATCACATTATGCCTTTTAAGTCTGACATCATAAAACACATCACTTCCACTGGTATGGTCGCAAGCACTATTGTCTCCGAAGACAACATGTTTCCTTGCCTCTGAGTGAGCATACCACTTCGGATCCACAAGAAAAGGCTTGTGGGAATCACACTTCCTGTCACTTTCCAAAAAAATCTAGCATCCTTAAAACATGTCAGTATGTATGATGTACGTAGTCCATCTCTAACCAGATTTTTTGAAAAGCTATCATGGCTACATAACTTACTTGTCTCGCAGAGGGTACCTGTGAATCCCGGTGAACACATGCACTTAAAGCTATTCACACCATCCACACAGCTGCTGTTGTTCGAACATGGTGCTGAGAAGCATTCGTCGATATCTGTAGACACCAGGCGCACACACGATGCACGCACCCATGGACGCACACGTGTACAGACAGATAGTCAGATAAACAGACAGACAAATATATACACACAGACACACACAAAGATGCTCACAATTCCCATTGCACCAACACACAAATCACAGTCTGAACACACACACACACACACACACACACACACACACACACACACATTTATGAACACGATCAATGTCTTCTCCAACAACAACAGTTGGATAAGCAGACGTTTATGAGAGCAAAGAAGTAAATATAATTTAGCTGATATCACAAATTCCAACAGAGGGGCAACCAAACTGAATCGGCACTGGACAGTGGTGATCATGTTAGTGGCTGGTGTGAAGAGAGGCATATACTAGGGGTCACTCCAATGATCAGTTTTCTGTGTTGCAAAAGGGTAATTGGTAAGAGACTGGCTCCACAGTGGCTGTCAACATGGCACACATCTACTGTACTAACCTGTTTGACATAGTGTACCGGTGAAACCTGGTCTACAGACACACACATACTGGTTAAGTAGGTTTTGACAAGTAGCACTGTTCTCACATGGATTAGATGAACACTCATCCACATCTGCAAGACAAACAGTAGATAATGCACGAACAGAGCAGAGTTATCGGTCATGTTTGCAAGCTAAATGTGACATGGATTAGATGAAAACTCATCCACACCTACAAGACAGACAGTAGAGAATGGAACAGCAGATGCAATTGACCAATCACACCAAGATAGAACAGTACACACTGTAAAGACAGAAGGCAAATAAATGCTACAAAGAAGATGAAATAGATCCTACAAAGAAGATGAAATAGATCCTACAAAGAAGATGAAAACTGAGCACAGGCTTGCAGTGGCTTACCCCAAGTACACTAATAATTAGGTATCTCGAAATATATCATAAGTTGAAACTAGGGGTTCTGCTTGCAAATGCTTTTCATTTATTTATTGAATCATGTCGTGGTAAGCAATGCCAATATTGAATGAGAGAGGGGTGATAGCCAACCACGGCCAAATCAACAAAAGAAAAGTAGTAGACATACATGTATAAGAAAGAAGAAAGAAAGAAGATAATTCAAAAGGAAGAATTGGAATCCCATTCACAGAAACGTAATGACCGCACATAGATTCTTCGAACAAAGATTTTGAGTGACAATTTCACAGCTGTTCCATTTCCCTAAAAAGATACCCCCCTTTCAGCATAAGAGGTAGATGACATGCTAAATGGCATTCAACAAACCTTGGTTGCAGAGTGGCCCGCTGAATCCTGCCTGACAGATACAAGAGAAGTTGTTCACGTGATCCACACATTCCGAACCATTCAGGCATTGAGAAGGTGTACAGTCGTCAATATCTAGTGGAACGAGCAAGAGGGAAAGGATTGGGGAGATGCACAGTAAGTGTGTGGTGAGGCAAGGTGTACAACGAGCAAAGACAAACATAATGGTACACTCAGAGGAAAAGCGCGAAGAGGCATGGGTGAAAATTGTTTAGCCTGAATAAAAGATATGAAGATGGTTGCTCCAACGCGGAGCGGAAGGTGTGAATGTGCTCCTCTTGTGCTCCGGATGGCAGTCGTGAGTCAGTCAAGTGTCAAGTTTGGCAAGAAGCGTGTGCTCCTAGTTGGAGAAACCATTTTCATGAGTATTACCACCGAAGTCGCAACTTCTAAGTTTGAATAAAGATCTCGCAGTTTTCTTTTGTAAACAGTTTCAATATTCCAAATGGTTTCCAGCGGATCTCTAAGCGTCCAGCAAAAAACACTGTTCTAACGGCTGTATTAGTGATAGCTGGGTGGAAAATAAATAGATGGATAGCATCTGAAAGTCTCCAACGTTTGAGACTAAACATTTACATGCACATGTAGGTATATTACAAAGCGTGATGTGACTATGAGTGATAGCATGCCCATAAGTGATGGATTTGCCACTTGCTTTCAATGCCACATGTGCAAAATGTCCGATCATGTGTTGTATACCTTGTTCACAGTAGAGACCAGTGTATCCAAGAGCACACAGACATGAGAACTGATTCTCCAGATCCAGGCAAGTACCACCATGTTGACATACCACATCACTGCAGTCATTGATATCTGAACAGCAGGAGAAGATAAATGTCAGCTGTCACAGATCAGGAATGGAAGAAACATTGCGTATTAACCTCCTGGAGTCTCTGGTACACAAAGTACTGTTTGGGTTCAAGTGCACGGCAAGATGAAAGATATAATTATTATTATGACATAGTTCAT
Source organism: Sycon ciliatum (assembly GCF_964019385.1). Taxonomy (NCBI): domain Eukaryota; kingdom Metazoa; phylum Porifera; class Calcarea; order Leucosolenida; family Sycettidae; genus Sycon; species Sycon ciliatum. The sequence continues at coordinate 4,742,562 of NC_088652.1, read as the reverse complement.
GTGTCTTTCCCTCAAACCAGTGAATATTTGTATTATTGTGAGCATTTCTTTCGATCAATGGTGTCACAAACACACCATACTAAATATATGAGGTTAATCCACTATACATATCACCATCTACTGTACTAACCTGTCTGACATAGTGTACCGTTGAAACCTGGTCTGCAGACACACACATACTGGTTAAGTAGGTTCTGACAAGTAGCACTGTTCTGACACGGATTAGATGAACACTCATCCACAACTGCAAGACAAATCGTAGAGAATGGAAGATCGCAGCAAACCTATTCATGTGTTTGAGGCAGTTGAAAACGAAAGGTTTAGCAAATGTATGCATACAATGATAGGCAAAATTTAGTGCGATTCATGATAGTATGATATATTATTATTATAATTATAAGCAAATGGCAATACATACACACGTAAACAGACAAAGGATAAGCCGGGGGTACAGCCAAGGAGAAGGAAAGTAGACAGCTACCTACAAGCAGCTACATACAAGCCCACCAGTGTCCATTCTGGAATCAAATTGGAACTTTTAAAATGTTCATGCGCACCAATGCCCTGACAAAATCCAATCACGATCGAGTTTCATCAGTTACAAAATAGATTAAAACATCCAATTACAATCACAGAACTTGAAAACTAAAAAAAAACTCTAGATATACCTTGGCCACAGAGAGGTGCGGTGAAGCCAGGCTTACAGATGCAGGCGAAATCATTCACTTGATCCACACACTCGGATCCGTTCTCGCACGGCGAAGAATCACAGTCATCGATATCTGGAGAAATCAGCAACAATGGTATCAATGTAAGAGCACACTTGTCAGTGCGGACAAGAGTCCATAATCCCCCCGGCAGAGTGCGCAACTGGGATGGGGTTGTGGGACGGCGTAGTCCGCGATGTTCGTCATTTTTAGGGTCGGACTTGCCTCATTCGGTCGATGTGGTCCGCCGAGTTCCGAGACCCAAACACACTTCCCCTACTCATGATGTCACACTATGACGTGCAACACGGATTTCGCCGTCCCAGATCTGGTCAGTGAAGTTGCATACTCTGAGGGATTATGGACTCTAGGTATGTACTAGGGATATAGTAAATGTGTACAAGCTGGAATAGCTCACATTTTGAAACCTGATGGTTGTCTGCCTCCGAGTATCGTACAACACGAAAGGTTATGCCCAATACATTGTCAACATAAATATAGTTTTATTAGTCAACACAGTATTTGGCTTAAACAAGCTAAGCTGCTATTCACTAGTCTGGGCTTACTCTGCTACATACACATATAAAGGGTGAGATGACAGGGTATACCTTGTTGACAGTAAAGTCCACTGTATCCAAGAGCACACTGACATGAAAACTGATTCTCCAGATCCAGGCAAGTACCACCATGTTGACATACCACATCACTGCATTCATTGATATCTGAACAGCAGGAGATGACAACAAGCATGCCATTATCCAATGACAAGAGTGAAAGATGATAACATTTTAGTATTGCCTGATGATCGTAGTAATACGTGAAACTCAGAGTTGCGACACAGCTTCCAATCTCTCTCTTGTGTACAAGACTCTGCCCTATATGGGTATTGAGCACTCTTCGGACAGTGGAGCACGCTGCTTGATTACGTAATATTTTGGTATGGACACTTGCATGAGACCATTTCCATCAAGGCAAAGTAGATGAGTGCATGCACGGGCATAGTCCTGTGTGCATGCAGGTACGGTTTTCATGCTGATCATTGCATTTTGGCTGTAAAGCAATTGTCAAGTCTCAACTGTACTGCCCTAACCTGTTTGGCAAAGGGCACCTGTGTAACCTGGTCGGCAGACGCACACGTGATGGTTGAGTAGATTCCGACATGACGCTCCATTCTGGCATGGATTGGACATGCACTCATCCAGATCTGAAATACACGGGGCACAGGGTGCAGGGTGCAGGGCACAGGGCACAGGGCACCGGGTTCAGGGCACAGGGTCCAGGGCACAGGGCATAGGGTACCGGGTTCAGGGCACAGGGTCCAGGGCACAGGGCACAGGACACAGGGTTCAGGGCACAGGGCACAGGACAAGGGGGACAGAGCACGAGGGACAGGGCATAGGGCATATGGCACAGAGACAGGGCACACCAAGAAAGGAGATGTAATAATTGCGACATCATCATCATCATCATCACCACAAGCCCATAGCTCTAAGGCCGTCGGGGCGTCACAGAGCAAGTATGAACAAGCGAGCGCCATAAAAATCGATCGCGTGCAGCACCTAGCAAGGACTGCACGTCAAGTGCAGTCCATGAAATAATATTATCAAGCCATGACATTCTGGGCCTGCCTCGGCCACGACCTCCAGCAACACAACCCTGAAGAACAGTCAATGGCAAACAGCCGGAACGAACAATACGACCAAAAAATTGCAATTTCCTTCTACGAACAGAAACAATAAGTGGGACCTGTTTGTGAATACTATTTATTTCCTCTCTAACAGACACATTCGTCCGGTGATCAGTGAAAGGAATCCTGAGAAGACATCGATAGCTTCTCATTTCGAAAGCCTCGATCTTTTTCACTATTTCAGCAGTTAAGGTCCAAGACTGGCAAGCATAAAGGAATAAGGATAAAACAATAGCATTGAGTAGACGTAAATTCGAGCCGATACTGATGTTTCTATCCCTCCAGATTGTTACTAGTCGTGCAACAGCAGCCGAGGCTGCTGCGATCCGACTCCTCACTTCATTGATTGAACCACAAAATGAATTGCGACATGGCAAATCATAAAATGGGGCCTTTCAGCATAATGGTTAGAAAATAGGCCATCTAAACATATGCTTGTGGGTTCGATACCTGGTTAAGCAAATAGCATCCTCCTCTCTCCCCCCACCCCCGGCCCCAGGGGCTCTTCTGCAATGAAGGAGAAAACCTTTTAAAATTCAGACATGAATGACTTCAAAAGCAAAACACACACTTTTGCGTGCACTCTCTTCTGCATAGAAAGCTCGCCTTGGCTTTCTTTATAAACATGGCATCATGGACAACATACAACATCTCACTGTACATTTCGAGGGAATTTCATCTGTGGAGAACAGTGACCTTGTGTGTACGGATCAGCTTTCCGTGCATCTTGGTCATTTATACACATTCCAATATGCCTTTCGACATGCACTATACTAACCTGTCTGACATAATGCACCGGTGAAACCTGGTCTGCAGACACACACATACTGGTTGAGTAGGTTTTGACAAGTAGCACTGTTCTGACATGGATTAGAAGAACATTCATCCACATCTGCAAGACAAACAGTAGAGAATGGAAGAACACAGCAGACCTATTCATCAGTTTGAGGGGGTTGAAAATGGAAGATTTAGCAGCCATAAACCCTATAGGAAAGATGGATATTAATTTATTTTAGGAAACTTCACTTCTCAACTCCAAACTCCCAAAATGGTCTCTTCACTGTGATTCAAATTCAAATTTACATCACACCAAATATTTGGGCCTGGCCCAACATCAGGGTCATGAAGGACAATTAGAAAAGGAAAGATAGAGTCGCAATATGAGTGCAACTTGCATCACTTGTGTGCCTGCTCAAATAATTTGCACAAGACATTATACTTCATTTCAATAAGGGAGCTATAAGATATAAACAATGATATACAGTACCTTTATCGCAGAGAGGCCCGGTGAATCCTGGCTGACAGGTGCAAGAAAAGTTGTTCACATGATCCACACACTCCGCTCCATTCTGACATTGAGAAGGTGTGCAGTCATCGATATCTAGGGAAATCAACAGATAAAATACCAAACACGATGAGGGGAAACAAGGTTAACACCAATCTAAGGACTCACAAACGACATTGCAGCCATTTACACGTTGATTTAATCAATCCGTCATGATGATGGTTTTTCAGGATGGCATTCATTCATCTCGGGCGCCCTGTAAGGCGACCTTGGGGACTGTTGGGAATGCCAAAGCAAAATAATACTTGTAAAACACAATACAAAAATACAAATGATGGGCAATATTCATTGGTTTGACGGAAAGATGATGGGTAAAATTTGACGGACATCAAGAGAGATCATGTATGAGTGTTAGAGCTGAAAAGAAGGATGGAAATGCTGCAGCTAGGATTATACTCGAGTGACCGCTCAAATAGAATCAGTTTCACTTCAGACACAGTTCAGACACAGTTCATATCAACAAGCAGAAAACATGTCAACATACATTCTTAACCAACAGGAACAGGTGCTGAATGAAAACAGATATACATATATGGTTTACGAAAATGAATTTGAGAATACGATCACTATAAGAGGTATATTACTATAGCCGACAACCCTATAGCCGATCCGCACTGTATTGTCTACTAGGAACTGGATTTCTGTGCATGGTGGGCTGGTCACTGAACACGGTCTATAATAATAATTATAGGTACGGAGATGATAATCATAAAGGATCATACTAACCTGTTTGACATTGTGTACCGGTGAAACCTGGTCTGCAGACACACACATACTGGTTGAGTAGGTTCTGACAAGTAGCACTGTTCTGACATGGATTAGATGAACATTCATCCACATCTACAAACAAGGTAGAGGGGAATGCACGGACAGAGCAGAGTTAGCTGTCCTATTTGGAAGCAAAATCATAGAAAACTAAAGAACACTGCAATTCAAATGTTGAAGAGAGAAGTGTAAGGACTACAGCCATGCAATTGGATTGGTCTCAACCAGCTTATATAGATCAAATTTGTTATCCCAAGTACACTGGTACCATGCCAGAGAACTGTACACATTGAATGTAATGGTTTAGATGGTTCGAGTCTCACTCACACAATCCACGCATCAGTAGTACAAGAATCGTTGATTGCCATGTGCACTGCATGTGCATTGCATCCTTGCCACACTGCGAATCCTTCCACATCCTACATACGCGCTCATGTATACAAGCCAAGGTTCAAATGAGGCCCTACACAGAGTTACTGTGACAACACACCTTGATCACAAACAGGTCCTGTGAATCCTGGCTGACAGATGCAAGAGAAGTTGTTTACGCGATCCACACACTCCGCACCATTCTGACATTGAGACGGCGTACAGTCATCGATATCTAGGAGAAACAAGAAACTTTGGCTTGAGAGTGAGAATTATCGAGAATATTTGCAGGAGCTAAGCATTCCAAGCTCGTCCGATCTTGTTCATAGTTCTTTCCTTGACAATGGATTCACTGTTTTTTTTTTGGTGCTTTCAGACCTGCTCTGCTTCCTCCACAGCAAATGCGCCACACGTAGCGTGTGGGTGATTTTGTTGTTAGGAATTTGAGAACACTTTGTTCTTGCCATAGTGAACTTCAGCATTTCAAATTCAGGAGAAATACCAGGATTCTTATACCCGAGCTTGCAGTCTTGACAAATGTCCACGCAAACGATGTGGACGGCACGAACTCCAGAAAAAATATACGCGCTCTGCGCTGAAATAGTGCGAAGCTCGATGCATCTGTTTGGTGTGGACGAGAGCTCTGAGACCACCATGGCTTCCGTTGCATTATATTGTGTAGGAAGCGTCGTAGCAATGTTCCAGCACAGAAAACAGCGATTCCAACAGATCGACTAAGACCAGCAAGTCAAAAACATTCCGACAATTGTAATGACGAGGAGGAAGTATTTTCTTGGACTGTTATTAGAGTTCTCATCTAAATCTGTAACGCTTAATATGTATGACATACAGTTGTGCAAACATACAGTTGTGCAGTGGCGGGATATTCACAGCTATCCGCTGGTGCAATGTATACCTTGTTCACAGTAGGTTCCATTGTATCCAACAGCACACAGACAGGAGAATTGATTCTCCAGATCCAGGCAAGTACCTCCATGTTGACACACCACAATGCTACATTCATTGACATCTGAAAGTCACAAGATCGCAGCAGTTCCGCAATTTGATGAAAATTGCAAAATGGCAGAAGGCAACTGATTAAGCCAATATTATTTTGTTATTGTTATGGCCATCAGTAAATGTATGTACGCACGAGAGAAAGAACGAGAGAGAGAACGAGAGAGAACGCGAGAGAGAGAGAGAGAGAGAGAACGAGAGAGATAGAGAGAACATGAGAGAGAGAGAGAGAGAGAGAGAGAGACTCATTCGTGACCACAGGTCAACCTGCTGTTTGGTGATCATGTGTTGACTTGAATTTGGACTTGTTCAAGGTGTTCCTTCCTCTCTAACTGTATTATTTCACCTTGTCATGTACCTTCCTCCCTTTCTCATATAGCAGGCACCTTCACTTACTTTCCCTAGGAGACTCCCTTTGATAGGCATCCATTTGCCTCTGGAGAATCCTTGCAAATACAATATCAAATCAATCTAATGACATTGCGTTAATGGCTGTTTGGCGTTATGCCACGATCGTGCTGCTTTATGCACCTAGCTTCCTAAGGGTGTGCAGACTGCACTGTAGCTACTTCATGTTTCACACAGTTATACACCACTCCCGAAAAACGGTCTCTCGGTTACAAATTCTTCAAAACATAATGGCACGCAAATTTGGGTTATATTTATAATTTAATTAATTATGTAAATAGGCGTCGAGGCGACAATAGTTTTAGAATTGCGATCAACAGAACGAGCTGAACCGACATTTTCACAAAGGCTTTTATTGTATTCAAAAAACGAGTGTATACGAAGGCAGTGAAGAACATGTAAGAAAGAAAAAATGTGATATGGAAGAAATGATGACCAAAAAATTGTACTTCGAACTAGTTTTCGCACAACACTCCTCAGGAAGCTACGTTGTACTAGTGAAAAACAATCCAGAAAGATACTAATACGCATCAAGCAACACACTCCTTTACACATTATCCCACGTAGCGCACAACTGGAGCGTCCCACGCGGGGAAGACCCCGTAAACAACCACTACCTCCGCCAACACAGGACCTAGCGTCTCACTCGACAAGTCCACCATTGGCTCCCGTGGCCATGACCAAGTCACTCCCTCCACCAGCGGAGGTGGATGTGGCTTTGGCGACGCCACGTGTGTTGCATGCAGACACGTTTGCATCAGCATCGCTTGCTGCATCACCGGCAGAGACGACAACAATACCTACCTCAATATCAACGAGACCCAGAAGAACAACTGCTAATTACACCATGACCTATTTCAGTACGGAAGTACCGAGCCAACGGAATACACAACAGGAACGTGAGACGAGGGATGGGAGGAGACGGGCCCTGATTGCTCCGAGGCAGGAAGTCGTTGAGGAGGATTCGGCCAGTGAGTCCAGTGATTCCGGTGAGTGTGAGAGCGAGAATGATCGTGTGAGTAAGAGTGGGTGCGAGCGTGTGTTTTCTAGTAGGAAGTCATCAGTGTATAAGCATCTTGCATCTCGTCCTGATTGCTGTAAGGTTTATTCTGATTCTTCTTTTTCTGTTTTGTGCCGTGCTCGTCATGGTTATAAGCTGCAGTTGAGTGTGTTAGAAGCCGTTTGTCAACGTATTCATAAGCCTAATCTGTGTGTCCAGAAGGACAGCATTATTCGTTTGAAATTGTTTTAGTAGCAACTTGTTCTGTCTGTTTGGCTCTGGTTGGCCATGGTGTCATATCTTGTGTCACAGTATACTAGTAGTCTTTACAAGTTCGTTAAGTGCTTTCGCAGTTTTTCCTGTTATTACCTTAGTGCTAGGATTATCATTTTCATAGGTGTTGTTTCTTCTCACTCCATTTCTCTTTATTAGTATCTTTCTGGATTGTTTTTCATTAGTACAACGTAGCTTCCTGAGGAGTGTTGTGCGAAAACTAGTTCGAAGTACAATTTTTTGTTCATCATTTCTTCCATATCACATTTTTTCTTTCTTACATGTTCTTCACTGCCTTCGTATACACTCGTTTTTTTGAATACAATAAAAGCCTTTGTGAAAATGTCGGTTCAGCTCGTTCTGTTGATCGCAATTCTTAATTAATTATTTTTGGAATAATATGTAGCCGAGAGACTATTTTTGGGTAGGATGTATAACTGTGCGGAGTATATACTTAGCTGAACATTTAGATGCACTATACTGACCTGTATGACATAGGATTCCCATGAAGCCTGGTCTGCAGATGCACACAAACTCGTTGAGTAGGTTCTCACAAGTTGACCCGTTCTCACAGGGGTTAGACAAGCACTCGTCAACATCTGCAAGTCAGGAAATAGAGAACACAACGGCAGAGTGGGGCTAAGCATTAGCAAGTACGCAGAGAAACACCAGAAAACATTGAAGGTTGCAACTGCAGTTGCAACCGCAGAAAGTAACAAAGGAACACATAAGGTTTGGCATTATTTTGCCACAGAATATTTCAAGTACACTTTGGAGTACTATTATTCATGTTTGAAACAAATAGAAAATTGAAGAAAAAGCCTTGTAAACGCCTAGAACCCAGCTCCCAAAAACGGTAAATACGCATCATACGACAGGATGCTGTGCTGACTCGAATGCTGGACTGCAACTTTGCCATTCAATCAGAAAGTGACATTAGTCACCTCCCAGTGAAGGAAGTGGAGGGCAGCATACCTTGGTCACAGAGAGGTCCAGTGAATCCAGGATGACATATGCAAGAGAAGTTATTCACGTGGTCCACACACTCCCCTCCATTCTTGCATGGCGATAATGCACAGTCATCGATATCTAGAGAAACAAGCAAATTGGATTCGAAACAAGGTCGGGAGTGGTAAGTGCAGCAAAATTAAGGATAAATTTGAGAACAGAACGCTGGACCTATCCGCGAACAGAGAAATTGATCTTGTTCAGTTGGCAGAGTGTGGCATAAAATTAATATTCCAGGCAAATACGTATAGATTATAGACCGGTTAGGAGGTCTATACAGGATATATAGACCTCGTAAAAGACCGAGGTCACAGGATATATAGACCGAGTAAAAGACCGAGGTCCCCCGAGGTCTTTTACGAGGTCTATATATCCTGTATAGACCAACTATGAGGTCTATAATCTATTTATCGTGTTCTCCACGCAATAGTTTCTCTTCATATACGACATATCCTTGTAATTCTAGTATTATACTATAGCCTATACCGCATTGTACTGCATTTAAAGTCAAGATCATTGTTTAAACTAGGTTCAGCATCGGTAGCACAGTGGCTGGGTGGTAAGGAAGAGTGACTGAGATTCACAAGGTTGTGGGTTCAAATCCCATCTTGTGTATTTCTGCTTTCTTCAAAAATTTCTTTTTCTAAGTTGGAGAGAAAATTTCTAAGTCCAAGAAGTTCTAAGGAGTCAAATATAAGTAGTCAAATATATCGTGTATTTGACTAAGCAGTCAAATACGCGATATATTTGACCGCTTAGGTATCAGGGAAATTAGTGGGGTCAAATACTAAGAAGGCGATAAACAAATATACAGTCACCTTCGCTATACTTAAGGGGGCACATCACCCAAAAATTTCATATGGCATTCAATTGACCGTAACTTTGGTGTTTCTCAGTGGATTTGAGTGAAATTTTGACCACACACTCCTGCCACTATGCTGGCCCTCAGGACATGATTTACAAGTTCTTGCGTCTCACTGACAGGCTTTCCAGGCCGGAAAAACTCAAATTTCCGGCATAGTGCTACGGTGTGCGAGCCACCCAGGAGCCAAACAAATCCATTTACATTTTTTTCACATTTTCGTGCCCATTCTGTCCGTGCGCGGGACCCAAACCTAAAACAAGTCCAGAAGCAGCCATGGGTGGTGGGGTAGGGCCCCTCAACGTGGCCCTGGAATCTGTCACAACGGAACGAGTGGGCGTTCTTTCACGGACTCCCACAGACCCAAGGCAATTTTTGAATTTTTTTAGGTTTGGCACGTGCTACGAGGTCGTACCTTTGATGCAACATCCAGTGCTGGGACCTCCACAGCAAGCCATTTCCACAGCGCTGCAAACCAAATCCAGGATGCCCTCAGAAACCGGCAAAGACTGCCACTCACGTTTCACTACTGCCTAGTACTGAATCCTACCTGACTTCTTGACACGACTCAAACTTGCCAAAGTCACTAAATCAACGTCAACTACAATAATCAAGCCACATATCTGCAACGTCACGAGGGTGCTGGCAAAAGTCCTGCTGCACGGCGGCGGGCTTCGCCCGCCGCCGTGCAGCCCAATACGTGGTTTTTAAACGTGATTTTTTGGACTTTTTTGGACTTGGGGCAAAATTCTGCACACTTTCGCGTGTTTCCATAATACGACAAGTTGCGCACGGTCTGCTCACATTCAAATACAGTGCTGCCAACAAATGACAGCATGCAACAAAAAAATCTTTCCTTGCAAGGGCACATTTTCGGCCATAACTCTTGAACGGCTGGTCAGATAGGGACACAGTTTTCAGAGAATTTGCAGCTATTCATGCTCTTTCAACTGACGTAGCACTCAATCTGAATTTACAAATTCGATTTTTCAGCGAATTTTTGGGTGATGTGCCCCCTTGAGGGGGCACATCACCCAAAAATTTCATATGGCATTCAATTGACCGTAACTTTGGTGTTTCTCAGTGGATTTGAGTGAAATTTTGACCACACACTCCTGCCACTATGCTGGCCCTCAGGACATGATTTACAAGTTCTTGCGTCTCACTGACAGGCTTTCCAGGCCGGAAAAACTCAAATTTCCGGCATAGTGCTACGGTGTGCGAGCCACCCAGGAGCCAAACAAATCCATTTACATTTTTTTCACATTTTCGTGCCCATTCTGTCCGTGCGCGGGACCCAGACCTAAAACAAGTCCAGAAGCAGCCATGGGTGGTGGGGTAGGGCCCCTCAACGTGGCCCTGGAATCTGTCACAACGGAACGAGTGGGCGTTCTTTCACGGACTCCCACAGACCCAAGGCAATTTTTGAATTTTTTTAGGTTTGGCACGTGCTACGAGGTCGTACCTTTGATACAACATCCAGTGCTGGGACCTCCACAGCAAGCCATTTCCACAGCGCTGCAAACCAAATCCAGGATGCCCTCAGAAACCGGCAAAGACTGCCACTCATGTTTCACTACTGCCTAGTACTGAATCCTACCTGACTTCTTGACACGACTCAAACTTGCCAAAGTCACTAAATCAACGTCAACTACAATAATCAAGCCACATATCTGCAACGTCACGAGGGTGCTGGCAAAAGTCCTGCTGCACGGCGGCGGGCTTCGCCCGCCGCCGTGCAGCCCAATACGTGGTTTTTAAACGTGATTTTTTGGACTTTTTTGGACTTGGGGCAAAATTCTGCACACTTTCGCGTGTTTCCATAATACGACAAGTTGCGCACGGTCTGCTCACATTCAAATACAGTGCTGCCAACAAATGACAGCATGCAACAAAAAAATCTTTCCTTGCAAGGGCACATTTTCGGCCATAACTCTTGAACGGCTGGTCAGATAGGGACACAGTTTTCAGAGAATTTGCAGCTATTCATGCTCTTTCAACTGACGTAGCACTCAATATGAATTTACAAATTCGATTTTTCAGCGAATTTTTGGGTGATGTGCCCCCTTAACTGCGGATATAACGACAATTCGCGAATAACGACAGAATCTCCATGCCCAGAGCAAAGTCCCATCTAACTGTAATACATACAATGAGACTTCGGATATAAGGACACTTTTCTGATGCCCCGCCGTGAGTCGTTATACGCTAAGTTGATTGTATAACACACAGTGTTCAACTAGCCTCTGGATTTCCCAGAAATTTATGCAGTGCCTACCTTGTTCACAGTAGGTTCCATTGTATCCAACAACACATTCACAGGAGAATTGATTGTCCAGATCCAGGCAAGTACCACCATGTTGACATACCACACCACTACATTCGTTGATATCTGAAGAGCAGGAGATCCCGGAAATACATAGTTCTTCATCTACAGGTGAGCAAGATATTTTGACATCAAGATGCTTCATGCTGAAAAAGGAAAGATCAGTTTTGATACGGTTAAGAGATTCAACCATGTGTGATCGTGTGCATGCAGATACACATAGCTGAAAATCATGATCGATGTGTGCTACCTATCTGCATGTAGCTATCAACAATTATCAGTATAAGCTGTAAGCTAACCTGTTTGGCACAGTGTGCCACTGAAACCTGGTCTGCAGGTACACACATACTGGTCGAGCAGATCTTGACAAGTAGCACCGTTCTGGCATGGGCTAGATGAGCATTCGTTCACATCTACAAGCCAAATGGTGAAGAATCGCGTGACAGAGGTGACTTATGAATGGTACACTCCTGCTCTATTAAGTCCAGCCGCCACACTCAAGTTTGCATCTTGCATCATTTCGCAGGCCAGTATTCGGAAGTCTAGGGCCCAGTGCGTACTTCAGTGCCGCGACTGGACTTCATTGAGCAGCTGAAGTTATAGACATGTGAAAGTTGGAGCAGGAAATACGACAGGTGGAACAGATATAAATCAACGCATAACTGCTAAGCCGGCCTAGGCCACAGATCCTAGCTTGTTCAGTCGAACTTGTATTATACCTGCATTTCAAATGTGAAAAATCAACGTGGAATCACAATCGTAATACTATCATAACAAAAAGTATTGAAGGATACACTACATTGTAAGCAGGTTGATCACGATGCCATTCCACAAGAAATGCAATATCCGACGCGTACTCATGCCGTGTTAAATTGATCAAGCTATCTAACACACCTTGGTCGCACAGAGGGCCGGTGAATCCCGGTTGACAAATGCAAGAGAAGTTGTTTAAGTGATCCACACATTGTGCGCCATTCTGGCATAAAGAATGCGCACAGTCGTTGATATCTACAGAAATCAACAAAAATGATTGCAGGAGGATTAGAGCAAGCGCTGTAACCCAGTTTCTTATTCACAACTTGAAAAGGTTTATTCTTGACAGCTGGATGGCTAAATATTGCGACAGAGCTTTCGGCCATATTTTCAATTCATTGCATTCCCAACTCATCACAACCACGCGCTCTTCAGCCGAACCATACAGACACCAGCAAGGACACTTCGCCATTTCTGGTGTATAAGAATGATCATTCCTCCATTATCATCATTATCATCCTCTACTGATGAGCTCCGACAGGGAGCGAAACAGCTGTCTAGAGGCGTGGAGCAATATTATCTCTCAATGGAAGTGTCCTTGCTGGTGTCTGTGTGGTTCAGCTGGATGGCTGCATAAAAATATTCACGGTTTGTCTGAGAATTAGTTAGGTTGAGTTTTCCGCATCCGTAGGACTGCCATTACCCTCCAGGATCAGTCCTTATCTGGAGGTTCTCAATCAGTCGCAGGTGAGTTGATTACACCCACCAGGAAAGTGGTCAAAGACCAAAAATGTAATCCAAAAACTGTGATTCGCAACATAGGATCAGTGACTTCATTTTGCAGCACTTTACGTGCCACCCACTACAGAAGTAACATAATAGATATTATGTACGTGTTTAGACAATCATTGTGTTGTATACCTTGCTGACAGTAGAGTCCGCTGTATCCAAGAGCACACTGACATGAGAACTGATTTTCCAGATCCAGGCAAGTACCACCATGTTGACATAGCACATCACTGCATTCATTGATATCTGAAGAGAAGGAGATGACAAAAAGCATGCCATTATCCATTGACAAGAGGAAAAGATTATTGTTATGGACACTTGCATAAGTTCATAGCTGGTGAAGTTCATGAGGGTATCAAAAAAATTATAAAAAATTCGACGGGTTCGCATACCGGGCAGGTCAAGAACAAGGAGTCGTACAACTCCCTGGTCAAGAACCACCTTTCCGCTTCCGTGGGACGCCACCACCCCATGATCAGGCGTCAGATGCGGCTCCTAAACGGTCATGAGGGTATGCACGTGTATATTCCTGTGTGCATGCAGGTACGGCAGCTCAAAGTGATCATCACCTTGAGCTACCGCATAAATCCATGCTCATCTATGCGGTTTGGCTGTTTTTGGTTATCGACATGGCATGACTGAACTGTCCTAACCTGTTTGGCAAAGGGCACCTGTGTAACCTGGTCGGCAGACGCAAACATGGTGGTTGAGTAGGTTCCGACAAGAAGCTCCGTTCTGGCATGGATTGGATATGCACTCATCCAGATCTGAAATACACGGGAGACAGCGCAAACCAAAAAAAAGGAGATGTGATGATGACTGAATGGCAAACCAGGAAAGTGGGTGATTCCACGTAGTGGTTGGATCATTGACCACACATGCGGTTGTGGGCTCGATACTTGGTTGAGCGAATATTACCCTCCTCCTCGCCCCAGTCCACCCCGAGGCGATAAGACACAACCTTATTTCAGACATTAATGACTTTAAAATGTAGAACACACGTTCACATACACACTCACGTGTGTAGAAGGACCCCTTTGGCTGTCTTCACACACGTGTCATCATAGACCTCATACTGCAGCAGCTCATAATACGTTTAAACTGTGCACGAAAGGGGCACGAGTAAATACATGTGGATAATCCACTATACGTATCACCATCTACTGTACTAACCTGTCTGACATAGTGTACCAGTGAACCCTGGTCTGCAGACACACACATACTGGTTGAGTAGGTTCTGACAAGTAGCACTGTTCTGACATGGATTTGATGAACATTCATCCACATCTGCAAGACAAATGGTATAGAACGCACCGATAGAGCATAGTCAGCGGTCACATTTAAAAGCAATCACATCGAAAACCAGCATAAAAGGACACTGGTAACTGGTAACAGAAATCTAAGGATTACTGACATGCAAATGGATCGTTCATTCCACATTACCATGTGTTCATTCGAGAAGGGAAGCGACACAGAGAAAAACCTACCTTGGTCACAGATAGGCCCTGTAAATCCTGGCTGACAGATGCAAGAAAAGTTGTTCACGTGATCCACACACGCCGAACCATTTCGGCATTGAGAAGACGCACAATCATCGATATCTAGGGGGAAACAGCAAGTATAATATCAGAGTCTGAATGTTATGGAGAACATTCAGAGCAAGTACCCATGCTGTACCTCTTTAGATCTTGCAATTTCAAATTTGGACTTCACGGAGAATTTCAAAGTATTCGGAAATTCGAGGCCACATGCCTCGTATTGCCTGTCTTTAGCTCGTATATGGTTTGCAAGCGTTGGATTTCGGAGAGAAAAGAGCAGTACGAGGCATGTGGCCTCTTATTTCCTAATTCTTTAGATCTTGTTCTTGTGTTCGTGCGTCAAACAGTTCAAAGAGGCAAGTTGTTTGCACATAATGATTATGCGTACCTGTCTGGCACAGGGTTCCCGTGAAGCCTGGCTTACAGACACATACATGATGGTTGAGCAGGTTCCGACAAGAAGCTCCGTTATGACATGGATTGGACATGCATTCATCCAGATCTGTAATTTATTGAGAACATGAACAAAGGAAAGGGGGATTTTTAGTTTGTGATGAACTACAGGAACAATGCAGGCTGCAAATCATTATATTCTGACAATATATCTCCAGGCAGCGCAAGATTGCCACAGGCATCACATTCTGAGCAGCAACAAATCCAGGGTGGCTTTCTGCCTTCTAAGTACGCACACTTCAGCCGGCACTAAGAAATTCTACACAAACATCACACCTGTCATGCAAGATCGGTTATCTGAGCACCCTAGTGTGTTAACCTCAAAATTAAATTGTTCAGCTTTGCACGGTTGTGCTGTACTAACCTGTCTGACATAGTATACCGGTGAAACCTGGTCTGCAGACACACACATACTGGTTAAGTAGGTTCTGACATGAAGCTCCGTTCTGACATGGATTAGATGAACACTCATCCAAGTCTGCAGGAAAGACAGTAAATAAGACTTGATGGGACTTGGCGAGCACATGACTAAGTACACTAAGAAGAATGCCCAGAGGATAGCGGAGCAGGTGGAAGGTGTCCATTATTTTCTACAAGCTAATTTCAATATGATTGATTGATTTTATTTTACTTTGCAAGTTCAAACGGGTTCCTGGCCCAGTTGTATGAAAGCGAAGGATAGAATTTTCCAAAATCCTAATGAGCAACAGCATAGGCAATATTATCATAGAAATGGAGTACTATGCGAGCGAGAATACTGAGAAGAAAAGGAACATGTCAAAACCTGACGAAACACAACCTATTCCAAGCATACATAATGAAGGCAGGCTAGCTTAAAATCTTGCAATCTGGATACGGTGCGCACCTCTCTAGGCAAACTGTTCCACTGCAATGCTCCTGCGGTGGCGAATCTGGTTTGGCCACACCGACTGCGAGCTGGCTGGCTGAGCAGACCATTGGCATGCTGATGGCGCGTACTTCTGCCGCTGCATGCTGCTGGTTTGAGAAGCTGGGCTAGAGCAAGGCTAGTGGAGTCATTTAGACACCGCCAGATGAAGATCAGGAGCTTTTGTTTAAAAAGGTCAGTGACGCGGTAAATCGAGTTGGCAGCCAGGAGGGGCTGCATCGCGGAACATGGCGGGCTGCCATCAATGCATCGGATCGCCCGGTTTTGCATGGCTTGCAGATGCTGAGGTTGGGTCACGCGGATCTCCAGCTCTCACCAATTCCGATCCAAGAGACATCAAAGGGCACATAATTATTATGACATGCTTGGCCGCATTGGCATCACTCAGCAACATGCGAGGATGTTCAGAATGTGTTTTAGCACGGGGCTACATGGAGAGCAACATACCTTGGTCGCAGAGAGGCCCAGTGAATCCAGGCTGACACATACAGGAAAAGCTGTTCACATGATCCACACATTCCGCTCCATTCTGACATTGAGAAGGTGCGCAGTCGTCAATATCTAGAGAAATAGGCAAAATTGATGCCACAGAGAATGTTGGGGTAGAGCAGTTTAAGTACCTCAAATTTAATCTTTTGAAACCAGTTCAAACTCCCCTACCTCGGCTCATTACAGTTCCACTCCGGACATTTTCATGAAAGTTGTTTACATACATGGGTAGGGGTGAAACGATTGGTTTGAATATTCGAGTATTCGTTCGAAAATGTCAAACGAGCGAGTATTCGAAATTTTGCACTCGATGGGTTTTTTTAGTTCATTTATTGGAATTCTGTTTTTCAAAAACTTTGGTTGTACCGCTCATCCACTGGTATGCATGCCTTTGAGTTAGTATTAATTTTATGACTTGGACGATGCGATCACCACGGCAAGTAATGTTAGTTAACGTTCTGAGATATGAAAGTACTGATGAAAATCGTTAATTTACACTCTGTACAAGACGTTGGCGACTTTTGTTCTATGTCCACAGAGATAATTTCTTCCGCATTGGTCGAGAACTCACAAATCTAGCCCCTTTGAATTTTGATAAAATACTCTAAATAATCGGATACTCGATCGAATATTCTGAATGAGGGATCGATTGGTCAAAATAGATACTCGTTTCACCCCTATACATTGGCTAAGATTTCATACTCTTATCATAAGACGCTGTTGCTTTGGCAAAGTCAGCATCTAAATCTAGAAAGCAAACACCTTAACCCTTTCAGCCCTGACCGGAAAATCACCTCCCACTGGGCCAAAAATGGCAATTTTTGAAAATGCATATTCTGGTCCAAAATTGATTGGAGATGTTGGGTATGGACATATGCACTGTGAATCCAAAGAAATTTTGTAGGATTTCATTGTACGAGACTCATAATACCATATTTAGATATGCGACTTTTGACGATTTTTCCTCAAAATTCATTCAATTTAGGCAATTGACGACAAAAGATCAGACAAGCAATGGCAAGCAGTGCTATAACTGGTCTGTGTTGACTTCAGAATGGAGAAATGTTATATAACAAGCTTGATATGATCCTGGTGTTCTACGGCAACCTAGACTAGAGTACAGCAACTCGTTTTTTACGGCGCTTGAATCATATGCGACTGCGCGATCCAGAATGGGTCTTTCTTTTTCTTGGGCGCCTCGTAAAGCTTGAATCCTCCAGCAGCCCTACCTACTTCAAGACAAAACCATGTGATGGACAGTGAGGATGCCGAGTAACTGGAGTAGCAACCCCAGCAACTGCATCAGCTATAATAGCAGCCGGTGCAGTGGCAGCGGTTGGCTTACTGTGCTCGGCGCCTCCCAGGGTGAATCATCACTGGCCGCACGCGTACGTACGTACGTACGTACGCGGCACAGGTAAAGTCATATTGATGGAGAATGCAATACAGCTCATTCTCTGATTTGGACACTCACTGGCAAGACAATCCAGCTACCAAAATAGTCTGAAGCATTCCCTAAACAGCCGAGTGCATACTGCGTACCGGTGTACATACGCATGAAAATTCAAGAAACAATCGGCTGTGCAATTTCTGATAGTGGTTCAAAATTGCACAATTGTTGACTATTCTGGATTATTCTGGATTCATATTAGATAGCAATCACCATCCTGTAGGTGCCTGGCTCTGTGTTCAACATACAATACTTACATGTATGCACATCTCTATTGTGATCTGCATGCATGTCTGACCAGTACACTTGATTTCAAATTCAAATATTTTCAAAAATCTGACCTTCAAATTTGATCGCAGTTTACTTGAGGAACTTCAGCAAATGGGCTCACGACAGATAGCTCCTGCTCAGAACACCATGCCTAGGTGTCAGAAACTTCAGCATCGCTTTCCAAATCTCTTTGGTCTCCAGCATCCCCTGCGTCCGAGCCAGCTGCGATCTTTTGAATAGCAGCAAATTCGTAATCCTCAGAAAACGACTCCGACACAATTTCGCTGTCTACAGAATCATCCTCAGAGTCATTACCCGCCTCACACTGCTTCACAGGACTCCTTCCATCGACACAGAGTAGTTGAGCTACTTACCTTGCCGAGAAACAGCAGGGCAAGATGATGAAAACGAACTTTGAGCAAAACAATTTATTTGAACGATATGCCAAAATACGCACTTCAAACTCGACGCTCGCGGCTGTTCTGCTGTGCAGACTGGCCACATACGCTGCGTACACGTCGATCAGATCCTTCAGCCCACTGAGGAACAGTTCCAGGCCCCACTGATGTTGAGGCATCAGTACAAACGCGACGTACACCGAGGACGTATATATACGTCGTCAGTGGGGCAGCTGCACACGTCATGACGTATATATACGTCGACAGTGGTGAAAGGGTTAAATTCAAAAGTGGGTGCGTGTGAGTGAAGGATGGCATGGTGTATACCTTGTTGACAGTACAGTCCACTGTATCCAAGAGCACAATGACATGAAAACTGATTCTCCAGATCCAGGCAAGTACCACCATGTTGACATACCACACCACTACATTCATTGATATCTGACATGAAGGAAGGACCACAACAATTATGCATGACAATTATGTATGTTAATGTGGGCACTCCTTTCGAAATAATAGCAGCATATTAATGGTTATGTGCATGAATGAGTAAACATCTATTTCAAAGAGTGATTATCTTGACTCAATTATTTTGCTTATATCACCGTATGCTAGATGATGCTAACCTGTCTGACATAGTGTACCAGTGAAACCTGGTCTGCAGACACACACATACTGGTTGAGTAGGTTTTGACAAGTAGCACTGTTCTGACATGGATTAGATGAACACTCATCCACATCTAGAACAGAGACAGAGGAGAATGCACCGGGAGAGAAGACTTGGCTAGGGTACTTGGTCCGCGTCAGCAATATTGTCGCTTATCTTTCTACAATTTGAACTTAGACTTTGGACATGAACGCGCGCACTTGAAGTGATAAAACTTGGTACGATGGACGGTAAGGTATAGAATGACAACTAGCTGCGAGGAATTTATTGTCCAAGGAAGGGTTCCTACTTTTTTCAGTCCTCCTCGTCTCTGCTCTCGGCGCTGGCGACAAATATTTTTGCTCGGGATCGACTCTCTTGCTTTTGCAAGCTCATCTCTCTTCCTCTCCGCTGCCTGGCTATTTTCTAAAGAGAAGTCGATCGTGACGGTCGCCTTCTCTATAGGACTTCGCGTGGGCAGCACGACAGCCTGTGTAGTTCAAATCAGACACCGTTCTTTGCAAGATTATATTTTGAACGACGACGACGCGTACAGTACTTGCAAATCTCAATGACGCGCTGGATACTCCGAGCGTTGAGCTGGAGGTAAGGGAGCTGCGATCTCAGCTTGATGAGCGATCCCTGAGGTGAGCGATCTCGGCCGTTCAGCAAAATGGAGCTGATTCCGAGTAGCCGATTACTTTCTTGTGGCTTGCGCTGCTCTTGCCTGCACAGCGTAAAAAGATAATCTATTTTGATGCGGCGCTGTATCAATCAGAATCACTCACCTGTCGCTCTCGAAATCCACTCGAACTCTAGCTAGACCTTTCACGTACTAGTAAACTAACTTGCTAACCAAAATTTGGATGAAATGGGCTGCCAAGTAAGCATTGGCGACATATAAACAAAGTTGAAAGATAAGCGACAATATCGCTGACGCGGACCAAGTATCTGCAAACATACCAAATAATCCACGAATCACCCAAAGTAGGAAAGATGAGTATCAACTGATAACAACCAAAGAAGCGGAAGGAGCCGACAGCCACTCATGGGAATACAGGTAATTAGCTCAAGGATACTTGTATCCAAATTTGGAAACAAATTAGTGATTGGAAAACATCACTAGAGTCTATAACTCTAGCACACAATCCTGTAGGATCAACTGCCGAAACATACTAAGACATGTCTGTATTCCGTTCTTTGCTTTCAGCAAATTGAGCCCTCTACGGACGGTGGGTAAACTTTACATGGTAACACTTGTTTGAAGGTCTTTCAAATACCGGGCTCAAAAGGGCTCATCCTGAAATTTAATTCTAATTTGGCCTTGAAACACTATAAGGGAAAAACGCACCTTGGTCGCAGAGAGGTCCTGTGAATCCAGGTTGGCAGATGCATGAGAATCCGTTCATGTGATCCACACATTGCGATGCATTCTGACATTGCGATGACGCACAGTCATCGATATCTAGAGAAGCAAGCAATACGCGTGACGCCATTCTGTCTGTACTCGTTGGAACAAAAACAGCTAAAATCACGTTCTTCCTGACTATTAAAATTAATTTCTGGAGTACATGTGACACACGAGAATACCAAGATTCCTCATAAAATCACTTTTGTCTGTCCGGCGTGTCTTCTTCGTGCAAAGGTGATAAGCATTTTGCAGGATACACATCAGTCAAATAGTCCGTTGATATGCAAGGCTATCCAATAGTGTTGGTTCCACGGTCAACGATGAGAAATGTGAACGACCCTTGGTCGTGCGTGAAAAGGTGTCATTATCCACGAGTTGTCGTTTTCCTGCGTTGTCATCATTGGTGACGCTGAAAGTAAGCAGTCAAATTGTCCGAAAAGTGTGCTGCTGTTTTGGAAGGTGTTACATCCGAGGTCGCTATTCAAGAGACTGATTGCACTCGAGTAGTACAATTATGTTTATATATGGCATTGCATGTAGTGAATCGCTAGCAATGAGCATTTATGTTGATGCATTTTTCCCGGTAGCCAAGAACAAGCTGGGCATCTACTGTACTAACCTGTCTGACATTGTGTACCGGTGAAACCTGGTCTGCAGACACACACATACTGGTTAAGTAGGTTCTGACAAGTAGCACTGTTCTCACATGGATTTGATGAACATTCATCCAAGTCTGCAATGCAAAACAACAACAATGCGACGGAGATGAAATCATAGAAAATACAAGGCAAAGCACACAAAGACCCAAGTAAGAAAGCAAGATACCTGTTTGTGCAACCACAATGCCAGAGAGAGAGAGAGAGAGAGAGAGAGAGAGAGAGAGAGAGAGAGAGAGAGAGAGAGAGAGAGAAGAGAGAGAGAGAGAGAGAGAGAGAGAGGAGAGAGAGAGACAGAGAGAGAGAGAGAGAGAGAGAGAGAGAGAGAGAGAGAGAGAGAGAGAGAGAGAGAGAGAGAGAGAGAGAGAGAGAGAGAGAGAGAGAGAGAGAGAGAGAGAGAGAGAGAGAGAGAGAGAGAGAGAGAGAGAGAGAGAGAGAGAGAGAGAGAGAGAGAGAGAGAGAGAGAGAGAGAGAGAGAGAGAGAGAGAGACAGAGAGAGAGAGAGAGAGAGAGAGAGAGAGAGAGAGAGAGAGAGAGAGAGAGAGAGAGAGAGAGAGAGAGAGAGAGAGAGAGAGAGAGAGAGAGAGAGAGAGAGATAGAAGGAGAGAGAGAGAATATTTAGGGTTATGTGTAGTAATGCATGCATGGGCGAAACATCATGTTTTCAATGAGTGATTCTATTGCTACAAGTAGTTGCCCGCATGACAATCATGAAGTGCATGCCCACCTGTCTGACAAAGTGAACCCGTGACCTGGTCTGCAGATACACACATGTTGGTTAAGCAAGTCACGACATGAAGCTCCATTCTGACATGGATTAGATGAGCATTCGTCCAGGTCTGAAGTTCAAAACACATAATCATAGAATAAGAGAGAGGGGGAGACAGAGAGCGAAGGAGAGAAAGAGCAATTTAATTAATTCTTCAGGCCAACAATAATACTCATAAAAAGGACACACTTCAGGCTCATTACAAACATCTTTAACTAGACACCCAGAAAAACAACCGGACAAGACACCTACTGGCGTGGCAGTGACAGGAACTGCATCAACCAGAAGAATGACAAGATCGGCAACGGCGGCGATGGCAGCGACTAAAGTACAGACAGAGGCAACAGCTAGGGTCCACTCGACTAGCCATGTGAAATTGGATGTGTCCACCGCACATGCTGATTGTTCTGATGTTAGTTCTGATAAGTATGAGTCGTCCATTGCTAGTCATTTGTTTGAGCATCCTGATTGTCGTGCTGTGTATTCAGATGATTGTTTTTCGATTGTGTCACGTGTACACAGTGCTAGATTGCTGAATGTTTTGGAAGCTGTATACATCCACACAAAGAAACCCAACCTTTGCAAGCTGAAACAAATCAAATTCACACTTAGGCTGTTAGGTAGGTCGTCAAAACCTCCTTAGTTACATGTATGCCCAGTGGTTGTCTCTTGTTGTCGCACTACAATCATGTCGCGCTTATTGAGTTTTCTCGCATTTGCACCTTTGTGTCATTATTGCAAGTTTCGCTGTTTACTTTAGCTATCTTCTTTCTTTCTTTTTTTTGCGCTGTTTTACCACCTTCTTACTGTATTTAATCCACTGTTCCTGTTCCTTTTCCCTTGCCTGTATTTCACCTGACGAGAAGGCTTGAAAGTATACTTGTGAAGACAAAAACTTTCAAGATGTTTGTAATGAGCCTGAAGTATGTCCTTTTTATGAGTATTATCGCATTTTTGTCTCAGAGGAAACTGTTTGCCAACAATAATAATATTATTATTGCCAACCATACCGGTTTTCCCTGTATACTACCGGAAAAACTTGGATAACTACCGGCATACTGGGGATTTTTGACTTTGATCGAAAAAATACTGGTATTGGCACTGAACCATGAGTGTTCAAAAAAAGGTTGTTTTGTGGTGTGACAAGGGCACATACGGCCCTGCATCTCTCAGAATCACACATGTAGGGGCAATGGGGCTACAGGATATTAAAATATCCTGTAGCCCCATGCAATCTGCGACACTCACTCACAAGGCCCGACAGGTTCAACATTTCTGGTTCTTGTACTGAGCTGGCTGATCATATCGTTTAATATAAAATGGCCCAGAATCTGCGAAAACCAGGCTTAGGGTGAAATTTCACAAAATGACTTTTCCCACTTTCAGCTTCTACTGGGCATGGGAGGTCAGGAGACAAAATATTACAGGTGTGTGTCGACTCATAATGGTATTAAAAGTATCTCAAACACACCAGGGTATTGTGTTAAAAAATCCAAAAAAAAACACAAAATTGTTATCACAGGAAAGAAATGAAGAGAGATCCACCAGACTGAAGGAAGAGACATGGATGATTTTGTTTTGGTGACATGACAAGGTAGACATGTGGGGGCAGGCTTGTTGTGGCCCCTTGGTGCAGGCTGTAGTGGCAATGCACAGTTCTGCACGAATTATTTTGTTTGCTCCTCACTCAGCACATTCTGGGGCTGAATACATGCACTGGCATGCTCTGGCGCTACACACCACAAGGAAACCCGACT
Source organism: Sycon ciliatum (assembly GCF_964019385.1). NCBI lineage: Eukaryota > Metazoa > Porifera > Calcarea > Leucosolenida > Sycettidae > Sycon > Sycon ciliatum. The sequence continues at coordinate 4,718,509 of NC_088652.1, read as the reverse complement.
CTAGTTGAGATGGCACCTTTTGAAGGGTGAATCTAGTACAACTGTTCATAAACAAGCAAGAACACAGCCTTTCAAACTGTTCCACTGTTCATAGTATGCGCATAGTGTGCTGGCGTGCTGCAGTATCTGCTTGGTGCTGACCAGCAAGTGAAATATCGGCATGTCGTACAATCCCTTGCAGGGAGCTGTCCAGCGAGAAAGTCTCGAATGGGAGCCTCTCGATCTGCTCGCTAATTCACCTGGCATTCAGTACTACAGAGTACAGTAGCACTTCATCGCCAAGGACTTCAATTCAAAACAGTTTTCACACTGCGCTTCAAGCCTTTTTCCTCGTGAACTTGCTGCAAACGTATGAGCTCTGCTGCGCGTGTTCCCTTTGCGTGAGGCCCAGAAACAGCTAATATCTCCGTACTTCGATTGGCTGGATCGATGTCGTCCAGGTTCTCCTCGCTATCGCCATCCCGACTCTAACTGGAGACGATTTCTTCACCATTTTCCGCAAGCAGCAGCTAGCGCAGAAATTTCGCCATCCCTGTGTGCAGGAGATGGAATCCGTTCGATCAGCTCAAAAACTCTTCATTGTGACTAGAGGAGTAGCAGGGAATATTCTACCGGAAGCCCGTTGACTTCCCTGACTACTGAAACCCTTCCTGCCATGACTGCTTCTTCTTCAAACAATCGAGATTCTCTTTGGTTCCACTTCGCTGCACTCGATCGTCCACGCGACACAACCTTTTAACAAAACATATTTTTCTCAAAAAATGATTTTCACCCTAAGCCTGGTTTTCGCAGATTCTGGGCCTTATAGTCCAAATAGAGGCCAAATACCTACGTAGGGACATTCCCTGAATTCCATTTACCCGCCTGGCTAAGCATTCATGAGTGGCTGGTATTCTCGTCCGGATGACACTGTCCCAAACTTCCAATGACTTCCATTGCACGAAACATTGTATGGCTTTGCACACAATGCGTGGCCATCACAGTGCCATTCCACGATGATACAACACTATTCGTAAAAGTGAAGTTCCCTTGAAACGAATCTTATCTTTCAGAAACTGACAGAGTTCAAAGAAAAGTATTACCTGTGTCGCAGTGTTCGCTGGTGTATCCCGCAAGACAATCACACACATATCCACTGACTTGATCATGACAACTTCCTCCATTGTTACAAGGATTGGACGAGCATTCGTTAATATCTGCAGAGATGAAGAAGGTGAAAAAGAGATGAAGATGAAGATGAAAAGAGAGAGAGAGAGAACGTAATGGATAAACATGGAATGAGGGGTGCATAGAAGGGTAAATCAGGAGGGAGAGATGGAGGGGGGGCAGACATGGTAGAAGAGAAAGAAGTCCAGATAAAGAAATGGAGTGATGCGAGTGAGGGAGGAAGTGAGAGTATGAAGGGAAATAATAATATTATACAGATGAAAAAAGTTATTGGAGAAGTAGGAACAGATTGTTGAGTTGTAAATACATGTGATATGTAGTAAATACATGAACCAGACCATTATCACCCTGCCTAACTTACCTTGGTCACACAATTGTCCAGTAAAACCTGGCTGACAAACACAGGTGAAATTGTTGACACGATCCAAACATGTTGCATCAGTGTGACAAGGTGATCGCTGACAATCATCAATGTCTGAATGAGAACAAGTACACAGAATCATTCATGGGTGTGTGTGTGTGCAAACACATACACACGTCCATCCGAAATGTGAACAAACACAGACACAAATACTGGTGCAGGAATCTTCAGTGAATGAGATTTTAAAAGCATTAGTATTGAAGAAGACGTCCACATCTCATTACATGCTCAGAGTGTACTAACTGTCTGACATAGTGTACCAGTGAAACCGGGTCTACAGACACACACGAACTGGTTGAGTAGGTTCTGACAAGTAGCACTGTTCAGACATGGATTAGCTGAACATTCATCCACATCTGCAATGCACAGGGAAAAAACCCCAATGCAAAACAACAACAATGCGACGGAGATGAAACCATAGAAATTACAAGACAAAGCACACAAAGACCCAAGTAAGAAAGCAAGATACCTGTTTGTGCAACCACAATGCCAGAGAGAGAGAGAGAGAGAGAGAGAGAGAGAGAGAGAGAGAGAGAGAGAGAGAGAGAGAGAGAGAGAGAGAGAGAGAGAGAGAGAGAGAGAGAGAGAGAGAGAGAGAGAGAGAGAGAGAGAGAGAGAGAGAGAGAGAGAGAGAGAGAGAGAGAGAGAGAGAGAGAGAGAGAGAGAGAGAGAGAGAGAGAGAGAGAGGAGAGAGAGAGAGAGAGAGAGAGAGAGATAGAGAGATAGATAGATAGAGATAGAGAGAGAGATAGAGAGATAGAGATAAAGAGAGAGAGAGAGAAGGAGAGAGAGAATATTTTGGGTTTATATATGAATGCATGCATGGCCGAGACACCATGTTTTCAATGAGCGATTCTATTGCTAATGGTGCCTGCATGACAATCATGAAGTGCAAGCCCACCTGTCTGACAAAGTGAACCCGTGAACCCTGGTCTGCAGATACACACATGTTGGTTAAGCAAGTCACGACATGAAGCTCCCGTTCAGACATGGATTAGATAAGCATTCGTCCAGGTCTGAGGTGCAAAACGTACATGATAGAAAAAGAGAGAGGGGAGAGGGGAGAGGCAGAGAGTGAAAGAGAGAAATAGAGAGTAAATTCATTCCTCAGGTCAGCAATAATATCCTGTAGCCCCCTGCAATTTGAGACACTCACTCACGAGGCCCGACAGTTTCAAAATGTCTGGTTTCTTGTACTGAGTTGGCTGATCGTAGTATAGTCAGTAACGGCCAAGTACCTCCTTCTGTAGGGATAAAACCTGAATTATATTTACCCGTCTGGCTAAGCATTTAAGAGTGGCCAGTAATCTAGTCCAGATGACACTGCCCCAAAACTTCCAATGACTACCATTGCACGGAACACGTATGGCTCTTGCACACAATGCGTGGCCATCACAGTGCCTTTCTGCGATGATACAACACTATTCGTGAAAGTGAAGTTCCCTCGAAACCAATCTTATCGTACTGGAACTGACAGAGTTCAAAGAAAAGTATTACCTGTGTCGCAGTGTTCACCGGTATATCCCGCAAGACAATCACACACATATCTACTGACTTGATCATGACAACTTCCTCCATTGTTACAAGGATTGGACGAGCATTCGTTAATGTCTGCAGAGATGAAGAAGGTGAAAAAGAGATGAAGATGAAGATGATAAAGAAGGAGGACAGACTGGATAAACATGGAATGAGGGATGTGCATAGAAGGGAAAAGCAAGAGGGAGAGATGGAGGGGGGGGGCATATATGGTAGACCAGAAAGATGTCCGGATGGAGATAGGGAGTGATGTGGATGAAGGAGGAAGTGAGAATCTGGAGAGAAATAATTATACAGATGCAAAAGTTAGTGGAGGAGCATAAAGAAATTTCCGAGTTCAATATGCAATTAGCAGTAGCATGTGGTACTTGTGAAGCAGACACTAGTACATGACACATGGGACAACACCTAGTTATAACCAGTCAAGTTGAGATTACAGTCACCCAGACATGGTAATAAAACCATTATCACCCCTCCCTACTTACCTTTGTCACACAATTCTCCAGTAAAACCTGGCTGACAAACACAGGTGAAATTGTTGACACGAATCCAAACATGTTGCATCAGTGTGACAAGGTGATAGCTGACAATCATCAATGTCTGTATGAGAACAAGCACACCGAAGCATGTATGTGCATGTGCAAGCACACACACACACACGTCCATCCCAAAACGTGAGCAAACACAGACACCAAATCATGGTGCAGGAAACTTCAGTGAATGAGACTTAAAAGCTTTAGTATTCAAGAAAGACGTCAACATCTCATTGCATGATCAGAGTGTACTAACCTGTCTGACATAGTGTACCAGTGAAACCTGGTCTGCAGACACACACATACTGGTTAAGTAGGTTCTGACAAGTAGCACTGTTCTCACATGGATTAGATGAACACTCATCAACATCTACAATGCACAATGCATGGGGGAAAAACAATGCAAAAAAACACTGGGATGCAGATAAAACCATGGAAATTACAAGTCAAAGCACACGAAGGCACAAGTAAGAAACCATGATACCTCAGTGTCTGTGCAACCACAATGCCAGAGAGAGAGAGAGAGAGAGAGAGAGAGAGAGAGAGAGAGAAGAGAGAGAGAGAGAGAGAGAGAGAGAGAGAGAGAGAGAGAGAGAGAGTGAGAGAGAGAATATTTGTGGTTATGTGTATTAATGCATGCATGGGCGAAACACCATTTTTTAAATGATTGGGTCTATCGCTAGATGTTGTCCGTATGACAATCATGAAGTGCATACCCACCTGTCTGACAAAGTGAACCCGTGAACCCTGGTCTGCAGATACACACATGTTGGTTAAGCAAGTCACGACATGAAGCTCCGTTCTGACATGGATTCGACATGCATTCATCCAGGTCTGAAGGCAGAACACACATGATAGAATAAGAACAGAGAGAGAGAGAGAGAGAGAGAGAGAGAGAGAGAGAGAGAGAGAGAGAGAGAGAGAGAGAGGAGGAGGGGGGAGGAAGACAGAGAGCGAAAGATAGAAATAGAGAGTTAATATATTCTTTAAAGTCATAATGATATCCTGTAGCCCATGCATTGGGCGACACTCACTCACAAGGCCCAACGGGTTTAACATGTCTGGATCTGTAGTGAGCTGGCCTATCATAGTATAGTCTGGGTAAGGCCAAGTAACTATGTAGGAGTAGCATACCCTGAATTTTACACGTCTCGCTAAGCTTTCAGGAGGGCATAGTATTCTGGTCCAGATGACCCTGTCCCAAATGTCCAATGACTACCATTGCACGAAACATGGAATGGCTCTTGCACACAATGCTTGGCCATCACAGTGCCTTTCCACAATGATACAACACTATTCGTAAAGGTGAAGTTTCCTCGGAACGAATCTTATCGCACAGAAACTTACAGAGTTCAATGAAAATTTTTACCTGTGTCACAGTGTTCGCCGGTGTACCCGGCAAGACAATCACACACATATCCACTGACTTGATCATAACAACTTCCTCCATTGTTACAAGGATTGGACGAGCATTCGTCAATATCTGCAGAGATGAAGAAGGTGAAAAAGAGATGAAGATGAAGATGAAAAGAGAGAGAGAGAGAACGTAATGGATAAACATGGAATGAGGGATGCATAGAATGGCAAATCAAGAGGGAGAGATGGAGAGGGGGGGCAGACATGGTAGAAGAGAAAGAAGTCCAGATAAAGAAATGGAATGATGCGACTGAGGGAGGAAGTGAGAGTATGAAGGGAAATAATAATATTATACAGATGAAAAAAGTTAGTGGAGAAGTAGGAACAGATGTTTTAGTTGCAAATACATGTGATATGTAGTAAATACATGAACCAGACCATTATCACCCCGCCTAACTTACCTTGGTCACACAATTGTCCAGTAAATCCTGGCTGGCAAACACAGGTGAAATTGTTGACATGATCCAAACATGTTGCATCAGTGTGACAAGGTGATCGCTGACAATCATCAATGTCTGAATGAGAACAAGCACACAGAATCATGCATGTGTGTGTGTGTGCAAGCACATACACACGTCCATCCGAAATGTGAACAAACACAGACACCAAATAATGGTGCAGGAAACTTCAGTGAATGAGATTTTAAAAGCATTAGTATTGAAGAAGACGTCCACATCTCATTGCATGCTCAGAGTGTACTAACCTGTCTGACATAGTGTACCGGTGAAACCTGGTCTACAGACACACACATACTGGTTGAGTAGGTTTTGACAAGTAGCACTGTTCTCACATGGATTAGATGAACACTCATCCACATCTATTGTATATTGCACAAGGGAGAAGATGCATGTACAGCGACAGAAGGATTAATATAATCATTCGTGGCAAAATAAAACTCAAAGCAATAATTGTCCAACTGAAAGTCTGATGGGTTCATCATTCCCAGGTTGGCATTGCCTAAGTATGCTATAAGATTGAACTGAATAAAAACTCAATCTGAGGATAGAAATGTTTTGTCCTTGAGGACCCACCAGTGCAGCACAGAAACTATGAAAACGAACATGATAGCACTGAAAATTACTTTTTGCATAGCCAGATCTTATCCAGGCCCAAATTTACCCTGCCAAACTGCTCGAACTGACAAGTTATTGAGCTCTGCGTAAGACAAACAGCAAGGGCATGTGGGTTCTCAACTACGACAACAGCAGGAGCAAATAATCAAAATAAAACACACCTTGGTCACAGAGAGGTCCTGTGAATCCTGGCCGACAGATACAGGAGAAGTCGTTGACATGATCCACACACTCTCCTCCATTCTGGCATTGTGAAGGTGCACAGTCATTGATATCTATGGATAACAGCAGACATGCAATCATGTAACATGGTAGTGCGAACACAGGAGAAAATCGAAAAGCAACCTCCTGCCGGCTGTCTCCAAGGACAATATAATCTTCTTCAGAAGAACATGACTGTACTTGATGCCATTCTCCTATCAAATTACACTGGATAACGGGACCACGTCTATGTGGAACAACAGTTTGTTAGGTCCATTGAGTACTTGGCTCAGGCAGATGTCAATGAGTGCTCAAACGTTTTTAAATGTCCGAACTTCATCTCTATTTTTTTTGGCAATGTTTTAGTCAACATAATGTATTTTGCGTCTAGGCCTCATTTTTGAAAAGTTAACACAAAATATGTGCACAACTTTTAGATGGGGATTACCTTGTTCACAGTACAGTCCACTGTATCCAAGAGCACACTGACAAGAGAACTGATTCTCCAAATCCAGGCAAGTACCACCATGTTGACAAACCACAGCACTGCATTCATTGATATCTGAAGAGCAGGAGATCACAGAAATACAGCAATTATGATGACAATTGTACTTCGAGTACAAGATAAGTTGGTAAAACACACCAGAGACGTTTGGTGCAGAACAAGGAGGACAATGTAGTGATGCCAAAATTGCAGGATGCATGCCTGACTAAATGCGTGCTAATATAATGAATTGATAACCACAAAAAATAAGACAAGCTCGTGAGAATGAAGAATTCAAATTCAGAGTTGCAACAAAACTCTCAATCTGTCTCTTGTGAATTCAAATTCAAAAAGCTGAATCGACAATTGTGTATACTTTATTCGTGCAATGTAAAACTTGTCTTATTGATTGCGGCTATCAAATTATTGTCTCTTCTCCGTTTTTTGTTGACTCGGGAGAATGAAGTTGAAGACACCACTGCAGCTGTACTTATTGTTGAAAACTGATGGTGGTGGTGGTGAGAAGGAGAGCTCTGTGCCAGAACTTTGCAGCCTAGAGAGCGTGTGTGGGCAGGCGTGTGTTTACCGCCATATTGCCAGGTGTGTCTTTACCACCATATTTATCTTCTCCGTTTGTTTCAATAAAATTATTTTCCGTGTCTCCTGGAGCAAAATTAACTTAATCTAAATAATAGTTCATACTAACCTGTCTGACAAAAATTCCCCGTGAACCCTGGTCTGCAGACACAAACATGCTGATTTAGTAGGTCCCGACAAGTGGCACCATTCTGGCATGGATTGGACGAGCATTCGTCGAGATCTGCAATGCAGGAAAGAGATGAGGGGGGGGGGGGGGAGAGTTTTGAATAATATTTATTATGGTCATGACACACCTTGTCAGAAGATAGTGATATCAAGAGTACATGAAAACCAGAGTGTGCAGCTTGGGGCTTTTCCTACTATTGGTGTCTGTCACGACGGAATTCAGTGATTACATCAAATCGTCGCAGATCTGAGGTGGGAAATGGCGTAGTGCATTCAAGTGAGCTGCAGTTGTGCAGAAAGAGACCTGCTTGAATCCTGCTTGTACGCACTGCATCACTAAAATAATGTAATCCCGGAATTCCGCAGTGACAGCAACCCATCCGAGCTGCACACTCTGGTTTTCATTGTACACTTGGTAATATTCATAACGTTTGCTTGAAGACGTGAATTAATGATATACAGGTATTCCACATTACAAGAAGAGTACTTGTGGAGACCTTTCGAGATATTACTGTTTTAAGTTAAGACCAAGATGTTGCACAATGCCGGCTGGAATTAGCTTTCCTCCATCAACACAGTCATGTAACTATCCAGGGCATATAGGTTACATTTATACTTGTGCAGTACTGAAGTCCCAGAAATTGAATGTATGCGGCTTGCGTGGAGTGCAGTTGACAAAGAATTCCCAGCGATCATCTATTGCAAGAAATATTTAGTGGCCTGTGCAACATATGGTTGCCCTACAAAGTTCCATTCAAATGAGCTATGAATCGGTTTAAGCATCATTATCTCCAGACTAGCCGGTACAGTATGGGATAAAACATTTTTCTAGGACTTACCTGTGTCACAGTGTTCACCGGTATATCCCGCAAGACAATCACACACATATCCACTGACTTGATCATGACAACTTCCTCCATTGTTGCAAGGATTGGACGAGCACTCGTTGATATCTGGACAGAAATGTAGAAGGCAGTCAACAGATGGGGAAAGGAAGGGCAATACAGAAGAGAGAAGCGGTGAAGAAAGATGAGAAAGAGGGAAGACAAGAAAGGAAATAGAAGAGATTTGATCTAGGTATTGAAGAAGGTTGACAGGCACGGTTCTCGGGGAAGGAAGAGCGGAAAGATGTATCTCAGGTAGGTATATAATGGCGAGACGGAGAAAGAAAGAGAGTGTGGCAAATGTAACATGGAAGCGAGGCACATTCATTCATTTGTGGATACAAAATAATTTGTTCTCCATAAGGGTGAAACGAACATGCCACGCCTGCAAAAGGGGCACCAAGGGCTAGAACCCATCCAAGTATTTCGCATTGTATAATATACGCATCCAGGGAAAAAAGCTCCAAAGGGTTTAATAATCACCATTGTAAGGGACATGGTGTCATGTTTGCAGAACACATTGGACTCGTTTAGAGCCATTCCATTTCCTTGACCGTGTTGGAGTGAGGGGTGTTCTCCGCGTGATCCCACACTAAGAAAGAGTGCAAGACCTCCACAAAGCATTACCTGTGTCGCAGTGTTCGCCGGTATATCCCGCAAGACAATCACACACATATCCACTGACTTGATCATGACAATTTCCTCCATTGTTACAAGGATTAGATGAGCATTCGTTAATATCTGGATTGGCAGGGAAATGTGTAAGCGAGAGAACGAGCATGGGGAAAGGCAGATACGAACGAGCATCTTAAAAGACCTAGAAATGAATGGTGAAGAACGTGAAAGGAATCTGACAATCTGACAACTGACAATCAAAGGAAATTAAAGAGGGAAGAACAAATTGAAGGAGAGAAGAGAAGGGAGGCAGGTAGGGATGGAAGGTGGTCAGGAGGGCAAATTTGTACAAGGGGAGGAAAAAAGAAGTATGGGTAGAATTGAGATGAAAAGATATCTTTGTATACTAGTGGATGAATAGGGAAAGAACTGTTCAGTATGGGGCCCACATACTGCCATGGAACAGACAAAACATGGTAGAGTTGCAGCTAAAGTGTTATTGTTACTACCACCAAGACATGGTTAGCCATTCTCACCTCTGACTTACCTTGGTCACACAACCGTCCAGTAAAACCTGGCTGACAAACACAGGTGAAATTGTTGACACGATCCAAACATGTTGCATCAGTGTGACAAGGTGATAGCTGACAATCATCAATGTCTGAATGAGAAAAAACAAAACACATGCCCTTGCATCAATACACAATAACGTACAGAGAAAAACAGACACTTCATGCAACAACATGCTGTACAGTACAACAGAGTTCTATTATTATTATTATAATTTTTTTAGAATTCTGAACTTCGTGCTCATGGGAATCAAAAACTATCCTGTTACGCTTTTGCTTCGTGTCACTCGAGGACTCTCACCACACGTGGTGCACCCTACTGCAACAAATTGGGATTTAAACTGCATCATTTCCCACGACTGTGAGCTAGATCATACTACTTCGGGCTATGGATGGCGACACCAAGCTGGGCTAGATGCCCTATGTACTCATGGCCGACGGCAAAGAGTTCAAACAGTGAAGGCTTCTCAGGAGCACTCGCATAGCCAACACAGATCTTATCAACAATCCAGCACAGAAAGATGATCAGCATATTAACCCCTACCTGTTTCACACCGTTCTCCAGTATATCCCGTGAGGCAATCACAATTGTAGTGATCTGGACTATCATTTTGACATACACCACCGTGCATACAAGGATCCGACAAACATTCGTCAATGTCTGAAAGCAGAGGGACAGCAGTACACACAGGATATGCACTACATACAGCACACAGCACTCACGTCAACAATAATATTATTGTTTTAACACCCAAATTGTGACCCAATGCTGTTGAACAGCAAGTGGTTTCGGCCATGTAGGCCTCATCAGTACAGCTATGAGGTTCAAGTACAGTATGCTGAACTACCGGCCATGGTGCACAGGTGGTGCCATAGACATTACCATAGCTTGTCGCTCTTGCGCTCGAGTGCACTAAATACGAAACGTAGAGAGTGATGCATAACGCAGCAGCATTAAAGCAGCCTAATTGTATTCACACTAACCGGTTGGTCGTGATTGTGAGCATAAAGATATCCAGTTATGAAAGTTACTTTGAACGTTTAAACTGTCACCAACCGGTAAACCTACCTTCATTACACAGAGTTCCCGTAAATCCCGCAGCACAGTCACACCGGAATGCACTGACGAGATCCACGCATGTTCCAGCATGACATGGTGATGAGGTACACTCATTGATTTCTGGAGAATATAGGGCGTAAGAAAAGAATAACATTTTACTGATGAAAATAATTATGTGTCTACGGAATACCTACCCAATTGTATGGTAATTAAAAGCACGTGCATCTGAAGTATTGTGGTGTTGATTAGGGGGAAGGATCTTACCCCGGGAGTGGTTGTTACGTCTGGGCAACT